>NW_003852454.1:4213397-4234819 GCF_000181295.1 Otolemur garnettii
GGGCTGGGGATTCGAACCCGCCACCTTAGGTGTACGTGGCTCGCGCCTATAGGCACCCAGTGTGTGAGAGCTGAGACAGCCTGTGATATGCTCCGATATGGTTTAATTCTCTGAGTTAAATTGTGTCTCCTCCCATAAGAATGACTTAATTAAAAAAAAAGAAAATATTTAATTCATAATCTTTTCTGTTTGAATTTTTCATCAAAGAAAAATGGTTACTTTTCTTGGTTACTTTTAAGAATAAAATATTAAGAAAAGTCTCAAAAAAAAATTGTGTCTCCTCCAAAGATATGTTGGAGTCTCAACTCCCAGTGCCTCAGAAAGTGACCTGACTTGGAAGCAGCATCTTTACAGAGGTGATCAAGTTGAAATGAGGTCACTGGGTGACCCATAACCTTACCTTATGACTAGTGTCCATATAAAAATGAGACATCCGCACAACAGAGGCAAGTACCTGGGGGGAACACCATGTGACGAGGGCCGAGATGGCTTGACATGTATCTGACTACCTAGAGTTGCCAGCAAACTCCCAGAGGCCAGGCTCTCCATCACTGTTCCCAGAGCAGTCATACTCACACCACAGTCTCAGACTTCCAGCCTCCAGAACCACGAGACAATAATTCTTGTTATTCTAAGCCACTCAGAGCTTTTTGTATTTTGCTGTGGCAGCCCTAGGAAACTGATGCACTACATTTACCCTCATTTTACTGTGGAATTAAATGGAGGAAACTGAGGCCTAGAGATTAGAAGTGGCAGGCCCAAGGTTGCCAAGTGGCAGGCAAGTTACAGCAGAACACTCAGGAGGGGGCTGACCAGGCAGCCATAGCTGTGTCCTCTGCCCTGCTGCAGCTCCTGCCCAGACACCCTGCACTGCAAGGTGATGTGAATGAAAGCCCCTGTGAAGCTCAAAGTGAAAGAGTTAACTGTAGGCGATGTCTTCCCGACAAGACAGAGCTAGTGCATCTCCAGACTAACAGTCAGGCCTCCCCTCAAATCCTCTCCAGCTCCTGCCTCAAATAGTTGATGGTCCATCAGCAGACACATCAGTTACCCTGATGGTTCCTGCACCCTTCCACCCCTCACTGAAGGAATGGCTGGCTGATGTTTAGAAATGAAAAGATTGACCTGTGCTGAAAAAAGATAGGAATTCCAAAATAGGGGAGACATGGCAGAGCAGTGGATTGAAAGTGGAGGAAAACTAAGAGAGCCAGCGGGTACTCCCAGGCATGACCCACATAGGTGGGGGCACTAGGCTAGAGTGGCCCAGAAACTCAACTGAGCCCGGCACCTCAGCAGCAGGGCCTTAATTAACAGATAGCCCTGGGTGCTGTGCCGGCCCCTTGCTGACCATGCTGTCAGGACATCCCAAAATGAGTTGGAGTGCCTCCACGTCTGGGGAACAAAGGAAGGAAAAGCTACAATTCATGTTGTCACATAAGTCCCAAACCAAGAGGAAAATTCACTTCCTGTCCTCAGGGGAAGCTCAGTGTGATATCATAGTGGAAAGAGTACGGCATTTGCAGGCCCTTAGCCCTCGGTGTGAATTCAACAGCCAGCATTTAAAAGTTTGGCTAAGCCATAGGTAGATAGACAGGGGCACTGTCTAGACCCCACTTCACAGAAGGACTCACCTGTTCTGTGGCAACTACATCTGGTGACTGGTCCAGGTACGGGTGCAAAGGCCAGGTCATTTCAGGCCGCTGTGAGACAATGCTTCCACACAAGCTCTCTACAGTTTGGCCAAGCTTTTGTGGACCTACACCAAAATTCACCTCTTCCCCCTGCCCAATCCTGTTTCTTCCCCCCTTCTGTAGGTGTGAGCTCTAACAAAAATCGGCACCCTAAACTCCAGCAACTACTTCTGGAGAATCTACCCACACCAACCTCACACAGGCTCAATTGATCCTTTGCAAAGTCAGAGCAACAGTGGTTTTTCTGCAGAGCTGTTGGCGGAGAGAAAATGAGAACATACTTTGGAGCTCTCTATGCCATGAACGTGGGCAGGCCGGCCACGGAAGTCCATCTCCTTTCTTTTTCCAGTCCAAAAAGCCCTGATAAGGACCGGGAAGACGTCATTATCTTTACCCTCAGGCTTCCCCAGCCCATCGCTGCTCCATGGATGCCAGCAAGGCAGGCGGTAGCACTGTGGAGGGGCTGGATACTGCCATCACCTCAGCCAGGAGGTAAGAAATGGGTTTTTTAGAGAGAAGAAAAACTAGACAGACAGACTTATGTGCTGGAGACACAGAAACAAAAAGCCTCTCCCACACGGGCTGCAAAGAAACCACTTTTAAGCTCCATCTGCTGAGTTCAGCCCAATGGCTGCTGATTTTTCAAAATAATTGATTAAATTCAGTTCAACTAAAAAGAAGCCTCCCAAAGACTTGACCAGAACTCTCCAAATTCACCTAAGACTTAAGATGTTTTCTGTGTCAGATGAGTAGCTGGAGGGAAAAACTGGGTCAAGGATGGGGAGAAGGAATCACCCCAAAAAAGGTGAATCCAGGTTAGAAATTTCCGCCAGGCCATACAGTAGCTCTCTGGGTGACATCCAGCCTAGTTTAATAATGAAACCTAAGTCTCCATCTGATAGCTATTAAAGCAAGGGAGTTAAAAGAATTATTCGTCTTATTCTAACACCACGTGTCCTCAGAACCAGTGCAAGGATGACAAGTGGATGAGTGCTAGCATCCTTGCCTTGTGTCTCCGGGGTGGAGGCAAGGCCTCAGTGACTGCAGAAGCCTCAGCACTGCCTCTCCTGCTCAGGGTATGCTCCGGGGGAGTGTGCTCTCAAACGTCACATCTGGCACGAGGTTGCCAATAATCCAAATCCAAGGATGTTGACTTTGGAGAAAATGTGCTCAAGTTCCTGCTTGAGAAACTCAAGAATCATGTTTTGAACTGGAATCCAGCCTTGATGGAAATCCCATCGAAGGATAGCAGCCTTAACGGATGGAGGACCAGAGAGATGGGCAAGACCTGAAGTCCTAATGCTGTTAGGAGGCGTTAAATGGAGAGGCATGGTAAGGACAGAGGGCTGGGACAGAGAGAATCCAGATTGGGTGGCTGAGGAGCTGGAAGGAGTTAATTTTGGTAAGAAAAAAAAATCCAACCAGAACCCAGAATTGGAAGCCTTGCTGGAAAGAGTCAAGGCTCAGTCATCAAATTTGGTCTCATCAGGCAAAGGCACAAAGCAGTTTGTGGGTACAGCAGGGAGCAGTGGGAGGGGAGGTGACTGGCCAGGCAGGCCTCCCGTCCTCATGGCTCCAGTGGACAGAAAGCCCAGCAGGAACTCAGCCACCAGACCCTTGTCCACACAGAGAGGATCATCAAAAAACCACAGGATCCAGAACAAGGCCCTTCACAGGCACACAAGACACTTTGGGGAGGATGGTCTGTACAGGGTGGTGGGAAAACTGAGCGACATGGATTGGGAATGAAGGGAAGAGGAAAGCGGTGGGGGAGGGAAGGCCCAGCGTTTTATAAATCACCAATGACACCACAAGGTCAGTTTGTAAACAGGGGTATGCAGTGGTTTCATCACATCCCCAAGGAACACAACCCTCAGGAAGCCCCCAGCAGCTCCTGGAGGCCACATTTATGCAAGAAAGAGGCCTGGAGGGTGGGAGGCCCAGCTCCTCCCATGGGCTTCCCAGAACTGGATGTGGGGCCATAGACCAGAAGGGAACCATACAGCAAAATGGTCCCCCCTCTATCAAGCCAGCATCTGAGGGAAGAATAAGCTCTCCTGGGGCCCAACCTCAGCGCAGAAAGGTGAGTGGAGAAGTTGGGAGAGGATCCAGGAAGGGGAACTTGCTAAAACATCTGGCTCATGAAACCAGAGTTCTAAAGGAAATTCCAGCTGTCAGGGCGCCCCTGAATGAAGGGCAGACAAGGATCTCAGCCTCTCCGCTTTGTTTCCCATCATTCGCCCAGGGCTGCCCAGTGACCTAGGTCCCTAGAAGGATGGGTTGGGGGAAGAGGGATAATACCCAAGTCAAGAGATGCAATTAGGCAAACAACAGTGCAAGGTAGGGGATCCAATGGGAGATAACTCCCCTGAGAGACAGGCTGAGCCCAGACGCTCCCCCCCCACCCCGGGTCGGCAGAGACTGGGCACCAGGGAGGCAGTGCTGAGGTGAGAGTGACCCTGGGCGCCCCCCTTATGGGGGCGGGGAGCCATCACTCACTGTCAGGGCGTTTCCAGGGGGTAGAAACGCAGACCTGCGGGCTGTGCCAGCCCATAATTACCCACTCCCTTTCCTGCACTTTTAAACTCCTGTGGTAGGTGTTCATCAGCAACTCATTTCCAGCGAAAGAACCTGACTTTTCAAAATTAATATGTGCTTGTTAGCTCTGCCCGAAGTCAATGTATCATGTTAATTACACTTGGCAATGAGAAATCTTGCATTTGGGAAAGCAAGTTAGTGCAGGGAGCTTGTTATGACTGATGAGTGTCGGAAATGTTTCGGGGAGGCAGCTGCGGGGCAACTGTGGGGCATCCTCTGGGCCCAGAGCTAGAGGTCTTGGTGGTGAGCACCCTGCCGCCCTTTACCTCCCCAGCAAGGCTCTGTGTGCACTGGCCCACACCATGGCTCAGGTGCACATCCGCAACATGGGAGGCCCCAACTCCCAGGGCTGTCCTGAGATGGTCCGTAGACACTTAAGACGTGTGAGTAGAGAGGGCATCTTCCTTTTGCCCCCCAGATTCACAAACTGCCATCCTAGGCCCTGCTGTGTGCTCCAACAGACTGCCCCACAGCTGTCCCTGCCTGGGCCTCTCAGCTGGGGTGGCCAAGGGCAAGCTCCATGGCAGTGATGGAGGCAGTGAGAGAGTACAGCTGACATTTTCCTGAGGCTCTGTCCCCATGGGGTCCCATGCATCACCTACACCCCACAGAGGAGGTCACTGCTCCTGTTGGGCCACCCTTTGCACACAGACTTCTCTGTTTCTACCACCTGGTGACGGCCATATCACATTGACTCCCCTGCACCCCGCCCATGTCTTTGAAATAGTCTCCCCAAATGATCCGAACTTGGAGGGTGCCATTTGTCCCCTACCAGGACACTGGCTAATAGTGAAAGTTTCTTCCCTCACAGAATCGGCTGGTGGGACAGGCCTGGGATGGAAAGGGCCATCACCACTGTATACCTGGTGTCCTGTGGTTGCCTGGGCAAGAGGTCTGCCAAGGCCACCCTCCAAGGCCTTCTGCAGACAGAACCACCATGATCAGCCTCATGATCATGGATCTTGATCAAAGGGGGAATGCAGGCCTGAACAGCCCGGGAGAGGGGTCACCAAACACACGGTCTGGATTGCGTCAACCCACTGTGGCCTCCTGGCTGCAGCTGAGGGAGCACACCTCTGCTCTCAAGACCTTCTTGTTTTGCACCCAGAGGTCTGGCCCAGTATAGTCCCAGGTGTGCCCTGACAGAAGGATGGGGGAAAAGGGGACAGGAATGGCAGTGAGAAAGCCTGGCAATACTGGCAGAAAACAGTCTAAAACTGAATCAAAATGGAAAAGGGCAGAAAGAAATTGTTTTCAGTTGGTGCAACGCGATCACCAGAACTAGCCCTATCTGCCAGAGTGACCTCGGCCTGAGCAGCATGCCTGTAGGGGTGATGCCTGAAAGGTCCCCTGGGTGTCTCCAGATGCCTGGATGTTCTCCCTCGGAATTTCTCCCCCGGAATTTCTCCCCCATGTGAGTCTTCATGAAAGGCAAACAACAAACACTTTTGACGAGAGTGAATTGAAACCCTTGCTCCCTGGATACCCCAGGATGCAGGCCCCTCTCCCGCTATGGCACCAGCTCTTCTTTCTTCTGCTTCATTAGAGAAAAAAAACTTAATAAGTCACTGATTCAAAGATACCATTAAGATCTTGGGTTAATAAGTTTATACGACTCAACACCAGAGTTGAAAGCTGCCCAGGACCTGTGGGTTTTACTAGGTGTGGCATTTTTTAAACATAAATTCTTTGACACGCCCCCCTCCCCTTGAGCTCCTGGACCTGTGATGGGCTTAGCCAATGGCTCATGGCAGAAGTGACACTGTGATTTTCAAAGGCATGTCAGAAAAGGCTCTGTGGCATCCTAGCCATTTCCTAGGCTACTCCTTAAAGGCCAGAGCTGCTCTCTGAGTATCCAAGGACCCAGAGACTTCCCTGCCCTTGGGGCATCCTGACTGCAGTCCCAGGTGAGCCCTTCCCCAGCCATCCCGGCCAGCTGCTACACAGGAGTGAGGAGGTCACCACAGGTTCCCTCAATGCCCTGCAACATAGTCCCTGCCTCTCCCACTCTCTGACCTGCAATGCACTGACCTGAACCCCGCCCACTCCCCAGAACTGACCTCCATGGTGCCTCCTCCAGGTGCCTGCCAAGATCTCCCTGTCTCTGTGCTGCCACAACCTGCCCTGTCCCTGCTGCGATACTTCCCACCTGTCCATCTTCTCCAGGAGCCCATGACACCAGAGCAGACAGATCTTTTTCCTGTTTGTCCCTCCCTCCAGTACCCAGGGCACAGTCGCTCCTATTTCATATTTGTCCAGTATATGAAGGAACATAGAGAATCGATCCCTGTTCTACCAACTGTGTGACTCTGACACAAATTCCCTAACCTCCCTGCTCCCAGCCACACAGAGATGATATCCTGGAAGTGAAGTGAAAGAGGTAGCTGTCACTGTTGTTGCCACAGCGCTATCTACCAAGAATTGTGTGTGGCAGTGACTATGTAGCTTATAAAATGGAAAGCAAAGGCCAGGCTGCCCTGGGCCCTAGGGGAGCCCTACACGCTGCACTCAGCCCTAAGGCTCAGAGAGTAAGAGAAAAGGGACATGGTGTGGGGGAGCAGAGGACACTTGTCTTAGAAGGCCAGTCACTGCTGTGTAGGGCTGCCTTCAAGATGTCCATCTGGCCTGCCTGGCCAGCAAGACAGGGCCCAAGGACATGGCCTTTGCCTCCTAGTGAGAAGCTGTGAGCAGGCTTTTGACCCTCTGGCATTTCCAGATATCAGTTCTATTCCCTACTATAAACTATGAGGACTTAGTTTCCCATAATTGCCTTTTGTATGCAAGTATTGCTCCTGTGTTGACAAATCCTTTTAAACTCACCCAGTTCTCTGCCCTTGTGGAGACTGCAGCTGGCAGTCATGCCAAGTGGTCAGGCTGGTGGAGACACTGCAGATGGGGAGTGCATGGCAGGTGCACAGTATCAGAGGAAAGTGAGGCTCCAGCTAAGTGTCCCCTCCTATGGGCCACTAGGCTCAGCCTGTCTGTCTCTGCCTGTCTGAGCTCCATAAGGGCAAAACCTGGTTGCATGTCTCATCTTTGGACACACTAAGTCATTATTTAAAAACCCAGCAAAGAAACAGCACTCTGGCCACAATTGGGTCTTTGGAATACAAACTAGCCTCTAGGTACTTTAATTATTCCACAATCCTTGTTTTGAACCACAGAATATAAAATTGAAGGGACATGAATAATCAAGTTCTTCCTTTCCTCAGTGAAGATCTGAGGCCCAAAGAGAAGTGACTTCACAAGAGAAGACAGGAGGGAGGGAGGGAGGGAGCAGTAGCTGTCCAGCATGCACCACGTGCTGGCTGCTGACACACGTTGTAGCAGGTGATTTTCACAAATGCCTAGAAAAATCCCCATCTGCAGATGAGCTAACTGAGGCCCAAAGCCCTGGAATGATGTTTTCATAGTTGCACAGAGACTAGTAACTGGCAGAATTAGGACTCAGACCCTGGTGTGTCTTCTTCGGGGTATGTTTGGTGCACTGAGCCACCCTGTCTCCCCAGGTAAGACAATATTATATGTGCAAATTCTGCAAGGTCAGCTAGGCAGGGGGAGCATGGAATCTAAAAAGTCAGTAAGTGAGGCTGAGATAGAAAGTCAGCTTAGCAGAGCCTCCCAAGGCCCAGGCCATGAGCTATCAGCCTATCAGTCTTTATTCTTCATAGGCACAGGTCTCTGGGCTGGGGTGGGTGGAAGTTACCAAAGCTAGAGGAAGATTAGAGGCCCGCAGACCATTCCATTCCAGAAAGAGGCAGGATTACAGGATGAGGCTTCCTTTATCACTTTTCTGTTAAGAATCTATTCTTTAACCAAGATTTTGATTATTTCCTTCCATAGACTGTTCTAACAGCATGCAATGAAAATAATTGGATATCTAGAATTTCCAAAATATTTAACCTGGGGGAAATTTCTTAACTTCTCTGTGCCTCTCTTCCCACATCTGTGAAAAGGCAACTCTGTCGTGTACAAGTCTGTGATGTATCTATCTCACAGAGCTGTTGCCCAAATTAATCTACTTGACACATGCAAAGTATTTAGAATCATGTTTGCAACATAGTAAACACGATGTATGTGTGCTGTTGTTATATTTTATTTCTAGTTCTTTCATTTTTATGGATTTTAAAAATAATTGCCACATTAGAGATTGCAGTGTTCTCCAAACACAGACTAATTTTGATGGATGTGGTTGTAACCTATTTTTTAAAATAATTGCAGCTTTAAATTGAATAGTCTTTCCTTATAACCTGACAAGTGGCATATTTATTGATGTTCTAAATTTTGTGTGCTTTTTTTCTAAGTCATGTCTAACTTATCATTTTATTCAGAGGGTGAAAAGTACTCCATCTGACAGACTACTAACTACATAATTGCTTAAGTAAATCTTAGCAGGTGGGGATTTTTGCCAAACCAATTATGGTAACATGTGTTTTCTGATGTACAAGATGAAAAAAAAAATGCAGCTTTGATAGCTGCATCATCATTTCACATCTACACAAAACTTACAACACAGACAGAGAGTATGAGCTGTTACTTGAATCTTAAGACTGAGATTCTATTCTTGGTATAGAAAAGTCCAGACTGGCAGCTCTGAGATGATTATATCTGCTACCTTCTAAATTACTGTAAGCCAGATGATGGAGTCACCAAGGACGAGAGTTCTTTCATATTAGCATATATGTCATGTTTAATCAATCAGAAGAGAATTGTGATGACTCTTCTCTCTTTTTAGCAAACTTTAAAGAGAGGAAGTCATGAACTTATAAAGTAAATGTCATCCTGTTTGGATAGTTATAGTTTTATAGGTAATTTGTTGCAGATTTTATTCAGATAACTTGTAATTATTTCCTTCCATGCTCATCTTCAATTCTACAGGCCATTTCAAACACAATCATAGGGGCTGGAAACGTCCCAGTGACTCAGTGTTACAGTCTAATTATTACATGGTAATTTGCTGTGTGCAGGGCAGATCTGCCTATGGGCCAATGCTTTATACCTGCTTCTCCGACAAAGTGTCACCTGGGTGGCAGAGAGACATGGTCAAGGACACGTGTGTCTGAACCTTCCTCATCACTCATGGAGTGAGGAAGCATGGTTTGGAGGGTAGTGGGTGGGAAATAGGGGCTTTGGAGTCATATAATCTGGCATTCGTGTCCTGGTATCTATCTTTGGGCAACATAGATAATGTTTCAGAAGCTTAATTTCCTCAACTAAAAATGAGGACATTAACAACATCCTCTGTGGATTTATTTGAAATTGAATTTAGGTTACATAAATTTTTTTATATTTTAGGTTATATAAATATTTTCATATTATTATTTAAAATTTTTAAAGATATATATATAGAGAGAGAGGGAGGGAGAGAGAGAGAGTCACTTGAAGCAGGCACTTAAGACATGACATATTTTGCTTGTAAATCATCCTTTGGGCCTTCATGTTCAGGCACTGTGACTATATAGCTGTTAGAGTTCTCTGCCTCTGAGCTGGGAGATGTGTCCCTGGAACATACTTTCCTAAGCTTGCCTTCTCTGCCCAGGGAGATGCAGCAGTCTGGGGGCAATTTCCCAGAATGGACTCAGGGAGGCAAAGTGAGCTGCTCAGAAGTCGAGTCAGCAGACTGGGCCTTCAAGGGAGAAGCTGGTTGCCTTTGAGACTTAGCCCCCCTGGTCCTTCTGCATCTTCTCAAATGCTCAGCATAAATCACATCCACTTCATCAACTTCTCTGAGGTTTTGGAACCTAGGATGTCTCCAGAAAAGACTCCCACCCAGTCGTCAAACACACCTACATCCTCACATCACAGGAAACAAGCCAGGCCAAATGGTTTATCTCAAACTTCTCAACCAAGGTGTGCCCTGCATTGAAAAATGAGAACTCATTCCCTAGGTGATGACACACATTGGGTGCGTCCGTTACTGAACTGTTTCTCTCTTTGATGAATTATTCTTGGCAAGATGATTCCTCCATATTGAAGTCATCATCTAACCACAGTCTCTAGACCACATGAGCCCTCTTTGACTGCAATAGAACCCACCTCCAGACACCTGGCAAGCTCTTCTGGCTGCTCCCTGTCTGCCAGGTGGACATTCAACTGGGGGGATGTAGAGGCCTGGCCTTCACTCCCTCCCAGAGGGGAAGCCTGGTCACATCTCTGCTTGGGCCTCAGTATCTTCTGTTACAAAGTAGGGAGACCCACACTTGCACTGTCGGTCTCACCAGGGCTCATCACAGAGCAACTTCTGTAGGGGACGAGGATCTGAAAAGATGCTGTGACATACAAGCATAAAAGGTTTGTACTATTGATTGCTCCTCTCTCTGAAGTATCTTTTACTCCAGCCACACACCTTCCTGCTTAGGGCTCTTGCTACACCCCATGCCTACTACCCACTCATGAGGCCATTGCTCTTTGCAAGATAGGCCATGTTAAAAAAAAATTTTTGTATCCTCTGCAGACTGTAATAATAATTGTCCAGTGCCAGGCACCTAACAAATGCCTGATTAAAATTTATGCTGAATAAAACTGAATTGGCCCAAGTCAGGTATGTCAAAAAGCCCAAGGAGGCAAGACTATAGAATGGGAAGAAGAATATCCAACAGAATTAAATCAGAAATATATGTAAACTTACTAGCTCTGGTAACTGTACAGTAGACTTTCGTGCTCAGCCTAAAAGGTTAACAACGACACTTGCCTGTGTTTATTCTTTCATTCACATCCTAATAGCATGGAGGACACCCAAGGTTCTTCACATCTCCTTGAACATCACCCCTACTAAACTGTAAGCTTCTTAGAGGCAGAGACCTTGTCTGAATCAACTTTACCACCACAGTGACTAGCATACACTGGTACATAGCACGCCCTCCCTGAATACCTGGTGGAGGGAGGGAGTATCTTACTAAGACAGTAATGGCTTAACACAAAGAAACAGCTCTGTAATGGCTCCAATTCCCAGCACTGTCTAGGCCCAAGCAGAGAGCTTCTTGACCATTGGCAGGGGGTTCTCAGGATCTTTCCCGAGAGGGTGTCCCTGCCTGAAACTCGTGGAAGGAGAACTCTTCATATGCAGAACCTGAGGAGCCAGTGAGACCCCAGGACTGCTGTCTGCTTTTAGTTTCACATTAATTCCACTATAGGCTAACAGAATGAAATCTTCATTCTCCTAGAGCAGTTGGGAAACTCTAGATTCCATTTCTAGGGGTCCTTCAGCCAGGGGATCTTCTACCAAGGGAAAATGTCAGCCCACCTCTCCCAGAGCACACTCACCGAGCTGCCTCCCAAAGGCTGCCAGCAGTCCCCAACTAACTCCCTCTTCAGGGGACCCCTCCAGAGCCCTCCAGCTCAGGCCTCTTCCCCAGGTAAGGAGACAGGCAGCCAGAAACAGCACCCCGGGGATGGTGTCGGGGTAAGCAGAGGCCGAAGATCCTTAGCATTCAGAGAAAGGCCTGTGGAAGCTCCCCATCTTCTTTCCTTTCATTCTTCCTCAATTTCAATTTTACCTTCCGTTTCATTCTTCATCCCCCCTCAGATGACACATTGTAACTCTGCTAAATCCTAGCCACATGACCTGGGACAAGCTATTCTCTGAGCCTCAGTTTCCTCCTCTGTAGGACAGAGGTTATAACAGAATGTTCCTTGCACCTCACTGTGGTTAAGGATAAAGTGACATAGAGCACTTGGCACACAGGAAGTGCTCAACAGAAGCTGGCTGCCATAAACCCAAGTTCAAATCAACACACTTAGCTATTATCACCCATTCATTCATCCATCAGTTACCAGGTGCTGCTCTGTGCCAGGCCCTGCACCTGGTGCTGAGATTAAAGAGATGAAGAGTAAAGACATGGGCCCTGCTCTCAGGCCCCACACTAGAGCATGAGTACCCGCTGCCGCCCTGCTCCATTTCTCCCTCACTGTCAGTCCTCTCTTCCTGCTCACGCCCTTGTGCCTCTGCAGAGGAAATCCTTCTGAGGCTCTGGCCTCCCATGCTCCGAGGGGCCTCCCCAAAAGCTCAAAGAGGCATCCGGGCAACAGATGGAAGGAGTGGATTTGAGTAGAGCAGGTGGACAGTGATGGGAAGAGTGACCAACTTAGATGCAGTGGACACCTGCTGTCTGCAGGTACTTTGTCAACCCCCCCGCCCCCGGGGATTCACTCTCCTGTGGGAGCACTTCTCTGCCCCACCCTCTACACATCTAAGGCCAGCCAAAGTTGCCTATGCGACCCCTCTCTATGGCCGATGAAGATCCTTCCTGGAATTTTTCAAGCAGAAACTGAGGAAGTCAAGTCCTCTCTAGGGGGAAATACTCTGTGGCAAGAGGTCTATAAGCTGTGAGCAGCAGTGTCTCATGCCTTATGGAGGAGGGACGGTAGATAATGACGTGGACACACCAAAAAAAAGGAAGACGATGGGAAAAGAGAGAAAGACACAGAGAAGGCAAATACGCAGCATAGCTGAATTTCTGATTCCAGGCGTTCCTGGGCCTGAGCATCTCTGCTGCGCCCTGCTTGGTTTGACTGTTCAACTCTCCATTTGATTGTACTCAGTATCACTCATGTTGTCCCCTTTTTATCCAAACTAGTTTCACAGGGTTTCCAATGCTTGTGTCTATAAGAGAACTAATTAGCTTTCCAAGTGCTAGAGTTGTGCATGTGTATGTGTGTATAATATGTGTGCATGTGTGTGAAGAAGAGCAGACCCCCACCCTTCAGAAGCTCCCAGTCTGATGAGGGAAAATGCAGGTGTCCACGTAATAGTAAGAAGTCCTGAATTGTCCCCAGAGGCTGAGTTCAGCAAGAGTGGAAATTAGTATCAGGGAGTAGTAGAAGCTAATAGTCCCCCAATAAACATTTCACGCAATATCAGGGGTGTGTGTGTATATATAAAGTCTCCATCCCCAGGGACTTCAGTTATCATCTGTAAATGGATCTTACATATACAGGATTCTAAAATGTTGATATATTAGGATGTGTTTGACTGTGAGTGACAGACTATCCACCTAAGAATAGCTTAAGCAATAAAGGCCTTCAGGGCATTTAATACTATCTGAGACAAGAAGTATTATACTAAGGTTGTGGCACCAGGGTTGGATCAGTAATCTCATTAAGGACTCTGCTTACTGCATCTCTCTGCCATGCAACCAACCTCAAGAAAATTCTCCCCCTATATCAACTGTGTATCACCTCATGACCACAATATGGCTGCTATGGCTCCAGGAATCACATTCTCACATTATCATGTTCCATGCAGCAAGGAAGGGAATGGATGGGGAAGTAGCTTCTCCTCTGCAATGTCTATCCTTTTCTTAAACATTAAGAGCTTTTCCACATGCTCCAGACATTCCCCTTACATCTCGCTGGCCAGAACCGAGTCCGATGACCACCCCACCCTGCAGGGAAGGCTGAGCAGGAAGGATCAGACTTTTTCAGCTTCTCTGCCAGAGGCAAAGAAGGGGAATAAGGCTGCAATAGCTGTTAGCCAGGAAAACAATAGTACCAAGCTTCTAACAGAAAGCTTTCAGGTCTTTTTTTTTACTAACAAGACACTAAAATCCAGTCAAATACATTGGAAAAGTTCAGATGCCATTTCACAACGGAATTGTGAAACTCAAGACTCCTGGCTCCCAGTCCAGTGTACTCACCACTGAATCCACAGCCAGTGCCTCCTTGCCCCAGCATTTGACTTTATCAATACAGCGTCCTTATTCCTAAAATCAAAATATGTCCCATGTCCTGGTCTGCCATGCAATGAAATAGTTAAAATTGTGGGGATCGGATGATTGATGGGTTTGGAAGTGTTTCAAGTGTAATTTTCGGGGCTACAGAGTCTCCCTGCCTCTCTCACTGTTGTACCAGGCCTTCTTTACCCCAGAGAGCAAGTAAAGACCCAGCAGATGGAAAGAAGGAGGGAGAGGAATTACCAAAGCAGGCCCCAGTCATCCACACTCGTGCTCCATGACTTTCTTCCAAGGTCAAAATAGGAGCCCATACTTTTGGAGCTCACAGGCATCGGTTTTGTTCCAATCCTGGCTCTGCTGGTGTGATGCAGGTCGCACCAGGGCCTCAGTTTTCTTGCATAGCAATTGGAGAGTAGAATTGGAGGGCTTGATAGCTTGAAAGTGTTAGGATACATCTTTCCCCAAAGTTCCATCCCACTGGTCAAACGGATACCTAAATGTGAACAAAGGGTCACCAGGCTTCCTGAAGCAAACAGCCCCAGATCTTTATGCCTCTTCTCAAAGGACCACTCATTGTCCTCAGCTCCTCTCAGGATCCCCACTCCTGTCGCCGGCTAGAAGACACATCCTCCCACCTGAGCCCAATTTGGAGACCTGACTGGGAACAGTTTCAGAGCCAACTTTTGTCCTTCCCTGTTCTCCACCTAGCAAAGAACTGTGCGGAAACCACAACCACCCCACCTGACGTGTGAGTCCCGGGGCTCTCCCCGACCTCAGACTGCAGGGAGGGGGAAGGGGCAGGAGAAGGAAGGGGAAGGTACAAGGACCCGCCACTCGCACCTCACTTATTTGTAAGTAGCCCATGTGGTTTCACTTTGCACCCACTTCTCCAGGGAAAGTCTGCATGTTAGCACCTGGGGACACCTGTCTCCAATTAGTCCAAACATTTCCCTAAGAAATGATACCCACAAAGAGATGGGCCCCCTCACTCTCCCCCAGCCCATAGAGAGCCCTGGTTTTGCCCATGCTCTGGAGCCAGCAGCCAAGCAAAAACAGGAGAGGGATAGAGGTGGGAGGCTCGAGGAGAGCTCCGTGAAGGCCAGGGCAGGGGAGCAGAAACACCCCCTGAGCTCTGGAACTTTGAGCTGGCCCGAGACACCTGGAGGCCTTGTGGCTGCCAGGCATGGAGATGTTTGGCATTCCTCAGTGGCCACGCTGGACCAGAAATGGGAGCCAGCCTGCCCAGAGAGCTTCAGAGGGCACTAGGGCTGCGGGGTCACCTTTTTGGGGTCTGGCCCGATTTCATGGTCAGGGCAGGAAGGATGATTTGCTGAGGATTCCAGCCCTTCGGCTGCCTGCTGGGAGGCCTGGCCCAGCTGGGGAAAGGCTGTCAGTTGCTCTGCTCTGTGGGGCCTTCAATAACATTAGAAAAACAAAACAACCCCACTTCCCCTCAGCTACCTTGAGAGTTCCCCCTTAACACATTTGATTGACTAAAAGTAAATTACTTATTCTCACATCTTTAGCAGGAGATTAGTCTACCAACAGGGAGCTAGTAGGCCTCAGTCCTAACACAGGGACAGAGAAGGGATGACTGCTGAAACCACAAGCACATGAGCATACACTTGCTGTAATTGGCTTCCTAGGTCCATGACCAAGCCACCAGGGTAAAATCCTCATGGCTTTGCCATTTTTTTTTATTCACATACAATAAAATTGACATATAATTCACGAGTCATAAAATCCACCCATTGAATTAGAAGTGTGTAAGTCAATAGTTTTAGTATGATCACAGAGTTGCCCCACCATCCCTATGAGCTAAGTTTAGAATATTTTGATCACCTCAAGAGAAACTCATTGGTAGTCACTCCTCATTCTCTCCTTCTCTCTCCTCCCCCTCAACCCTGGAAAGCGCTCATCCACTTTGTCTGTGGATTTGCCTATTCTGGATATTTCATTATCCAGAACCATACGATATCTGTCCTTTCATATCTGACTTCTTTTACTACACAGGATGTTTTCAAGATTCACACCTGGTGATTGCACGTACCAATGCAGCCCCCCTTCCATTGTATGGATATATCACACTTTGTTTATCGGTTCATCAGTTGATGGACATTTGGGCTGTTCCCACTTTTTTGGCAATTATGAATAGTGCTGCTATTTGTGTATGGGTTTTTTAGTGATATTTATTTGAGTTCTTTTCTTTGACCTTTCTTTGGAAAATTAGGTTTAAAACATCCACCAGTATTTCTCACCAGTTACTCTTAACTTTGCATCTCCTGTTTCTTAGAGATAACGTGCACGCGGTGTACAGCCTGTGCTTGGCACTGAGGCGGCCCTCAAACAACAGGGGTTGGTGTTGAGCTGATTCTAAACTGAAGCCATCCATGATCCTGAAGCTTGGGGACTGAGATCAGCCAGGGGGGAGGTTTAAGGAAGACAGGTCTGGCTGTAAAACCTGGAAGACCTGAATCTGAATTCTGACCACAAACCCAAGTAGCCTTCATAAAAGGTCTATGCCAGCTGCTCCACCATCTGAGTTTTCATTTTTTTAACTGTAAATCCAGCAAACATATACACCTGAAGCAATCATGATGTACCTTCCCTTTGTTAGTGACTGGTGATATATGCTGCTCCCACACTTCAAAAATGTGTATAAATACACATGTATATGCACATACACACACATATCTACACACCTATTATATAGACACATAATGAATCTTGGGGAAGATTTTGGGATACTAGAGAATGTTGGGGTCATACTGAAATGAATCCTCCCATGAGTGTCCCCTCAGAGGGCTGTCAGGACTGGCTGTAAAAGCCCTACTCTTGGCAAGGAAGCATTTATAAGGGCCCAGCAAGGGTGTCTCTCAAGTGCCCACTAAGGCCAGGGTCGGCTGTAAATAGCTGCCACATCCAGAAAGCCTGATCAGTAGGCTTCAGGCAACTAAGAAATTCCACAGTCCTCTTCCATTGTTCCTGCTCCCATTCCCAGGATCAGCAGAAGGAGTTGTCGGGAGATGTGAGGGAGGGAGGCAGCCCGCCGCTCTCCTTCAGCTGGGAAGAGAAGACCGAATGCCTCAGCTGCCCCTGGGTTTGTGACTCACAGTGAGGTAGGATTCAGTCAGCTGAACTTGATGACAAAAGTCAAGGGTCTGCCATGTTGGCCCGGGGACATAGGAAAGGGCTGCCCCACTGAGCAAGATTCGAGTGGCAGTGAGAAAAGCAGCTCTGATGCTTATGAGATTGACTCCTGGGTTTCCACTGTCTCAGTTTTTCCCTAGAGTAATGGTCTTTACAAGCTGAAGAACCCAACCCCAGGCTGGGCTCCGAAATGAAAGGCCCGGATGCTGCTGGCAGAGGGACCAAGTCTGCGTTCCTCATCTGGCCACAACCATCTGTGTGAGTGTGGACACTCCACTCCTGGAGCCTCTGCCTCCTTTTTTGACAGTGGGTATGATCAGATCTGCCTCACAGAGTTGTTGAGCTCCTCATCTTTGTGTATATGTGCATTCAGAGAATCTATCTTTGGAAAGATAAAGAAACAAAACTGTGTCCTGTGGTTACCCCTGAAGACAGGGAAGGGAGAGTGCGTGTGGAAGGGCAGGGGCACAGGTAGGGGAGAGCCATGCTCATTTCACTCTCCCTGCTTCTGCGTAGCTTGGGTGGGATCTGGGTGGGATTTAGGTCTGTGGGGAGTTAGAGGGAAACCCCCTCTGTGTCACTTTCCCAGCAGTCAAGACACACTTAGGGTGTTCCAGTCCCTAAGCCAAGCTTTTTCACATATTTTATTGTTTAATCCTTACAAGCCCACGACGAGAAAGGTACTAACCCAACCATCTCTGACCATCCCTTATTATATTCTTGAGGAAAATAAAGCATGGAGAGAGTGAAGACCTGAGCATTAAGACCAGGATCAAATTCTAACGATCTGCTGCCAACACCTCAACCATAAACAGAATATTTATGGAGTTGTTTTTAACTGGTGCCTAGAATAGCACCAGGGATATAGGAAGCACTCAACCAATTTTTTGAATGAATAAATAAGTGGACAAAATACAAATATAGTCAGTGTAGAAAGTCTTGAAAATTCAAAAAACGTGTAGAAGAAAACTTACATTACCCATAATCTCACGATCCAGAGATAACCACAGTATTATTATACTTTTCTCCCAGTAATTTTTCTGAAAATAGAATCTAAATGAGGGCAGTATTTACATAAGTAAATCTATAATATGCATATAGTTTTCAAACCAGGTTTTCCCTTTTCCGTGTCATTTAAAACTCTTCAAAGGCATTGTTTTAATGGTTGTGTGATATTTCACTGCATAGTCATATTATAGTTTACTTAACAATTCCACTATGGTGGAACATTTGATTTGCTTCCAAAGAACTCTGCAATAAACATCTTGGTACCATAAATCTTTGTGCCAGTTTCTACTCCTTGGCAGACATTCCTAGGAGAGAAATTACAAGTCAAGCATTAGAAACATTTTCAAGTCACTAGGTACATACTGCAAAAATGTTCTCCAAAAAGGTAATGCCAGTTTGCACTCCCAAAATAATATGTAACCATCTTCTTTCACTATCACTAAAACTGAAGATTATTTTTTAAAACTTTTCATAAGGTGAAAATTAAAATTTTTCTTATTTTAGCATGAACATTTATTATTATTAGCAAAGTTGAACATATTTCTATGTTTATTGCTCATTTATAGTTCTTCTTCCATGAAATATTTATGTCTTTAGTTCATTTTCCTACTGTAGTGTATATATACACATATATATACATATATATATTCTCATTGATTTGTAAGTGCTTTTTATATGTGAAGGCTATAATCCTTTGTTATATTTGTTCCACTGAAATTTGCTTTTGATTCATAGAACCTCCTACCTTTCTGTCTTAAGCATTTACTCTGGCTGTCTACAAATCAGGTATGACTACTTCTAGTGACATTCTTAAACCCTGTCACTTTACACATCCTGTCAGGGTGTAACCTGTCAACAAGGACACATGGTGTCAGGAGATAGCCTCATTCATCACTCAAATCTTAGAGAGTGAGGTGCCCAGCTCATTGCACTGGACTTAGTTTCTACCATTGTCACCTGTGTCAGCTTCCTGCCTGCTCACCTGCCCTGAGGCCAGGCCATGCAGCAGACATTGAGTGCTCTGACAGGCATATACTTGAAGTGGCATTTTACCAATTGCCAGCCTCAGATCACAGAACTCTGGACTCAGCTGCAGGTGTCAGCAGCCAGGATGGAAACCGTGAGAATGATTAGTGACACAGAGTGCCAACAGATGTTTCTGTCCCTTACAGTTGCTAATCTAACAAGTCATCTTACAGCTGGTACAACTCTCTTGAGCCCCCATGGTTTCAGAGCTGAGAGGAAGAGGCTGGGGAAGCAGCTTTTTCACTTTTCTGAGGCCTGTCAGTGGGGGTAAGAGCCAGGCAAAAATAACTTCAGAGGGCTTTAGATAATGCTAAGCTTGGGTATAGCAGGTGGCATGACTGCCTACAAAGTTCCAGAGGTCTCTATAGCACAGATTGATTCATTCCCTCATTCATTTAAAACGTGTTTATGGGAAGTATGAGAAAGTTTAAGAAAAGGCTTCCCAAGGAATATTTTGCTGGAGCTGAGTTGTAAAAGATAATTATGAGCTGAATAGGAAGGGTATTTCAGAGAGAGGGAATGGCAGGTACAAAGGCCCAGAAAACAAGAGAGATTTTTAGTTTTATTGTCTCAGCAAAGTCAAACTCCTGGATGCAGCTGAGGGATGCCTATTGACAGGCCTGGGGAACTGCCCCTCTCCAAAGGAGGCATTCACAGCATGTCCTGATGAAACATTATGAAATCCAGGGAGAAATAGCCTACAGAAGGCCAGCAAAGTCTTCCTCACTTTTTGAGATTCATCTTAGAGTACTCTGCTTTGGCATGCTGCCTTGTCCCCCACCCGGACCAGTCAGGTGCCCCTCTCCTGGGGGCACACATCCCTCCAGACTTCCCCCTTCCAGCCCTTCACATATAACTGCTATAACTTTCTGCCTATTTGATTGATTCAGCCTCAAGTCTAGAAGCCCCTTGAGAAAAAAAAGTCTGAAAAAAAAAAAAAAAAGTCTGTGTCATGTTTGTCATAAATCCTCAGGGCTGACACAGGCGTGGAATTGGGAAAGGCCTTGGAAATCTTGTTCTTCCATGCCATTGGTTTACTACCAAAGAAAACAAGGCTTGGAGAAGTTAGCAAATGCATTCACAGTAAGAGGCAGTGTCAGATTCAGACCCCTGTGGTAGGTCTGCCACCCGAGGAACCCCTGTTTATCTTCAGCATTGAGGGGTAGGGAGAAAGATCAGCACTGACACAGGACAGCACCAAAGGAAGAGGAATTGGGGGCTCTTGTGAGGTCTGGTCGCTCCTAGCCTCCCCAGGGCTCTCAGGGCTGAAAGGCTTGGAAAACAGCATGTTTGGTGGCATGTACTTCCTGTAGGAACCACCCAGCAGCTGGTGGTGGGGAGAGCCCCCTCCTCCAGAGCAGGGCCCCCTCCTCCAGGGCAGGGCCAAGCCACGCTTTCACACTGAAACTTGACAAAGGCCCACAGCTTACTGGGCAAAAGAACCAAATATAATGCCGTTTGTGACTCACTTTAAAATCCTCTTCAGAGTAAAGATGCCTTATCTCCATACTTAGTCAATGATGAGTGACTGAGTTTTCAGGCAAGCCCTTAGAGAGCAAATGGTGGTGCTGTGCCTGAAAATTATTCTCCCAAGTAGCCCCAACAGACGAACCCGAGACGCACTCCGATGTAAAAGGCACAAGGTGAGGTTTTATTCAAACCGGTCTGGACTCTCCTGGCATGCAGGCCTAGGACAAGCCCCGAACCGGGGTGGAGCAAGTTTTTATGGGGTACAGAAAGCAAGAAGGGGAGGAGGGTATGAGTACACTTTTGATTGGTGGTTGGTGATTTTATTAGTAAAGGAGGATTTGGATTGGTACAGGTGAGGGGTGGGGGAAGGCAGCTGGGAGCGGCTTTGCAGGCTTTACTGGCAGGGGTTGGGGCGGAGGGGCTAGGAATGGAGTTTGTGTACTAAACAGTGGGGCTTGTGCAGTAAACCACTGTGTAGTAAACAACTAGGAATGGGGCTTGTGCAGTAAACCATAAAATGGAGCTAGTCTGGCCCTTTTATTCCCCCCTTTCTCTTGTGACTGATGCTCAATCCTGAGCTCTATCTTCTATAGTATGCACAGGGGCATTTTGGGAACAGAGGACTAAGCAGGGAAACAGTTGCACTGCCACACAGAAGTCTTCGGTTAAATTTAGTACTGTGCTATGTAAACAGGGGGTTAAGCTAGTGGTGCAAGCCCACTAAATATTTCTTGGGGGCTGGAAATATTGTGATTGATTCCAAAAGTAGGAGCTGTTACAGGTGGGCAAACTGGGTGGTGGGAGAATT
>NW_003852454.1:4234902-4237584 GCF_000181295.1 Otolemur garnettii
GAAGTTTGAGTTTCAGGGGGTTGTCAGGGTCCTTTAACAGTTTCCACTCAGGTGTGTAGTCCTCAGTGTCAGCGAACGGGTCTGCCAGCCAGACGTGGGTGTAATGGATCCAGGAGGCAATGTCCACTTTGATGGCTGTCAGGGTGGTCAGGATAATGGTGTATGGGTCCTTCCACCATGGCTCTAGTGACTCCCGCCGGTGACGCTTGACATACACCTAGTCTCCAGGTCGGTAGGCATGTGGGTCAGGTTCCGACCTGGATGAATACAGGTCATTGAGCCTCCGCCAGTCCTCCTGTTGAGTTTTTTGAAACCTTCCCTTACAAAGCTGCTCCCGTCTATGAACCAGGTGTCCTCGGTATCTGGGAGGGGATGGTCTGTCAGGTCCTGGCGCACACTGAAAGACTGGGATAGAATATCAGCGCACTCGTGCAGGGGCGCCTCCAAGTCCGGATCTGGTAGCAAGGTTGCTGGGTTTAAGGATGCTTTAGGCAAGAACTGAATGCACGGGGGGTTAAGTAGCAGACTCTGATAGTGGGTGAGGTGGGCATTACTCAGCCATCTGTCGGGGGGCTGTTTTAGGACCCCTTCCACAGCGTGTGGAGTCGTAATGATTAATTCTTGCCCCAGGGTAAGTTTGTCAGCATCTTTGACCAACAGGGCAGTGCCTACAATAATACGCAAGCAGAGCGGCCATCCTGCTGCCACTGAGTCCAGTTTTTTTGAAAGATAGGCTACTGGTCGAGTCCGTGGGCCCAGGGTTTGGGTCAGCACCCCTTTTGCAATGCCCCCGCGTTCATCTACGTACAGATGAAATGGCTTTCTAATGCCTGGTAAGCCTAGACCTGGGGCTGACAGGAGGGCCTTTTTGATTTTCTGAAAGGCCTCCTCCCTCTCCGGGGTCCATTGGAAGGTAGGTGATTCCTTGGTAGCCTCATAGATGGGTCTGGCTAGCTCTGTGAACTCCGAAATCCATAGCTGGAAGAATTCGGCTGAGCCCAAGAACTCCCGCACCCCCCTCGCAGAGGTAGGAGTGGGGATTTTTAAAACTGTCTCCTTATGGGCTTGAGTGAGCCACCGTTGGCCTCAATTTAGGACATACCCCAGGTAACTTACAGTCTGTTGACATATCTGGGCCTTCTTGGCTGATGCACGGTATCCTCGGCTCCCCAGAGCAGTCAGCAAATTTTTAGTGGTTAAGAGGCACTCTTCTTTAGTGCTGGCCACAATTAACAAGTCATCTACGTACTGAAGGAGGGTGACCTGGGGGTGAAGCTGTCTGTACTTACTGAGGTCTTCGTGTAGGGCCTCGTCGAATATGGTGGGTGAGTTTTTGAATCCTTGTGGCAGACGGGTCCACGTCAACTGGCCGTGGAGTCCTTGGTCTGGGTCACTCCATTTAAAGGCAAACAGAGGCTGGCTCTGTGGGGCTAGAAGGAGACTAAAGAAGGCATCTTTTAAATTTAGCACAGTGTACCAGTATTTGTCTGGAGTTAGGGTGCTGAGCAAGGTATAAGGATTGGGGACTGTGGGATGAATGTCCATAACTCTTGTTTACTTCCCTCAGACCCTGTACTGGCCGGTAATCGTTGGTCAAAGGTTTCTTTACAGTTAGCAGGGGTGTATTCCAAGCAGATTGGCATGGCACCAAAGTCTGATTTAGAAGTCCATGAATATTGTTTTATTCCAGTAGCCCCCTGGACCCAGGATTTCTTTTTGTCCATTGGGCCGTTGTTTTGGGTTAAAACTGAATGTTGTGCTCCTGTGTCCACTAAAAAGGTTATGGGAGTCCCCTCAACTTTGAGTTACTTGGGGCTCATGGAGGGAAGACGAGCCCTGACAGCCCTAATCATCGAACCCCGACAGCTTTGATGCCGGGATTGGAGGTTTTTCCTGATTCCTGAGGGGGCAGTCCTTCCTCTAATGTCCACTCTTTTTGCAGAGGGAGCACTGATCTTTTGTGCTCTCCCTCAGGGGACAATTTTTTCTCCAGTGCCCATTCTGTCTGCAGTACGCACACTGGTCACTTCTTAGGGGGATGCGTCCCCTCTCTCCCCTGTCTCTACTTGTAGCTAATCTGCTAAAGGGTTTTTCTCTTTCTTTTGGTTGCTGTGCCATAGTGGCCAGCAGAATTTTGGCTAATTTTTGGGTTTGACGCCTAGCTGACCTTTCCTTTCTCTCTTCTGGGGTCTCCCTATTATTGTAGACTTTCTCAGCCACTTCTAATAAATCCTTAAATGATTTTTCTCCTAGTCTATCCAACTTTTGGAGTTTCTGTCTAATATTTGGTGTAGATTGGTTAACAAAAAACATAATAATAGCTGCTTTTAGCCCAACAGTACTCAATTTTTAAAGACATCAGGAATTTGAATTCGAGAGAATTCGTCAGCCTCCCTCTTAATATTTCTTTTTCTTTTTTAGATGAATTAAAATTATTACTGACAATATATGTTAGAACAGACCAATATTTTACAATGTTGGAACATATATATATATACCCATAATCTATATAAAATTAATCACCATTTCATATTTGACAATGTTTCCTATACATTTTTAATAAATTAAATGAGTTTAATTTGTTTTTCTATGCCTCTCTGTGATCTTAATATTTCAAAAAGACCTAGGCTCAGCGCCTATAGCTCAACCGGCTAAGGCGCCAGCCACGTACACCTAAGGTGG
>NW_003852454.1:4237877-4315411 GCF_000181295.1 Otolemur garnettii
GGTGCATGTGGCCAGCACTGTAACCACTGCACTATGGACGCCACACCCAAATTTAGACTTTTGATTTTGGAAGGTTTGTCAAATATCAAAAGGCTTAAAATATTGGTTTAAATAAGATTACATGCTGAAAGATTTTAAAGGAAATACATAGTCAACTGAATCATATTTAAATTCTTTCACAAATACTTTTTTTCCTTTGAGTTTCACTTAACCTGTATAAACAATCTACAAACATTTTAAACCTTCTTTAATTTTTGTCCTGCCTTTTACTTTCCTATACAACCATTCTGTTTCAGGACAAAATTTATCACACAAATTCTTTCTTTACATCATGCCATTTTCCTTTCTATCTAATTTTTCTTACTCTTAAAATTCTCCACAAAACAGAATTTTAGTTCACTATGAAGTCACTCATTCACTTGGCTAAACTGATAATTAGAAGTTTTTTAAAAAGCAAGAATCTTATTCTTTGACAAAGACTTAGTTTCTTTAACAATTTAAACAACCAAATGATTACATTTTACAAATGAGAGACAATCAATGGGATATAGGATTTTTTTATTCAGAGCTGGACAGGGAACTCCTATTTTTCAGGCTCAGGGGAGCTCAGATATCAGATTTCTATTTCTAGGTGTAAACTCTGAGCTCCAGCCAGGTCATGAATAAAGCCACCTGAAACCTTTTGGCTGGTTCCACCCAGACTAAGAAGCACACACCCTAATCCTCTCCTCAGACAAAAACTGTAGTTAACAAAATGCCATTTTATTACTGATCTGTGGCCCGCAGTCTCAATTCTTAAATTTTTGAGACTCAAAACTTTTATTTTCCCCCAAGATGACATGGCCACAAGGCCACCCAAAGATAGAAAGTGGAAAACCTGGAACTTCTAGTTTTACTCAGGGTAGCCAGGGGGCAAAGTTGGAACAGGGAAGAAGGGCACACTCATACATTTGTTTCACTCCCACTTATTGTTACCTATTTCAGTCTTTCTCTAAGCACTCACATGCATACAATTTAAACGCATTTCCTATGAGGGGAGTTCTCTCAGTCACACCACATTCACACACTCTCACACATCTTTCATAGATCAGCTGGCGATCTGGCAGGTCTGGTCTTCCATACCTGTCAACACATTTGCTGGCGATCTAATACCTAGGAGGTGATCAAATTCCTCTTCCACTAAAATTGTAGTGGGCTTCAAAAGGATCTTACTTTACTTGTTACCGGTTCCTCTCTGGTGCTCAGTTTCCCCTGCCCTAGGGACCTCGTCAGCTGAGTCTCAACCAGACGTTCCTCTGGGAGAATTTGTCCCAGGAACGCTCTGAGGGCCTCCTGGCCAGACCAGCAGGAGTTCCCCACGGGGGTGATTTGCGGTGCGGGCAGAACCGGACCTAAAGAATCTGACTGCACGGTTCTTCCGCCAAACCTTGCTTCCCGGTTTCCTGGAAGCAGAAGTCGGCAATAGTGCCTTGATAGAAAAGGTCTAGGACCCAGTTGTTGCAGCCTCACACATCCGCAGGCGGGTCCAGTCATCCACTAGGACTGTGAGAAAAGCCTTGAATTTACACTCTGTACAACACTCAAAACCACAATCCAAAGAAACTATTTGACTCAGACAATCAGGACACAGGAAACAATAAACACAGGACATCAACAAGAAACCTGAAACAGAACTGGAGCCCGAGGCTCTTCCAGACCCTATTCAAAGATCCACTCACTCGGCTCTACTCTGGAACCCGAGACTCTTCCAGACCCTATTCAAAGACCCAGTCACTCGGCCAGAGCCAGAGGTAGGACGGACGTCTCACACCCTATCCAAGGGGGACAGCATCCACAACCACGTCCGATCTAGCTTTTATCCCCTTTCAGACAGAACCAGATGATTATTGAAACAAGAAACACAGACACATTTGTAGTCAAATCAAGACATCCCATGCATGGCCGGCCGGCACTCACATACCACACATACCACACACACCAAACTCACCTCTGGAGCGGTGTCGGAGCAGGTCCACAGTAGGGGTTTGGGAGAAATTTTCCCGGCCAATGCACCAAAATGTTATGCCTGAAAATTATTCTCCCAAGTAGCCCCAACAGACGAACCCGAGACGCACTCCGATGTAAAAGGCACGAGGTGAGGTTTTATTCAAACCGGTCTGGACTCTCCTGGCATGCAGGCCTAGGACGAGCCCTGAACTGGGGTGGAGCAAGTTTTTATGGGGTACAGAAAGCAAGAAGGGGAGGAGGGTATGAGTACACTTTTGATTGGTGGTTGGTGATTTTATTAGTAAAGGAGGATTTGGATTGGTACAGGTGAGGGGTGGGGGAAGGCAGCTGGGAGTGGCTTTGCAGGTTTTACTGGCAGGGGTTGGGGTGGAGGGGCTAGGAATGGAGTTTGTGTAGTAAACAACTAGGAATGGGGCTTGTGCAGTAAACCACTGTGTAGTAAACAACTAGAAATGGGGCTTGTGCAGTAAACCACAAAATGGAGCTAGTCTGGCCCTCTCAGTGGGAGCCTCAAATGCCACAGTATGGACTTGGCCTATTCCGTGACACATGAAGAACAACAAATGATCTTTTGGAGCTCCTAGTGTCTTTACTCTGAGCAGGGTTTTAAAGTGAGTCCACAAAAATGTATTTGTAGTGGGCCAGTTTTTCTTATATTTAAAAATTCACAGATCACATTTTTTCTCCTTCATAAATGCTGGCATCTCTAGAAGGCCATTCCCTGGAGAATAATCATAGAGCTTTTCTGTCCGTTGACATGTCTGCATCCTGTTTTCAATTTTTATTCCTGCTCTAAAAACTTCTAGGATCCTGTCTTCATGCACAGCATGTTCTGAAAATTCATATTTCTTGGTATGTGTCTCTGTCTGTTTTCACGTGTACATACGCATACGTGTATATGTGTACAAGTGTGTGGTACATGATGCATGATGTGTATTGTGTGAATTGTCTGTGTGTGGAGAGGGGTGCTGGGCACTCTCTGGACCCTCTCAGTGAGGACAATTGTAACCCTCAGTTGTCAGAAAGCTTCCGGTGTTAATCCTTTGAAGATTTGCTCCCCTATACTGTGTTTTCTGTCTTAAAATTTGTGGAAGCCTATTAAGAAATGTTGGACATCCCAGCTAATCTTTTAATTTTCTTATTATCTTTTTGCATATCTTTCTATATTTCTTCTACTATCTTATAAATTTTATAATTGTATCTTCCAAACTTTCTACTAAACTTTTTGATATTATGTTTCTGTTTTTAATTTCCAAGATGTCCTTATTGTTTTCTGTGTATTCACTTGTTTTTAAGAGATAGGAACTCACTCTTTCTCCCAGGCTGAAGTACATCAGTGTGATGATAGCTAAGTGCAATCTCAAACCCCTAGTGTTAAGATTAGACATGAACCATCATGCCTGGCTTTGCCCTATTTTTTTTTTAAAGAAACAGACTTTGTCACCCTCAATAGTGTGCTGTGGCATTACAGCTCACAGCAACCTCCAGCTCTTGGGCTTAAGTGATTCTCTTGCCTCAGCCTCCTGAGTAGCTTGGACTACAGGCACCCATCACAATGCCCAGCCATTTTTTTATTGCAGTTTGGCCAGGACTGGGTTCGAACCCACCACCCTCAGTATATGGGGCCACCACCCTACCCACTGAGCCACAGGTGCTACCCTGCCCTATTATTTTTTGAATGTTCCTTTTTGTAGTCTCCTGTTTTTTTTTCATTGATACACTTACTTTATTACACTAACTGTATTAATATATGATTTTTTTTTCCTCTGCTTCTGCATTTTCTTTTCTCCAGCCTTCATGTGAGAGGCTTTCTCTAAATGTCTGGTGATCCTTGGCTATCAGATCTTATTTATGTGACCAGTGTTGGAAGCCAATCAGAAGCTCTGTGTGCATGAACAGGGCATATTACTAAGACACTTCACTATAGGTGAAAATACCCCGAGCCAGCTATTTTCTTAGCATTTTTCCCAGATGTCATTCTCTATAAGTCTTTTCTTAACTGATCAGTTTTCTTAAGTAGCCATCCCCTCCTGCTGGGTGGCACAAATTCTGGAGGCCAGTTCCCCAGGGGCTCAGTGGCAGAAGAGGGAAGGGTGAGGGTGGAGTCTTGCTATTCTGAATGTGACTTGCCTTCAATCCCCTGTTCTTAATATGGCAACCCCTCCACACTGCCAATGCCTTCACATTACAGCCACTTTCCAGAGCTGACCAGGGAATAGTTGGGGAAGCACAAAGCTGGTTGCCTGCTGCATGGAATGAGAGACAAAAATTGCATGATCTACTTCATCTTTGTAAGGACTTTTCTGTCTTGCTGCTTACAGCTCCTTTTAACCTTCAGAGGGGGTACTCAGTACCCACAATTTCTTAGAATGTCTTGGGTTCTGCCGTGAGAACGAGGTTGCTTCTTGATGGCTTGCCCTGGACTCTGTCTCCTTCCTGGCAGGTCAGGTTTCAGCTTTCCCTCTCCTGCCACGTCACTTCTTCATCTGTCCACTTCCCATCTTTGAAAAATGTGTTGCCACCTCCCAACTAATCTCCTCTCTTGTTCTCTTTGTTCTTAGCAACTTCCCCTTTTGAATTCCTTCACTGTACCTTTTTAGAGTTTTGGGAGGGAAAATACTTAAATGAAAGTTCCAATCTGCCTTGTTTACCTCTAAGTCCTTGATTTAAGCCCTTAAATCCCTATGCTTCAGGGTTATTAGTCATATTAAAGAGGCAAAAGAAGCTACCGAGAATATTTTTCTTGCCATGGAATTCAAAGAACGGCACAGAGATGCAAAAATTCTCAACTTTTTTTTTTTCAACTTTTTAGTATAAACTTCAAGCCATCAAATAATTACTAAGCACCGGCTGCATAGCAGTAGATGCTGGGTTACAGACGTGCTTGCTCTCGGTGAGTCTGCAGTTTAGTTGGGGAGGTTGGCAGGTAAAACAGCCAGGCAGAGCACCCGTGGGCACAGAGACATGAACGTGTGGTGACAGCAGACAGGGTGACGGAGACTGTGTGGGGGAGGGAGCTGGCCGCCCAGGCAACCCCTTCTTCCCATGACACTCTGAGGTCTTGGCCCCGTTCCTTCCCACTCATACATGCGACACTTACACGAACACCATTACACAGCCTCCCACAGGGGCAGGGGAGAGCAACTGTGTCCTAGCAGGTGCTCAATAATGCTGAGGAAGGGAAAGGTGGGAGTCTAAGTGGCAGCTCCACAACATGCTGGCGGTGGGAATACAGAGGAGTGCCCAACCCTCCCTGTGTGGGTTACGTGAGGGGCGCGGTACGGGACTGGTCTTCCTTTCTGAAGGGCTCTGAGATCCTGCGTTCAGGTGGAGTCCTCTCACACTCGTGTTTGTTCTGTCTCTCTCCCTCTCTCTCGTACACACACACAGGCACACATACCACAAAGCTCCTGCCCACAGACTCGAGTCATGTAAATTCACACTAGGGAAGTCTGCAAGTGTCAAAGGAAGAAGAAGAAGAAAAAAAAGACAAGGCAAGAACCCCCACTGTCTGTCAGGAGTTCACAACAATGGAGAAGTTGGAGGGAAGAGAATGCCGAGGAGGACGAGGCTTTGGGGCACCCGTCAGCCAGAGACCAGCCCAGCAGCAGAAAATGGAAACTCCCACCTGGGGAATTCTTAGAACACACAAACTGGAGGGGGGGGCCCGCAGAGTGGGGGTGTGGAGCATTGGGCACAATGCGCTGCCTACTCGGAAAAACCAACAGGTTGCTCCCAACAAAGCAGAAGGTGCCAGTGGGGAAATGGATTTGAAGGGGCACATGTGTTCAAAAGGGATAACTTGGAGCTTTTGAGCAGGAATTGGAGCTACAAAGAGAGGAGAGCGTGGAGCCTTCTGATAGAGAACCAGGCAGCCGGGGACTCCCAGGCCGCCAAGTGCCAAGAATGGAGAGTGCATTAAAGCCTGCTATGACAAAGGGGTGGCTTATTATCAAGCTGCTATCAGTGGCAGCAGAGAGGGCGTCTCCGGTGCCACCAGGGCAAAAGGACAGGAGGAGTGAGGCTCAGGGCAGCAAAGGGAAAAGCAAGCATTGTACTCTTACCATGACCTATATTTCTCCCCCAGCCTGCTATAAAGAAAGACTTTGGTTCATCCAAAAGGAAACTGGGAGGGAAATGGGAGGTCTTAGAATCTTAGGGAATGTTAGAGGCACAGGGTAGCTTTGCTCAAGTGGCTCTTCTTGTCAGGAGGGGGAATGCACCACGGAAGAGACGTGGTCCAATGAGGCCGAGCGCCATGCAGAAACTTGCACAGTAAATCAGCAGCAAAGTTCAGAGCCAGGCCCATGGACTCTTCGCCCATCGTTTGTTCTCCCAGTATACGTGTTCCTCCTCCTCCTCTGTAGCAACAGATCTGTCACTTTAGGTCCTACAGCTCCCACACAACCGTGATGTCCTTGTCAGATCCCAGCTCAGACTGTAAATCTGTGGCACTTCGGAACAGACAGGGCACGGGTTTTGATGCTGGCCTCGTCATGCTTTGCCCAGACTCCCCTTTCCACCTCATCCCCATTTACCTCCTCAAAGGGGCTGATCTAAATCAGGAAATACTCCACTGCCTGGCTGGCACGTCTCCAGCTCTGTTGTCTCTCTCCCCTACTGGAGCGCATGTGTAAGGGCAAAGAATTTATTGCCTTTTGAGCTGCGGTGTTAACAGTGCTGGAACTGAGCCTGGAAAGTACATACGTGTAAGGTCCCAAAAAACATTGATTGAATGAAGAAATGAGTGAAAACCTAGCTTTACTACTTATTAGCTGGGTGACCTTAGCTAAGTGACTAAACCTCTCTAAGCCTCAATTTCCTTAGCTGTAAAATGGAATAGTAAGAGCTACTTTGCAGGTTAAGTCTTGAGACTTCATTACTATTGGAACAGCAAAACTGGCACATACTATGCATAAGCGCATGACAGGGCAACTGGCTAGCATGGCTGGTCTATGCGGTTGTCCAACCTGGCCTTAAAAACAAAGGCCCTATATCGTCAGTTATTAGAAAGATGCCAGCGAGCTGGGATGTGGGCTTTCATCCACTGGCAGCCCAACCCATGAGCTGCTTTAAAACCACCCTCTCCATTTCCTTGACTAGTTCAACATCACTCGGGTCCATTCTCTGCCCGGGGCACGAGAGTGCCCTCTGCTGTTCCTGCCCCAAAGGTAGCCGATTCTAGATGCTTCTGCCTCCACTTCCAGAACAGGATGGTCTGAACCCTAGTTTCCCACTCCCTGAGGGAGCGGAGCATGAAGCCTGTGTACACAACTCTTCTCTGTGTAGCCAGGGAGGGAGACACAGAGAGGGGCCACCTGGCAGAGGCCAGTGGAGCAGGGACCCCTCTTCCAGAACCAGCTGTGCTGCAGAGACAGTGGAGAGAAGGGAACTGTCTCTACAGTATGATTTGTATGGCCTGGGGGAGTTCCTCTCTTCCAAGATATGAGCTCAAAAGAAAGCTTTTTGTGTTGGAAAATTTTAATATTCAAATAATACTTAAGATAGTTCCTAGGAAATGCTCCTAAATCATGAAAGCTTCTTTCATTCACGAACTCATTCATTCACAAATATTTACTGAGCACTCACTATGTGCCAAGCGCTGTTCACCCCTAGCATGTTAATGCAGGTATATTGCTCTCTCATTGGCAATGTGCATTGTACTTGAAGCAAAGCAAAGAATAATGCAAAGATATCTCCACCCTCCAGAAATTGATAAAAAGCAGATTTATTGGGGGGAGGACACAACACACAAAGTTAGTTCATTTAAACTGAAATCTAAATGACCTGAAACCTAAAATCGTGCCAAAAGCCTGAAATCTATGACTAAAATAGAGCCTACAATATGCATGCTGGAAAGAGCAAAATGTTACATGAAAAAGAAATCATGCAGAGATAATATTTGGAATCTTCTACGTAATTCTGGTCAGGTAAGCAGCATTTCTGTAGCAGTCTACCTGGGGGCTTGCTTTAAAAAAAAAGAAAGAAAGAAAAGAAAAATGCCCAATATCATTCACCAAAAGTAACAAAATATATTTTGGAGCACAGGTAGCACTGGGTTTGATTCCCAGTCCTGCTACGTACTACCTGTGTGACTTTGGTTTAGTAGCTTGACCTCTCTGAGTCTTAGCTTTCTCATGTGGAGAGTGAAGAGCATAGTCCCCCCCCCCTTACCGTGCTGTTAATAGATCAAGTGAAATGATATACATGAAGTGTCTAGTGGAATGACTGACACATGTTGAAGTGCAAAATAAATTTTTTTAGTTACTATTGCTAAGTAACAAATGACCCCAAAAATCAATAGTCTAAATCAATAATCATTTTAATTTGCTTATAATTTTATGAATCAGGAACCTGAGGATTGACCTGCACATGGCCTCTGCTGCAGGCATTCTCAGGTTAGCGAGACTTCCTCCACGGCAGCCGGCTTCCCCTAGTCCGAACTTCCTGAAAGGACAAGCAGAAGCTGCAAGGCTTTTCCTTACCCTTCTTTGAAAGTCAGTAGCATCACTTCTAGCAAAGTCTATTGGCCAAAGCTGTCACAGCCAGACCAGACCTGTGAGGAGGACATAGACTCCACTTCTCAATGGGAAGAGTGTCAAAGAATTTGGAGGCCAAATGTCAAAAATGGCCAAAACTATGACTATTCTTGTCTGGTAGAGCCAAAAAATGCACCATCCATCCCCCATGTCACCCCTTCAAGTAGACACGGGGCTCTAGGGAGATGTAAGCCATGTGATTTGCTACAAAACTCTTGCTGTCCCCTGTTCTAAAATATAATGCACTAATAGAAAATTTCAGATACATATAGTAAGCCAACCAGATAAAGAGGCCACTGCCATGAAAACATAGTTTGTTACTAAGAGTTTCCAAAGGGAGGGGCCGGCCATGCAAGGCCACAGGGGGGTGGAAGGAGTACCAGGTGGTCCAGAGGCAGGGGAAGGAAGCAGAGCTGTGGGCAAGAACTTTTACTGTGGTGCCAGAGGCAAGGAGCTGGCAAGGCAGGGTGGGCAAGCTTAGGGCTAGAGAATATTCTAGCATGGTGCGGTGTAGAGACTGTCCCTCATGTTGGGTACCTGGTCCTGGAGTAGTTAGGGCAGGGGGGTTGTGACATAGGGTATAACAGCCCATTAGATGAGGTGTTGAGTGTGTGGACTTCAGATTGGTTGTTTGTATTTGGTGAGTTATTTATTATGTTTAGGAATTAGCTCCCCCAGGAGAAGCAATGCCTCCCAAGCCAACAAGATCCCCAAATGTCAAACCATCAAGAAGAAGAAAATAAAAGCCCTGATGAAGCACCCAGTGAAGCTGCACCTGTCACTGCCCGGTGGACCCTGTCCTGGACTCCAGTGCCCAGTGCAAGAAGGCCCTGCAACATACCCATGATGGCTCCCTTCTCCGGCCCTCCCAGTGAGGGACTGCTCCCCACTGCTCTGGGTAGGGCTATGAGTCCCCACCAGTGTTTCTCCTTCCATGAATGCAGCGCTTAGGTCCCTGCGGCCCCCCTGCTGCTGCTGCAGTCATAACAAAGATAAGAATGGAAGGGAAGCCTTTCACTTAAGCAGCTCAATGCCCCAGTGACAAGAAGCTTTCTAAACATCATCTCATGTGGCCAACACTTCAAAACCCCCAACTCTCCCCCAAATCACTCTGGCCCTTGATCCAGTTTTAAATGAGCCTTTTGGTGCCAGGAGCTTGTTAGACATCTGGTTCCACTTGACTCTGCAGGGGGGTTGCTAAGGGTGGGAATGCAGCTACCTCAACTAAAACCAAACCCTCCAATTTAGAAACACACATCAAATCAGATCCCACAGAACTGCATTTCAAAACAGTAAGGAAGGCCAGACAATGGAGATGGAGAGAGATAAACACCAAGAGAGACCCACCTCCCTAGAGCCCAGCCTTGCCCCCAGGCCAGGCTGTGGTGAGCACTGGACACCGCCCTTAACCTGACCAACCCACCCACCGGACCATGAGGTCTCAGGCCAGATATGCTGGAGTCATCCAAGGCCCTTCCGCTCTCTCACCATTCTCCTCTCCCTCCAGCCAATAATCAAGTCCTCTAGGTTCTTCCATGTCCGTGTCCCCTTTACATCCATCCATTCTCACCATGCCTAGTCCAAGCTGAAATGGACCCTTGCAGAGCCCTCCTAACTGGCCTCCCTGCACCCACACTTGTCCCTTGTAATGTGTTCTCAACACAATAGCCAGAGAGAACTTTTCTAAATACAGATCAGATCGACACCACTTGATGGTCCTAGCATGAAGACCCAAACCACATTATTAGGGGAGCTACAGGACCTGCATGCCTGTCCCCACCCGCTGCTCTGCTTCACACACAGGCTTCAGCCCCTGGGCCTTTGCACATGCTGTCCCAGCTGCCTCTCACACAGCACTTTCACCAACTCAGAGTTACTCCAGCCTCTGCTGAGTCCTTGCAGTTTCCTTCTTCAGATCCCAGCTCCAGACTTACTCCTATAGGGAAGCCACTCTGGAATGTGCTCCCCTCTCAGCCACAAACAGATTCCTCCTTGTATGAAGCTTGTCTTCCCTATGAGACTGAAGGTGCCATAAGAGCAAGAGGCATCACTGTCCTTTTCACTGCTGAATGTAGTGCCTGGCACGCACTAGGTTTTCAACTTGTTGAAAGAGAAAAATGAAAATAAATAATGAATGAGAATTTCTTGTAGGCAAATACAGTGTGAACAGCGGATGCCCACGCCACCCACCTGGTCTCCATTTGGGCTAGATGTAGGTGGTCACAGAATGTTCATTTTATCTAACATGTAACCTCTAGTGATTTGACTGTCTAGGGACAGTCATGTGGGTCATATGCATTTGGTGAGATCAGGATGCTGCAATTGTTTTTGTTTTCTGTGATGTCCCTGAACTTTGGTGTGGGGGGGGGGGAGAAGTACCACAGTAATAAGAAAGAAAGGAGGAGGAAAGGGAGGGAGGAGAAACCCAGAAAAGGAAAAACATGAGGAACAATAATTATATTTTTAAAATAGTGAAAATGAAAGGATACCCTATCAAACAGATGAGATTCAAACAGAGTTGGCTTCAGAAAGCAAAGCTGTCCTCAAAGGTGAATGCATTTTGTGTGAAACAAAAAGAACAGAGAATTCACTTCAAGAAGTTAGAAAAACAACAAAATGCAACCCTAAGGATAGCAAGAGAAAAAAACATATTATAAGAGGGGAAGGAGGAATGCAGTGAATTAAAGGGAGACTTGGCTTTGAAACAGACAGACTGGGTCTACCACAACTCAGCAGTGACACGCCCTCAGATGCCCATCCCCCCAAACTCCCGGTGCCCACTCTCTCTTCCTCCATCCTCCTTCCAGGGCCAGTTTCCTGGGGTCACCTGGATCTTCCATCTCTTCAGATTTATTAGAAAGGACCTAAAAACCACTCATTGCAAGAAATGAGTGACAGGTAGCATCCTACATCCTACAATGTTTCCTAAAGGAAAGGCCGTTTCAATGAGAAACAAACTAGAGAAGTGTCTTAAGAAAAAAGTTGAACTTCCAGCGCTAAAATGTCAGGCTCCTTTGAGGAGGCAGAAGAGACCCGGACAAGCAAATCACAGCCCCTGTGTCGTAAGTTGCTGGGCTTTTCCTAATTAAAAAGAAAGAAGAGGACAGAAAACAGGTTGGCTGAGTGAGTTCTGGAGGAAACTAACATTTATTATGTTGCTGTTGTGCCAAACACAGAGCTAGGAACTTTACAGACACAGTATTTAATTTAAGCTGCAGACTAACCCCAGGAAGAAGGAAAATGAGCCCCCCACACTCAGGAAGCTAAGTCCCGGTCACCCAGTTCAGTGACAGAGCTGGGACGTGGGCCTTCGGGGAAACCGCTTTCCTTTCCCTGGGTCTTTGATGAACATCTGAGGGAGGCAGCTGAAACCAGGAATTGGAATGAGACAAATTGGAGTTGGGAAGGTAAATCAAAGCAGAAAATGAAAGCAAGGTGGCAGAATGGACTCCAGCACCCCAGATTCTGAGTAGGCTCATCCCCAAAGTTGACCCCACAGGAGCTCTGCTTCCCTTTTCTCTGTAGCAGTATTTTTCATGTACCAAACAAAGAAACACAAACCACATTTTTCTGATTCTAAGGCACACTTCCCCATCCCCCGTGTAACCTTCTAAAATCAGGATGCATCTTATGGTCCACTCGTCTCACTGTGGATGTCAACCAGGCAGCAGTTCCAGCCACCACCTGAGCATGTGTGCAAAAGGTCCCAGATGTCCAAGCTGCTGTCACTTCAGTCGTGCTGTGTGCACTGCAGGTACCTTACGTGTGGGGTTTAATTGCTGTTTATAATGTCCTCCTAAAATTACACTGTGATTCAACACTGAAACAAAACTTCACAGGCACACAGAAAACAAAGCTTGCATCAGATAATTTTGGCATCAGTGAAGCAAACGTGAGTCCTTGACTGTCGTTCTATGTCCTTTTGCAAAACAAAGACGCTTGGGTGGCTGGAGAAACAATTCAGAAGAAGACCCACCACCCCACCCTGGCTTCTTTTATGTGACAAAAGAAGATTCAGATTCAGATTCAGCTGAATCTCTCCTTGTTACCAGCATGACCTCTGCTGCTGGCTGACCTGTGCCTCCAAATCCAGCCACAAGGTGAGGGTCTGAGGGTCAGGTTCAACTCCCTACATATATAGTAAATTATTATTATTATTCTTGTTAATCCCATTGCCAGTATTTGAAAACAAAGAGATTTGAAACAAAACTCTGACTCTCTGACTTCATTTGGAGAATCAAACATGAGGCTAGGAGGCCTACATTCATCTTGTCTGAGACGGAGGAGAAGAGGTCCATCGGCAGGCAAGGTGGAGGCTGCCTGGGTGCCCAAGTCCAGAGCAGGACCCTACTTCTTTATACCCCCTGTATGGTGCCTGGGGGCACTCGAGTTCAGGACCCCAGCCCTAGATAATCTTTGACATCCCTTCTAACTCCAAAAATCTAGCAAGGAAGATCTTAGAAAAGAGTTTTGAGCAAATTGCAGGAGAAATCAGAGGAAATTAGAGCAGGACGTGTTTCCATTTTATCACAGTAAGTTGTGTTTATTTGTGTCTTACCTGATGGTAACCTACTCTCAGCTAATTTCTCTCTTTTCCCTGCAGCAAGCCCTCCAGTATCAAGTCCCAGGTATGCTAAAAGCCCAGGTTTCAGAATTTCTGATGTCTCTGCATTTATCCCGGCCCTTCCTGTACCTGTTCCATGCCTAATGGAATAACGATCCCACATCGCAGGCCACGCATGGAGACGTTCATGTTCATTCACCTTAACCGTTTTCTAAATGTGTGATTTCCATTTCCTGATCCATTAGCTGTTCCACCCCACCCCCACCCCCGCCAACATCTCAGCCCCATCCTTTTACACCCCAGGCCGGGCCTTCTCAACCTCAGCACTAGTGCATTATGGAACAGCAGATCATTGCAGGGTAAGGGAAAGGGGGACACTGCCCTGTGCATCGGAGGAGGGGTGTTCAGCAACATCCCTGGCCCCTACTCACTAGAAACCAATAGCACCTGTCCCCTCCCGACAGTTGTGATACCCAAAAATCTCTGCAGACAATGCCAAATATCCCCTGGGGACAAAACCAGCCTGGCTGAGAACGCCAGCCCTACGCCAACTCTTCTCCTCTTCTTGTGAATAATGAATGTACTCTCCCGGGAGGAAGACAGCACCACTTCATGAAAAACTTCTTCTTTTCTTCCCACTTTTTTTGCAGCAGTCAGAACACACACACATACTGATTAAGCAACGCCATACTATATGGTCAGTTTGGCCCCCAAACAACTACGGTGGTAATATCTAAAGACTACCAATCATAGATTAGCATAATAGATATAATGATAATGAAAACATCTGGCACGTTGCACAAATTACCGAACTGCTACATGGAGACTGCTGAGCTGTCCTTAGGAGTAGCTATCCTATTTTGCATTCCCACCAGTGAATGAGAGTTCCTGTTGCTCCACAAAGTTCTTTTTTGATTCTGAGGAAAGAGGTTGAGGGAGGGGAAAAAGAAGGAGGGAATGGGGTACTGTAGGGAGGGCTGAGGGGATGCAGGCAGGATGGTCCCACAATGGCTCAGATAAAGGAGAAGAGTTATAGTTCCCTCCCCTTGAGTGAGAGTGAGACTTGTGACTGATGGATGCCAGGCTCATGACAGCATCATGTTACCTGGCAGAAGAGATTGTGTAGATGTGATTAAAATCCCTATTCAGTTTGAGTCCAAGTTAATCAAAGGGGAGATTATCCTGGGTGGGCCTGACCAGATCAACCGAGTCCTTAAAAGAGGTCAAAGAAATGCAAAGTGAGACAGCTTCTCCTGCTGGCCTTAAAGGACCACACTGCCTCATGGTGGACAAGACCCTGTGGCAGGGAGTGGCAGGCAGCCTCTGAAAGCTAAAAACAACCCCTAGTTGACAACCAGCAAAAAGCAAGAGTCTTAGTCCTATGAGCACAAGAAATGAAATTCTGCTAACTACTAGTGGGCTTGGAAGAAAACTCCCAGCTTCAAATTGGAACACAGCCCCAGCTGACACCTTGATTTCAGCCTGGCAAGACCCTAAGGAGTTATGATGCCCCTTCTGACCTAAAGAAACTGTGAAATAATGAATGTGTTTGTGGCACTGAGTTTGTGGCAATTTGAATGCCACACAGGAAGGAAACGTCCCAGGGTCCGGAGTGCGCTCAGAGCATGGTTGTTAAAAAAAGGGAAAAGGAAATGAGAAAGGAAAAGAAAGAGAAAGCAAGAAAAGAAAGGGAGGGAAGGAGGGAGAAAGAAAAGAAGAGGGGGTTGGTGAAGAAGGAAGGAAGGAAGAAAGGGAGGAAGGAAGGGAGGAAGGGAGAAAGGAAGGGAGGGAAGGAGGGAGGGGAGGAAAATGAAAGAAAGAAGGAGGGAGAGAGAGATCATGCACATGATTTAAATGAGTAAATTGAAGAATAGACATGTGAAGTGACTTCTTCAAAGTGACCCCCTTCCTAACAGAGCCATGCTTGGTGTCTGATTCCTTGATCTGTAGTCCATTGCTTTCCATTTGCCCCAGAACTATGTTCCAATACCTTTGGAACTCCTCACACCACCTAATCATATTTAAACACCTAGTAGGTACTCAAAGAAAACCTTGAAACTCCTTGAATTTGTAGCCTGTCTTAATGATCGATTTGCACCTCTATGTATGAGTCATAATTCTTAAGTGAGTCAAATTTTTCTTAAGCACAATGGTCACTTACCTAAAAGTGACTGATCATGGCAGGAAGGCCTGAACCTGATGCATCTCAGCTCTCAGAGATTATGTTACCTCTTACTGGTGCATGAAGGTGTAGGTTCTTCCCAACCACCCTTCCTTTCATCTGTATCTTTAGAAAAGCCTCCACACGGAGCATTCAGAAGAGCTTCTCTTTGAAGACCCCACAGTACCCTCCCTGGCCCCAGCATGGCTCTCTGGCCCCAAATAGAATAAAAAGTAGATGAAGAGAAATGATACCAACCTATGGGGAGCCCTGTGGTGCCCAACACTCCATAAGTGTGCTCCTCCCACAGCCAATTAAAGGAAAGCAGAAAATTGATAATACAACCCTTCATCCAGTCCAAAAACAAGTAGAGTAGAACCTCTTGAAGTTGACCACCCAAGAGACTGTAACAAACTGATCAACATACAGAGGTGGTCAACATAAGGAACTAGGACTGCTATGCTGATACGGTACATGTGGTGCATGTTTGGACAATAAAATTACATCAACTTGGGCAGCGCCTGTGGCTCAAAGGAGGGCCACAGGCCCCATATGCCAGAGGTAGAGGGTTCAAACCTGGCCCCAGTCAAAACCTACAAAAAATAAAAAAAATTAGATCAACTTAAGGAGGTGATCAGTGTCGAGAGGTGGTAAACTATGGAGGTGCTAGTGTGTTAACATCCAAGCACCACTCTCTTCTAGGCACTCAGACCATTACAATATAATGTTAATACAAACATAAACTTCCTAACAGCATCATGGACAACTAAGGACAATTTCCCCCAGCTCGAGGTGGGAATGAAAGATGAGAGAAGCCCACCTGAACAATTAATGCTGCAGGTATGGACCTGCAGATCAAGTGATGTGTCCTAACTTTCCGTCTCTTCTTTTCTCCCCTCCCTCCCTCCTTCTTCTTGCCCCCACCCTTCTCCTAATGCTCAGTTTTTCAGGGTATTGGCTTATCTCAAACATGGTGGAATAGCAGCACTATCAATTTATACTTTAATTCCAGAAAAACAGGCTTTCTTCACATATTGACATAAATTCTCAAAAAAGGATCTGATTGGCTAACATGGGTTAGCAGGGAAAGTCATACAATAGGAAGACTTTAGGGAGGGGATAGTCCCAAAAGAAAAAGAGGATTCTACCATAATAGGAGCAGGCAAGGAGAGCAGACACCTGCCAGCCCTGCTCTGGGCCCTTCAGCCCAGTCCAGGGCATCACCTTTTTGGTTTTATCAGAAGCATCCCTCACAGACTGTGACTCTTCTCTGCCTGCATCCCCTCAGCCCTGTCTGCAATACCCAATTCCCCCTCCTCTTTCCCCTGCCTCAACTCCAGCCAAGGACTTTCTCTGGTACCCTGGAGTTTGCTCAGCTGCTTCAAGCTCAACCCCAAAGAGCAGGCCCTACACTCCACCAGGAAGAGATGGGACTTCAGTGGGCAAATGCCCCAGCCTCCGCATGTCCTCCAAGTCAGTTCTGAGGCAAGTTCCTCTCAGTGTGGTGGAGGGTCCCATGGAATTGAATCCTCATCACTAACATGGCCATGCCAGGGCCTGTCCCTCCCCCACTCACTTCACCCACTTCCTTTTAGTCTCCTATAAGCCTTCCTTATAGTCTCCTAATAACCACGTACAATTGAGGCTGTGCCTCTGGCTCTGCTGTTGAGGAAATCCAAATCAGAAAGCTGGCAAGACTAAGAACCCAGACACATATAAAAATGCAGTAGGAGTGTCCTGGTTGGCACCACACTGTCTCCAGTCTCCTGAGCGAAAGAGGTTTCTTGAGGCATCAACTGTGTGTCCCATTTGTCTTTAGTTGCTCCATTCAGCAAACATGGATTAAAGGGAAACAAATTGGCCAATGTGTGTGTGCAGGGGATGTGCCCTCTGGCCTGAGCAGCTGTGCTTTAGCTGAGAGGTAGCTGGTCCTGTCAACAGGGAAAATAATAGAGGACTTTTAACCAGGGAGCTTAAAACAGAAACCAATTTAAGGATGCTTCTCACAGCTAGAAGAAAGATAAAAAGAGAGTAGTTAAAAGTAATGAAGAGAAATTAGGTGGTATCCCTACCCCTGCATTCTCCTGACAAATTAGTGTGGTTAATCAAAGGCACCCTCACCACCATGGGTCAGATGTCTATGTCTGGCTGCCTAAATAATTAAGTAAGCACCAGTTTACAAATACCAACTTTCACAATTGACTGCTGATTTGGAGACCCATGGGTGGCCCATGACACCATTTATTTAAACTAACAATCGTGAGACCATAGGGTCCTCTTGGTTGAGACATTGTAAAGCTTAAAGAGTTATCACAAGAAATCCCAATCTTTAAGACTCAGGTTTAGGTGTTCTCGTTCCAGGGCGGGAAGTGGAATCACATTGTCCTTGTAGATTTCTCCATTTCCATCAGTTGTAAACTCCAGAGTCCCTGCCAATCAGAGGGGAATAGCCCTTCCTAGGCTTGTCACACTGTAGATTGATTATCTGGGAGCTTGGACTTTGGGGAATTCCAGACCAAGAACATTCATGAATCTTCCCTCCCAGTTGGAGGGGTTGTCTTTTCCCTTGAATTCAGAAGGAGAGAACTCCTGTTAGATAAATAGATGTACACCTCTGCACAATATTTCATACAGGTACATGATTTGGAAAATTAGGTCAGAGGAGGGAGGGAAAATGGTGATTCATTACCAGGGCTGGAGAAAGGCAGGATTGCCTCATCAGAAATTCAAAGGTAATCAGTTTTTCCCCCAATTGTCATGATAATGAATCACCAATGTTAATAAATTGGGAAGTCAGTTACACCTTTGAGTAGCTGGATAAACCAGAGCTACCTGGCATCTGTCTTCATTAGAAAAGAACCAATGAAATGGTTGAGAAGAGGAGGGCACTGGATGATCTCATTGTCTTCTTCCCCTGAAGGTGAAGATCCTTGACTTTTTACATTATCATCATGCCCAAGTCACCCAAAGCCAAACTAACCCAAATAAGACTTTAAACCTGAAGTCAACCATCCAAGATCTGTCAAAGTCCTCTGACGAAAAATCAAAGACAGCAGCAATTTATTTATTTAATGGAGAAACAATGGCAGGAAATAATTCCTGAACATCACTCAGGGCAGGAGGAGGTCTTTATTAGAATAGATTCCCCCCCGCCCCCGCCATGCAAATAGAAACCAGAAATGGAAAATGAGTTCATCCCTCCTCTTCCCCCACTTCTCTGAAATCTGAGGGTTTAGCCTCAGAGCTGGTCTCATTGGAAAATCCAAGCCCAGTGGTTCAAACAAAGTGGTCAGGGTCAGAGCTCGCTGTGGCATTTTATGACTCAATGAAGCATCTATGGGGCCTCCACCTCTAGGAGATAAATCAGCTTAAACTCCATCCATTGCAGACCTCCAGGACAGACAAATGGTCATGAAGTCGTCAATAATCCAAACATAACTTGGAATGCAGTTATAACTCTTTATTGCTTTTAGGCCCACCAAAAAAAAAAAAAGAAAGAAAGAAAGAAAGAAATGTATATATCTATATAAACTGAGACGAATTCTGATCTGTATGATTTGATAATGGCATTTGACAAGTTCTCATTTATTCGAGGGGTGGGGGATAAAGACTTTTTTTGTCTGATCATTGTGTCAAAATTCTGCAAGTCATTTTCATTTCTCTCTCTTGGGCAAGATTAAAAAGCAAACCCCCATGCATTCTGTCATATGATCCTGGTGCTGAGAGTTCGAAACGTTTCAACAGTAATTTAATATAGGGGATTTGAGGCATGTGTGTATGAGAGAGAGAGAGAGAATGAGCACTGGACTAACAGGCAGGGATACCTGATAGGAGACAAGATGAATAGTAAATCTGTCACTGTCAAGCGTCTCTTTCACACTGGGGAGGGGAGCTGTGTTTGACTTCTGCCACAGCAACATGGAGATGCCTTGCAAGAAGAGGAGGCCAGACCCGGAAGGAAAGGCCTGCACCAGGTCTGGCCTTCTCCAGCTGCCCTACATGGACCAATGGGCCCCTACCAGGCTCCTCTGCTTGGAAAGGCTCAGGACAGATTAGATTCATCATTCATCTTTCATTCAAGTGCTGACCTAGACTAGAGTAAGGCTTCTGAGGTCCCCCCAAATATAAATTGAACATTAAAAATTAATTGAAAAAAGCAATATGCAGAGGGATGTGGTGCATAATCCCAGATTTGTAGGGGTAAAAAAAAATCCTTTGTGTGTGTATGTGTATGAGTTTAGAGATAGACATATGAGTTATAGAGAGGAAAAGGTATACACCAAATGGTAACATCACTTGCTTCAAAGTGGTCATCAATTTTTTTTTATTTACTGTTTTTAAAAATTTTTTCAACTTTGTTTTGTGTGACCTCATTTCATAGTAATGTATTATTTTTTGTAAATGTTTAGCAGAAAAAGAAAATAGAAACATACAAAAATAAAGTATAGCCAAGAAGGTTAAAACAACCCATCAAGCTATAGAGTCAGTGTTTTTTAAACAAGCAAACTTTTACAGTAAAATGGACTGAGGGGAGAGGAGGACTCTGGGATCCAGGGAAACCAACTGCATGCTGAGATCGGTAGAGGAGACAACCACAGGTCATGAGCAGCCAGAAAGGGCTTCCAGGGGCAGGGACCCACAGGGACCAGGGCAGCTGTCTACCTGAAGCTAGGCATGATGACTGGGACCATAGCAGAAAGAAGATGAAGAAATCACCCAGGAAAAAAAATGCCACCAAACCTCCTGGCAGTAGCCAAGCCAGCTCAGGATGGAGCCAGGCAGGTGCCTAGGGCAGCATGCCTAGAATTGACACCAGCCAAGCCACTCTGTGGGGAAAATCAGAATAAGGAATTTGAGTTTACTGAAGTCAATCATTCTGTGCTGGTGTGATTTCTTTGTGTGTTTCCTTTTTGTTTTGCTCTAGCATCTTAGCAAAGTTTCTTTAGGACAATTCCAGCCTTCCTCAGAGCTAAGCTGAGAAGCAATGGAATTCTATTCATTCCAAGCAAGAAGGGTTGGTATGGGACTTAGGGCCAAGTAGCCAGAGATAGAACAAGTCTCTTATTTGAGTGGCCGGATTTGCAGACTGGCAGGGTAAGAAAGTGCCAAGGCTCTACAATCAAGCCAGGAAAAGCAAGTTCAGCACTCACAGTCAAAGGTTCAGGGCCCGACATAGTTGGCATCACACTCTAGAAGCAGTTCCATCAGGAAGGAAAAGGCTGGGGCAGAGGGCATGTCTGGATTCTTAGTGGCCAGCAGGCACGTGATTTGTCAGAGTCTGAGAACTTAAAGGAATAAAATGAGGAAGGAGATGCCAGAGAATGAGGAAGTGGTTTCCCTTAGAGACTGGTGTCGGGCCCCTCAAACACCAGGCTAGGGTCTCTCTGCCCCACCCTCTGGCTCACATGCCTGGAATCCTTTAACAGCCTGCTGAGTGCAGGGTGCCTGCCCTGGGAGCCAGATGTGGTCCAGCTGGGCTGGTCACCAGGCCGGAGACTGCAAAGGCCTCTGTTGATGTCTAAAAGTTTCATGAGCCCCAGCAGGCTGGAGAGGGGAAGAGAGGCGAGTAGGAAGGAAGCAGGGCTAGGCCACACTGCAGGGCCTCAGTTCATCCCACCAGAGCACCATCTTCCTTTTTACCCATTTCCCCATGCTGGCCTTCCATGTCAGCCTCCACTTGGACAAAGGATTCTGAGGGTGAAATATATTTGGAAACCTCGGCTCTCTAGCAGTGGTCCTGGGGAGGGGTTTTCCATCCTTCTGGGGGTCAGCTGAGAAAGACAGTAGATCTGAGCTTGACTCTGTTGTGGAAGCATCAGGGGAAAAGCCAGGAGGAAAGGAGCAAGGTGTGAGGGAGGTGTGCCAAGCCAAGAGAGACAGAGAGAACCAAAACCTCCATAAATTGTGGCAACCCAGAAGGGACCGAGTAGAGAACAATACAAGGAGCCCAGCCTGTGGGTGGAAGGCCACAGCATCAAAAAATGAACCTAGAAACTTGGCCCTATTTCCTTTTTGCATGTTTTCAATGTGTGTACTTGATCCTGGGGCCATGCCCGCTGTGAGGAAATGAGAGTCTGGGACATAGGTTCAAATTCTGATTCTGCCATGGACTGGCTGTGCCACTTTAGGCAACTTACAACCTCTCTGAGGCTCTGTGACCCTCTTTGAAAATGGACATTGTAAGAACAACCCTGTAGAGCTATTGTGAGGACAAACTCAAACAGTATACAAGGAACTGCCTGGCAGAGGCTTCAGTCAATAGCGTGGTTTCTCTTCTCTTCCCCTGTCCTGACCATGAGGTAAACAAGGGACAGTCCTTTTCTGGCTTCAGTAGATCATGAAGTTCTTCTGTTCAGAATTTCATTTTAAAAATTCCAGGCTCAGTGCCTGTGGCTCAAGTGGCTAAGGCGTCAGCCACATACACCTAAGGTGGCGGGTTCGAATCCAGCCCGGGCCCACCAAACAACAATGATGACTGCAACCAAAAAATAGCCAGGTGTAGTGGTGGGTGCCTGTGGTCCCAGCTACTGGGGAAGCAGAGACAGGAGACTCGCTTGAGCCCACGAGTTGGAGGTTGCTGTGAGCTGTGATGCCACAGCACTCTACCCAGGAGGTTAGCTTGAGGCTCTGTCTCAAAAAAAGAAAGAGAAAAGAAAAGAAATTCCAGAAGGAGAGGATCTTGGCATTATAACAGATTTTAGCAGAATTGATCCCAGAAACAGAATTGAGGGCCAGAAACAGGACACACAGGGCTCTAGGAAGGAGTGGTCAGTCTGAGAATTAAGTCATCCAGATTTAGTTCCCGGCCTTGACACTTAACAAGCCATGGGGGTGTTTGGTAAGTGTGAAATCTCTCAAAGCCTTGATGTCACCGTGTGTATGATACAGTTGAGGTGCTCCACTCTGCTTGTTCCTCCTCTTGTCGTTTCTCCCTTCCTTTTCCTGAGTAACTCACTTCAAAATCCCTAAAGTGGAACTGAACAAGACCTATGATAGGTGAAATAATAGCCTCCCAAAGATGTCCACACCCTAATCCCAGACTTTGCAGACCACAAAATGGGGAGATTATGGTGGATTATCTAGGTGGGGCAATGCAATCACAAAGGTCCTTAAGATATAGAAGCAGAAGAGGCAGATATATAGACAGAAGATGCGTGATTCACTATGAAAGTTTTGAGACAGGCTGTGTTATGCTCTGTTATTTCACATCCAAGAAACAGACAACAACGTCCTTTATGATTCTCTTATACAAGCTTCAACTTGCGGGCTTATGGTGCTGTTAGGAGGGCTTCATTTGTTCCCATCTACATGGATTTTACATTTTGGGGGGTTTATGTGTCTCAAAATTTTTGCAATGACCTACAGAAGCAGAGGTCAAGGAGGAGAGTAAGTGCCACACTGCAGGCTTTAAAAGTGGAGAAAGGGACTATGAACCAAGGAAAGGGAACAGCCTCTAAAAGCCAGAAAAGCAAAGAAATGGATTTTCCCTGGAGCCTCTGGAAGGAACTTAATGCTACAGATCCATTCTGACCCCTCAGAAAAAATAAACATTTTTTTTTAAGCCACTAAACTTATGGCGTTATGAACTAATGCATTATCCACGAGGGAAGGTCCTACGCTATAAGAGGAAGACACTCTCATGAAGGGGAAGTGGCCTCAGTGGCCCCATATGAAACATATAAAGGCTGAGGAGGACATCCGAGCAGAGGGTGCAGAGGGCAGGAGCCAGAGCCCAGGTGTGAACATGGGCATTTCTGTACTCGGTACAGGGGCATCAGCAACATGAGATTAGTTACATAAAGAAGGATTTATCAAATATTGTAAGGACACTGGGAGTGAGATGTTTTACTATCAGAGAGAGTGTTGAATTGAAATTGGATGTAAACTCATGGTCAGCAATACTCAGAAAAGGGCACAAAAATCCATATTTTTTTCAAGTTCTGTCCACTGAAAGACCTGAAGAGCAGTAATATCACAGTAACAATGAGCACACTTAGAGCTCCAACCTTGGCTTCTGAATACCATTCTCTATTAGAATCAGGCAGGCAGTGCTCCTTAGAGAATGACTGATTTCAGTACCTGATCAGGAAAGAACAAAAATGCCTGAAACACACTTTTATGCCAGAAAATAAAGAATTACTTAAAGATTGAGGGAGTCTGCTATAGTCTCAAAAAATTTCATATGTTTAAACCTTATCTTCATTATGGTAGTACTAAGGGGAGGGTCTTTGGGAGGTGATTAGGTCAGGAGGGAATCTACCCCCATGAATGGGATTAGTGCCCTTATATAGAAGCCTGCAAGAGCTTGTTTGCCACTTTTGCCATGTAAGGACACAGATGGAAGGTGCCATCTTTGAAGCAGAGAGCAAGCTCTTACCAGACACTAAATCTGCTAGTACCTTGATCTTGGACTTCCTAGCCTCCTGAACTGTAAACAATATATTGCTATTGTTTATAATTTACCCAGTCTAAAGTGTTCTGTTATAACAGCCCCAGTGGACTAAGATTGTCAACCCTAAAGACAGAAGATAGATTGAAGATTTTCCCAAGGGTTAGCTTTAGGATAATTTGAACATGGTGGGAAATGATAGTAAACTATTCAGTAAAAATAGGAATTTATAAGTTCATATTCTATAAATAAATGAACAAATACATTACAAATTGGATGAGGAATAGAGTATTTATATACACTCAGAGAACCTCTCCTCAAAATATATATTAACCATAAAGGGAAGAAATGTAAAGTAGAGAAATCTGGAAGGAAATATTGACCAAAATTAACTTCACCAGTAATAGGATATTTAAAATTGTGCCTCTTTAATAGGATGTCAAGAAAATCATATAGCATCACTTCTGTGCTATACCCGCCAAAGCAGTATAACTGAGAAGGCATCAGGGAGACCCAAATTATAGATAATTAAGCAAAATAATGGAGTATATACTCCAAGACTATGAAAAGACTATGAAACTATGAAGAAAGACTGAGCAACCATCTCACACTCAAGGAGACTAAAATGTCATGACAACTCAGTGTCACTGTGTTTCGGGACTAAGTCCTTTTGCCATGAGATAATTATTAAACTTGAATGAATTCTGAGAACTTGATAGCAATAAAGTAGTAATGTGAATTTTTTCACTTAGATGACTGTCCCACTGTAATGGGGCCACTGCCCTGTGCAATCATTGGCCGAGAGCAGTATCTACCCAAACACAATGGAAGTTTCCAAATGGCAGCATTTAGGAGTGTCTCCAATCCTGATCTCAGCAACAGGAGATCCAAGGGGTGCATTTTCATGGGTTTCACACACACTACCATGAAGGAAATTATCCCTACCCACCTAAAAAAAAAAAAAAAATGACTGGAAGTTTGACTGATTATTGTAAAATTCTAAAATTTATCTTAAAATCTCAAGCCAAGAACTACTTTTTAAGTCATGAATATATAGAGAGAGATAAACAAGTAAGTGTGTGTGTCAAATACAAAAGTTCTACAGATGCTACATGTCATCTGATTGGCACAATAACAGACAAAACAATCATTTCTCTCCAAATTTGGAGCCATGAGTAAAACCAAGCATAATACCATTTGTTGGAAAAATAAGGGAAAAAGTTAAAATTTTAACATTTTAAAATTAACTTTACCCTGTCTTCATCTCTTTTGCCTTTAACTCTTGCACATTTGGAAAGCATGATGTGCTCACTATCTCCCTGGTTCTGCTGGTGACTCCTGTCCTTGGAGACAGGTACTCGCATTGAAAGAAATGCTTCTACAACCAACAGCACATTCATTGTCCCGGCTTCTTTTCAGGGAGGCTTCTGATTCATCTGGGATTCCATCTCACACCTTAACTGTTAGTTACACCAGCTTTCTAACTGGTCTCCGAATATCTGCTCTTACTATTGTTCTAGCATGTTCTCCACTCTCCAGGCAGGCTATCGCTCCGAAATGCAAGTCTAATCTTGCCGCTTAACACTGCTTGTCAATTCTCTATTACCTGAAAGCCAGGGTTCCTAGCCAGGACTTCAGAAGATAGGTGAGTCCCATCAGGCTGCAGCTATGTTTTTTGTTTTTGTTTTGTTTTTTTCTAATTAAATCATAGCTGTATACATTAATGCAGTCATGAGGTACAATGTGCTGGTTTTATATACAATTTGAAATATTTTCATCAAACTGTTTAACATAGCCTTCATGGCATTTTCTTAGTTATTGTGTTAAGACATTTATATTCTACATTTAGTAAATTTCACATGTACCCTTGTAAAATGCACTGTAGGTGTGGCCCCACCAGTTACACCTCCCACCTATCCTCCCCCCTCCTTTCTCCTCCCTTTCCCCTTTCCCCATATTCCTGGGCTATAATTGGGTTATAGCTTTCATATGAAAGCTATAAATTCATTTCATACTAGGGCTGAGTACAATACTTTGCTAAGAAGAATATATTCCAGCTCCATCCATGTAAACATGAAGGAGGTAAAGTCTCCATCTTTCTTTAAGGCTGCATAATATTCCATGGTATACACATACCACAATTTATCGATCCATTTGTGGGTCAGTAGGCACTTGGGCTTCTTCCATGACTTAGCAATTATGAATTGTGCAGCCATGGTTATGTATATATGAGGATACATGCCATTTTCTTAGGAGAAGTTTCATAGAGAATACATAGAGAAAAGGCTGAGAACACCTGGCCTCCAGATTAGGTCTTAAACTCTTTACCATGACAGATAAGAGCCTAAATAGTCTGGCTACTGACCACTCACCACATCCTCTTTATAATTTTTTTGCTCTAATAATTACAAATGACTTGCAATCCACCTCTCTCACCATGCTGTTTCTCAGCCTCCATTTCTTCACTGTTGTTCTCTCTATCTGGAAGGCCTTTCCCTCCTTCCCCTTGTTTCTTCCCCTGGCTACCCCTTGCTTATGCTAAAAGCTCAGTGCAGGTAGCTTTTCTGCCAGAAAATCTCCAGAACCTCAGACCAGACTAAGTTCCTCACCAATGCCCTGTGCATGGCTCAGTGATAATATTCACCACACCTGTTCTAGTTTTTCATTCATACACCTGTCTCTCTGGGCTTGAGTCCCTGGAGGAACAAGGCCACATGCTATTCATGTCTGCATTGCCTAGACTTCATATAAGGCCAAGCATAGAAGGAATGCTCACTGTAACATTTAGAAAACTCAGCAGAACACCTAATAGACCACTGGTACTACTGTTTCATTCCTTAGCAATTCATTTGCCTGGGCCAGCCATTCTGGGACTGTTTTACTCTACCTGGTGCAGGTAAAGGACCCAGGGTTGGTTTTCCTTGCTTCTGGCTCTACTGGGGAACTTGAGTAAATTACCTCATCTCTCTCTCTCACTCTTCTTTTCTGCTGTATAAAACAAAGTCCTGAGCCCCGCAGGAAGTGTCAACAGACAGGATAAAGGGTCTGAAAAGCTTTAGGGGAAGCAAGCGTATGCACAAATGAAGTGTGAGGAGAGAGGAGTGAGGCTGAGTGAGCCCAAGACCAAGCGCTGCCAGGATAATGTCTCCTGGTTGTGGTGTTCACAGGGAACAAAGAAAGTCAGATAAAATCTGAAGCCAAAGGCTCCACCCTTTAGACCCCACCTCAACTTCCTGTGGTTGGTTCTCTCCACAGAGGTGGTAGAGGGAATGCTTGGGCCTTTCCTTTGTCTTCTTGACCTGGCCTGGGAGGGAGGGAAGGTGTGCTGATAACCAACCCTGGAATCACACAGTGCAGCTGAATATGACTTTGACTTTCTGCTAACAGATTGCAATAATACCATCCTTTGGAATGCCCTTGGAGCTTCCAATTGCTGTCTTTTGGTTTAGATTAAACCTTGAGTTAGCTTGCCAAGTTTGAAACCCACCCGACCCTCACGATGCGTATGTTTTGAGCTTAACTTGAACTTTATGAGGTGCAAGTTAATTTGCATTTGGCAAGATGCAATTTCCTGTTTCTAAGAAAAAGGGACTTTAAAGATTTATTTAAGAGACGCAAATGGCTTCCTGGACATCAAATAGCTCTTACAAAGCAATATTTTAATAAGTTAAGTGTAAATGAATTGAAAACACATGAATCTGATTTCCCTTGAACTGCAGATGGGTTTAACAAATAGAGGCGGGGAAAGGCTTGGCACTGGGACTTGGGGGTTTTCTCCTTCCAAAAAGTTTAGGAAAGTAGATCAAGATGTTAGACAAACCCCTCTACACACCAGGGTTCCCCAGCTCGGATTGTGTATCTCCAGGACTCTTGCTCCATAAACAAACGGGCAGGTCCCTCTTACCCACTCTGCTTTCTGCCTCTTCCTTGCCAAAGCTTCTTTTCCTCTGCCCTTCTCCCCCACTCCCCAAGACTATAGTTTTCTCTTGCCCTTGCCATAAAAGCCTCTTGCTTAGCCCTCATCACTGAGATAACACAAGCACAGGCTCTCAGCTGGGGGCCCAGCCCAGCAGTCCTCTCCAGTATCAGCCTCTGGTGTGTGCAGAGCTCAGAACCTCACTCCATGATTCCAATCTCAGGAGCTAAGGACAGGACCCCAGGCTACTGCCCTCCACATCACCTGCCCCTCTTTCCTCTAACTCCATCACTCTGGAAGACTGAAGCCTTCCAATGACTTGAGACTCATTGCAAGGATATAATCCCACCCTTTCTAGTGGATGGGCATACTTCTAACAGGATTGGTGGATTCTAAGGGGACATGGTTCATTTTATAGACTGGAAAGGCAGCTGCACATCAGACAGGAGGTGGCATCTACCCTCTGGGCAAGATTTGGAGGGAGGTATTCATGGGCTCACAAGAAAGACAGTGGCCCTCAGAGAGAAAACTAGATAACAAAAATGGTCTCTAAGCAGGACCCAGAACTCTGGAATCATCCTCTCTTTCTTAGTCTAGATGCCACATTGTCACAAGGCCTTGTTTGTGCTCCTGGAAGGTGGCAGAAATTTCTAGGCTTGATTACAAATTGCAGAGGAGATACATGCCCTCTGACCCAGAGGAACTGGGCCCACGGTTCTGTCCGTGGTTATTTCCCTATGTGTCTTCCCACAGCTTAGAGAGCAGAGTTGTCTGAATGTTCCACTTTATCTCATTTAGGCTATGAGATAGGGAAGGGAAGACTGGCTTGCTCTTTGTTTGACCAGAATAACAATGGAGTAATATTACCTAATGCTCCTTGAGATCTCAGGATGTTGAGAATCAGTTAGGTTCCCAAGCAGATCCCACAACAAAGGTAGAGCTGTGGGTTCCCATTACAGTGACAACCAAGAAGGTGGTGAGGTTTGTATGGACCCTGTAATTCCACACTAGGAAGGCTGAAGTAAGAAATTAACCTAAAACCCAGGGACAAGTCTTATAAACAAAGATGTTCATTGTATAATGATTTATAATAGTGAAAAAAGTAGAAATAACCAATGCTGAACAACAGAATATAGGTGAAAACATTTATTATATAATAAAGTCAGATGATGGAATGAAATGGAAACATTTTAAGTGATATTTAAAAGAGTTTTTATCGACTTCGAGAAATGTTTAATGTAGTAATGCTTAAATTTTATAAAATTAAATATTAGCATGAGATCAATTATGTAAAATCAAATATTAACATATACACATATAACATATAAGCGCACATCCATTGATATAGTTAGCTAACTCTAAATGCATTGAGATAGAGACAGCATGAGAAGGGAATTATCTCAGTGTTAATAGAGGTTATCTCTGGGTAGTAAAAAGACAGGTGATTTGTATTGGTTTTAATTTTTTTAATTGTGGTAATACATACAAAACATAAAACTTGACATCTTGACCTTTATTAAGCGTGTAGTTCAGGGGCGTTAAGCAGATCACTTTGCTGTGCAGTCATCTCCAACACCCCTCCAGAGTGTCTTCCTCTTCCCAGACTGAAACTCCACACTCATTAACACTAACTCTCCATGCCTCCTTTCCCCAACTTCCGACAACCACCATTCCTGCTCTCTATTAACCTTTGCTTTAATTTTATTTTTCTACTTTTTTTATTTTAATAGATTTGGGGGTACAAGTTGCATGTCTCTGTGAATCTGACTCCACTAGGCACCCTGTATAAGCAGAATCAAACAATATTTGTCATTTTGTAACTGGCTTCCTTTGCTCAGCGTAATGTTCTAAGAAGTATTCCATGTTGTGGCATGTGCCAGAATGTCCTTTCTTTTATGGCTGTATAATGTTCCATTTTGTGTATATGTATGTGGGGGGAGTGAGAGGGTGTATATACCCCATTTTATTTATTCATCTGAACATGTGAGTTGTTTTCATCTTTTGACTATTGTAAAGAGTGCTGTTATGAACATGGATTTGCAAATTCTCTTCAAGATCCTACTGTCAATTCTTTTAGAAATAGACCCAGAAGTGGTATCGCTGGATCCTTTGGTAGATGTATTTTTAAATAGAACAATGAGGAAGTGCCACAACAGTGAGGAAGTTCTCCACAGCTGCTCCTCAATTTTACGCTCCCACCAGCAGCACACAGGGTTCCAATTTCTCCCCATCTTCTCAAGAGTTGCTATTGTCTGTGTTGCTTCTAACACAGGACGTAATGCGTGGGAAGTGGTGTCTCACTGTGGCTTTGATTTGCATTTCCCTAGTGATTAGTGATGCTGAGCATCTTTTTATGTACTTACCGGCCATTTATCTGTATGTCTTCTTTGAACAAATGTCTATTCAAGTCCTTAGCCCATATTACTAATTTAGTCGTTTGGATTTTGTTGTTGTTGAGCTGTAGGGGTTCTTTTATATATTCTGGATACAAATGCTTTATTGGATGAAGGATTCTCAAATATTTTCTTCCATTCTAAAGGCTGAAGTTTCCCACTGTTGGTAGTGTACGTTAGCAAACATAATAAATTTCTTTATCTACTCTGAAGTTTCCACAATAAACAGGTAGTATTTTATAAAGAGAGGGGAAAGTATTTTTCAACTCTGTATGATGCTTACCAGGATGTTTTATGAAATGAAGATATGCATATGTTAGTATAGCTAACTAAAACACAAGAATCTCAGTTATAAAGAGATTCTTTATAAGAAGTTATAAGCAGATAGAAACAATGGAAAAAATCCAGTACAAAAAGATCAGGAAAATACCAAACAAACACAATATTGTCACTTTCTATGGGTGAGATTATGGATGAAATTTTTCCTCTTTCTATTTTTCTGCATTTTCTAACTTCCTATAATAAATAAACTTCACTTTTAAATATAGAAGAAGAAGAATTGATATCGAAAGGGAGAAAAAAGGAAATATCATGGGGATCTGGACTCTCAAGCATGAACTAAATCTTCTAAAAACACAAGCGCCGAGATGTGTTTTGGTGCCTTCCCCTGTCCTAAGGATCTCACTGCCCCAACTTTCTGGCAGTAACAGCTGAGCTCCCTTTCCAGGCAGTGAGAGCAGGGCGTGGGACCTTCTCAACACCCACCCCTTAAGAGGCCTGCTCTTCAATACACTTTTCCAGCTTACATTGTGCTGCAAGGCAGAACAAAGAGCAAATTTGCACAAGGGACAAAAGTTTATAGCTCAATGTCTCAAGACAATTGTGACTAAACCCTGCTACCGCTTTTATTTAAAAGAGAATTTGCAGATGATAAACATTTTCTTTTATTAGGCGCTGCATTAGCTCACTCCAAAGTAGGAAACTCAGCAAACACTTTCATATGCTAATTTTCAGAATGAAAGAACAGAGATAAATGACCCCTCCTGAGCAAAGAACTGTAAACAAACAGGGTCTTAATTCTTGATTTCATTCCCTTTCCTCTTTGCCTCCTCTGTGCAGTTGCCAGAGGTGCAGGTGCGTATCTATATATCCAAGGTGTGTGTACCCGAGCTTTATTGCGGGATTCATCACAGGCTATTTCTAGAGTAATTAGAGGGCTCTATGCTGAATTTGATGCCTGGACTGCAGGCTTTGTTGAAGACTGGAAGCAACACTTTTAAAACTGCATGGTGCAGGTTACAATCTTAAGGCTGGAGCAGTCACCTGTGATGCTAGGAAAGTCATTTCATTTTTCTGTGGTTAGTTCTCAGAGAAGAGCACAGAAATACCATTTGTCCTCTGGCTCATTCTCTCACTTGGTTTGGGTCTCCACTCAAAACCACCTCCTCCCTAGCAGTGCCTCCCTACCTCCCATCCCCCGCCTGACCTCCTTGTTCTTCATGGGGCCCCCTGCCTTCCTAACATTGTGCTACATAATTATTTGCTTCCTTATTTATGTTCCCTCTGTCCCAGGGGATGTAAGGTCAATGTCAGCAGGTCTTCCTCTTGTTCATCATCAACTACTCAGCATCTAGCACAGTGCCTGGCACCTGGTAGGTGCTCAGTGAGTATTTCACATAAATGAGTGAATCATTCATTCATTCAACAAAGCCATCATTCAATCAAAGTAGCATCTACCTCCGCCAAGGAATTATTCTGAGGGTAACTTGAGATTATTTTGTATTTTAAAATTCCATGTTTTCCAGTATTGTTCATCTTTGTATCCTAAGCATCTAAGTTAGTACCCTGCATATAGTTGGTAATTAGTAAATCTAGTGAATGGATGAATAAAATAACACATAATGTTTTTACAGTCAATTTCCAATCATCTGCATTAAAATATAAACAATGGATAACTAAAGAGAAGCTAATCTAAAAATAATGTCTATTGGTGGGAACAAGTAGCATATTATTTATGGATTGCTCTCCCATTGGCCACCAGTCTGGCCTGCAACTCAGGAGCCATTCAGCACACAGCACACCTGATGACTCACTCTTCAGACATTTCAAGTCCCCTTGACCATGTGTTCCAACAACTGTATTCATTTCCTGCTGCCTTTTGAATCATGGACTGGCCTAAGTTTCTCCCTCTCTTCTCTTCAGCTCTGATTTATAGGACCTTTGCTGAGAGCCAGAGGCAGCCAGAGGTGGCCAGAGCAGGCACAGGCTCCGAGCACCACATGGTGAAAAGCCTGGAGCATCACAGATAGGGCAAGGATGGGCAGTTGACTCCAGCACGGGATGTTCCCTTGAGCTGGACTGTGGCTTTTGCCCAGAACCTCCAAAGTCTCCTGCAGAGAAGAAAACTTCCTGGAACCCTTCACTTTCTTCTCCTGTGACTCATTACAAGAGCTGCCAACAGTTATCATTTATTTCTCAAGCCAGATTTTGCACTGTTCATGAAATATCTCATTGGAGGCTCAATGTGACCTTTTGAGGTCAGTAGAGTTATTAGGAAATGAGATTCATAGCGTAAGATTTTCACCCAGGGTTGCACAGCCAGATAGTGGTCCTGGACTGGCCCAATTCACCTCTCCTGCCCCTCACATATTGTCTCAAAAAACAAACATTACCTTTAAATAGGTGTTTTGTTCAAGTTCACTGGATTCTTAAAGGAGGTTTTATTAGCACTTAGGAGGGCACTTCCGTGTAGTAGTGAAGACCAAGGAGAAAATAGGATTCAGTATAACAGAATTTGGTAGGAAGTTAAATAACAGACTTAGTCTGATTATGTTTTGCTCAGAGCAATAGTCACATAAGTTTGCATGCCCAATTAACAAATATTTATTGAGTGCCTGCTCTGTGTCCAGCACTATTTCAAGCACTAGGGCTACAATAGTAGACAAAATCTCCACCTAAATGTATCTTGTGTCCTAGCAGGGGACACAAAAGTAGAGGTGATAGCAATGTAGAGAAGGTTAGCTGGTAACGTGAAAAGTGAAGCAGGGAAGGGGGTGGGAGCCTAAGATTGGTGGGGGTGTTTTGAGAAGGCCTCACTGAGGAGGAAATAGAAGGACCTGAGCAAAGCTGAGGGAGTGAGTCACACAAATACAGTCAGAAAGAGAAATTCAAGCAAAGACAAGCCCTGGCTCAAAGGTCCTGGGACAGAAATGTACCTGGAGTGGTGGAGAAATAGCAACACTGCCAATGAGGCAGGAGGAGACTAGGGAATGAGGTGTGAGATGTTGAGGTGTGAGATGTAAGAGGGAGATTTAGACCAACCACACTGGCCAGGGTCCAAAGAGAGCATTCAACAGGTCCATGCACTAGTCTGGGAAGGAATCACGGCTGCATTTTCACATCCAACATGACATGCATGCTGCCTTGCCGAGACCGCCTCATGGTTGAAGTGTTCTTAATTCAGCTGAGCAACTATAACCTATACCCTAGTAGGTCTTTCAAAAATAAGATACAGATTAATAAATCTGTATCTTCTAAAGTATTTTAACTATACTGTATTAATAACAAAATGCATGTATTAGTATATCCCAATTGTGTTTTTTAGTAGTTTGATAATTATGTTCCAAAAGAATTAGTGTTATGGACTGAATGTGTGCCTCCCAAATTTTTAAGTTGCAGCCCTAACCCCCCAAGGTGATAGTATTTGGAGATAAGGCCCCTGGGACCTAATTAAGTCATGTGGGTGGGGCCCTCTTGATTGAATTAGTGCCATTACAAGACAGGGTAGAGAGCAAAGACCATAATGGAATACAGCAAGAAGATGGCTGTCAGTAGGCCAGGAAGACAGCCTTTTTCAGAATATAACCAAATTAGTACTCAGATTCTAGATTGTGAGAAATAAATTTCATCTATGGTATTTTAGTCCCAAGCAGACTAAGACCATTAGTTTCCTTTGAATTACTGTATGTTTTATTTCATGTGTTTAAAAACTTACTGAGAGGGAATATATGGCTTCAGAGGGTTTCAGTGCACACAAAGGTTAAGATTCTCTTCTTATGGAATCTTTCGAGTCATTAAAAGAACATGCACTTTTTTTTCAGTTGAGAAAGGAAGTGCTAGAGGGATCATGCAGAAGCATTCCTGGGCTGATTTTCTTGTTACTAGAATCAAAGTTCTTGAGTATAAAGAGTAGATTTTGTGGGCAGCACCTGTGGCTCAAAGAGGAGGGCACCAGCCCCATAGACCAGAGGTGGTAGGTTCGAACCTGGCCCTGGCCAAAAACTGCAAAAAAAAAAGAGTAGATTTTGAGTGAAAGCAAGAAGGCCAATTAGCAAGTGACTACAATCCAAGCAAGAGATGACAAGGGCTTAGACTAGAGTGGTACTTTTACTTTTCCTTGGATCAACCATTAACTGCTGAGTGAGAGGATGACAAGACCAAGGGATAAATCCCTTGGCCTTCAGAGATCATGGAGAGGTGACTGCAGAGAGTATAGCTAAGGAAGGATGTGGTGATTACAGGAGAGTAGCTAGGTACCTTTTTCTATACATGGCAATCCTGTCATTGCTAAAATATTATAAAAATCCATTTATGGAGCAGCCCAACACAGACAAATAAGACAGTGGAATTAGCAGCAGTTAATCCCAATTAAATCCATTCTGAGTACTTGGGCACACTCCTCTTCTACCTCACCACCCCTCTCCTCTTTCTCCCTGAGCCGCACCTGTTACATGAGTTCTGCCTTTTCTGACAAGATCAGACTCTTTCAAAACCAATTCAACAGGTACAGAATCATGCACACTCAGTTGTAAAAGCAAAGGTATACAGTCATGACCACTACTTAGCTCAAGCAAGGACATATTATGGGGGTAAACATTGAAAGCACTGTTAGGCCATAGGACTGGGACATCTCCAGTTAGGGCAGGCTGTGTTTGGCACTTGAGGAATAAACTTTCTGAGAGCTTCCTTTAAGCAAGGGGGTGGGGAGGATGTCTTACTCATCTTCTTAGCTTATGCCTGATATGTAAATGAATGGGTGTAGATGCCTCTCATGGATCAAATCCAGCCTGCTGCCTGATGCACATCCCATAAGCCAAGAGTGGGCCTTGCATTTTTAAATGGTTGGAAAATAATCAAAAGAATATTAATTTTAATTATGTGTAATTTTAATTTATGAAACTTAAATTCAATATCCATAAATAAAGCTTAATTGGAATATAGCTGTGCCTGTTCAGTATTAGCTGTAGCTGTTTTAGTGTTATAATAGCAGAATTGAGCAGTTGCAACAGAAACCACATTGCCTGCAAAGCCTAAAATATTTATAATCTGGCCCTTTACAAAAAAGTTTGCTGACCTCTTATCTGCCTGAATGGCTGGCTCTCCCTAGAATTGTACAGTGCACAACCTATCCCACTGAACATGGAAGCTTTGGTCCAAGATCCTAAGTCCGGCTCCCGTTTGGTTTCTACCTTGTGTGTATTTTACCTACACCCACGTCAGATGCTTTATTTATCCCCCGGGGCTTTGTGCACACTACTCAGACTGCCAGGAACCCTCCTACCAAGTTATCTCACCCCTTCTCATCCTTCAGGTCTCAGCTTAGATGTCCTCCTCGTCAAAGAAGCTTTCCCTCACTATGCACTCATGCCCTAATTTATTTTTTTCCCACCATTTATCATTACCTGAAATTACCTTGGCCGTGCATTTGTAAACCTGCTTCTATCCATCTTCCCCTACTAGATTGCTCCTGCAGCAGGTGAAGCACTTGGTCTTGTCACTGTTGCATCTCCAGCCTGCCACAGGGCATGAGTTCAAAAAATATTACTATTTCCCAAATGAACTTAAAAATTCTATGCTAATAGAAACTTCTGAAGCAGGGACAAGAGAGTTTATTATATTATTCTATTTCTGTGCATGTGTGAAGTTTTTCTTTAGAAAAAGTTAAAAACACAAAATTCTGTGCACAACCAGTTATAAACTACCGTTCAGGTATAAAAACAAAATAAAAACATTTCAAGCATAAAGCAAAAAACTGAAGCCATGAGAAGGGCAAATTGCAGATTCATGTCTTTAGCTGCTCTTCTGTGTCCTTGTGCCACAGCTTGGGATCTGGGTATAAGAAATGAAGAGGGTCTCATAGAAAAATAGCGAAACAGGCAAGACTCTTTCAGTTGCAAGTGTTGAAGACTAAATTCAGGCTCTTTTAAGCAAAGCCAAATAAAACATAACACACCAGCTCACAAAACTGAAACATTCAAGGGACATGCTTTCTTCAGATACAGGGGCATATGGGGACCAAAATGCCATCTCCAGGATGCAGACTCAGAGTTGCTCAGCTGGCCGGGCTTCACTCTTAGAAAGACTCTGCTCCTCCAGGCTCTCATGATCTAGTGGAAACCATATGTTTCCTGCCAGGACTGCTGGGAAGCCTCAGGAGGACTCTGACTGGCCTACCTTGCTCACATGCTCCCAAACCCATCACCTCTGGCCAGCCCAGGCCACTGGCGTGGAGAGGGCAGGTGTGGAAGACATAGCCTGCCCAATTATAACCCATGTCTGAGCAGGAATACCATGGAACAGTACAAGAAGGATTTCCTCCAAAGAAAGAGATACTGGACTGCACATAGGGCACATCGAATGGGTCTTGGTGCAGGGACCAGCCTTCCGACTTTAGAATGAGGAGGACAGAGATCAGGAAACCGGCTTTGAGGGTAGAGCTAGGCAGATGGAGTCCTAACCAGTGTTTACCTCAGAAGCCATTCTTGAGTCAATCCTGGACAGTTTTGTGTAACTCTGGACAAGGAACATAGATTCTACCACTCAGATCCAAAGTGAAGAAAATCAAGCAAAAATTCAGCCCTGGGGACAAAGTCAGAGCCCAGGGCACTTACAGCAGAGGCCAGAACTTTGACTCAGGATCAGCCCCACTACCCAGGGGCTGCATATCTCCAGATCCAGGGCTGCACAGACACTGAAAGAAGGATCAGATCTAGTGAGGGATGTGAGTACCTTCTTACCTTCCTGGGTTCAGGACCTGGAACTCGGCCATCATGGGGTCTCAGTATATTCTGCAATTTGTTCCTCATGGCAACTGAGGGAAGAGGAGAAAAAGCTCGAGGCAGATGTATGCACTCAAAAAGCACATGCTGGGGACCTTCAAAAACAAAGGAGAAAGAGAGAGAAATAATGAAAAGGAAGGAAATTAGGGTTCTAAATGAACCCTGTTCTGTCTTCCCTCTCTCGATGAGCTTTCTTGATAAGGGAGGAAGAGGTACCTTCTGTACAGTGGGTCCGTGGTTTTCTCATCTATAAAAAGGGGAGAGGAACCGCGTGTGCCTCAGTGGGTTACTGTATGAATTACCACAATGCCTGGCACATAGTAAGCATTCAATAAATCTTTATTTTTCAGGAGTTAGAGAAGTAGTAATACTGAATGTGAACAGGGAGTGAGTGAGTGAATGAATGAGCAGATGGATTCATTCACAGGTAGCTCACGGGGCACCCTTCAAAATGACATATCCCTCTTTCTTACACAAAGTGGAGTTCCTCTTATTATTTTTCTAGTTAACCAAAAGAAAAAAAAATCCAATTTGAGCAAACTCTGCATCAGCCTCTTGTTGCATCCTGTGCAAACGGCTTTCTTAATTAAAAGATCTTAATCACAGCACAGCTTTTCCCAGAGAGCTTCCCAAGAGGAGGCAAGATCTGCCAGGGCGGGTCCCACAGAGCATCCGAGGGAGAGAGTCGCCTACCTCTGAAGGCGCCTGGGCTGATCTGCCACACAAGCTCGCTCTACCCCAGTGCCACCTGCTCTCTTGCTGGCATCACAGGTCTCTCCTCTCTTTCTTACAATCTTCATTCTCTTTGAGATTCATTCTCTTCCTTCCTCACTCTCTCCACACCTCTGTCTTGGCCTCTCTCATTCTAACACGAGGTCATCCAGACCTCTGTGTTTTCCTCTGTCTCTTCCTCCTCCAGTGCCTCTAGGTGTCAAGGCTGAGGGCAGGTGCTTCCTCCACAGCCCGTGGAGTTGGCTGGGTACTATGGAGGCTCCTTCACAAACCCAGAATTTGCTTGTTTGGTGATTGTATCCTTGGACGACCCCTGGGCTTCTCTAGGGGGCTCTCTTCTACTCCCTCCTTTGATCTTCCTTCCCAAGCTTCATCTGCTACCTCCTTCCAGATAGGAACACACAGTCCTCCTTCAGGACATTTGGTCATGATGATGCTGGTGATGATGGTAGTGATGATTATGAACTCCTCCTTGTTCCCACCTTGTATGGACCCCTCCCAACTCCCAGCCTCTGAGGATCTCATTAGTGCAGCCATGTTGAGCCCTCGCTGGCCCATGACAGTGCAGTGGCTCTCAGAGAACCCCAGCACCATGAATCTATTCTGATCTACATCCTCCCTCCTGGGAGCAGTCAGGTACACATAAGAGCTGAGTGACCAACATGGGTTTGCCTTTCCATGAGGCGTATTTGGACAGAGTGTCAAATTTGACATATTTTGGACCAAAGGAGTGAACTGAGCATAGTATATAAAGAAGGAGGGTTCGATCCAGATGTCCAAGAGAATGTAGATGAATAACTGATTTAGGGATGCTGGGACAAGGTTCAGTGTGAAAGTCAGGAAGCTCCCTGATAAGCTTTAGAACATGGACAGATGGGGAGGACCCTCAGCCATTTCTAGATGGCCAGTTGGGTCTAGAGTGTGCTCCTCAGGACAGATTTGAGTGGTTGATGGGCCACCAATACATGCAAGTCAGGCAGAGTGAAGAAGTGGGGGAAAATATTGTAATTTTATAATAAAAAAGGACCATGAAGTTGTTCTATTCTAGTGTTGTTCATGTGTATTTTTAAGCCTCAGAACTTTCTTCATACAAAATATTGTGCCAATGCCCCAAACAGATGTTCTCTGACTTACTTCATCACCTAGTTTAGAGAGATCTTGCCTGGCTTATAGAAATCATCATTCTGTAAGTCAAAAATGGTAGACTTTATAACAGAAAGGCTTCAGGACACATTTCTATCAATTGAGGGAACAAGGAAGTTTGCACTGCACTCGATGTCTTTTTCCTTATGTAAATACCAAACGAACTTCCAGCCTTGGCTTGGACGATAGATTTCCGGTGGTGACCAGAAAATGGTAGAAAAGTCAAACACCGACTAGACCAATGGAACATGAGCAGATGCTCGGAGAGAACTCACAGGGGAAAGTGTGTTCATGTAGATATTATTTCTTCCCCATATGGAACTATTTTCATAAGGAGGAATTTTGCAAGCAAATGCTTCATAACCCAGTGAGCGTCCATCTGTGTAAAAAGATGAAAAGTGAATGAGGAAAAAGATGAAAAGAAGACAGAAGTGGGCTGGGGAAATGGGTGGGAGGCACGCTTGTTGCTCCAACCCCAGACATCTCTCAGGCCCTGCTGTGGCCCCCAGAGCTCATAGAAAAATGGGGGGGAAGCCCATGCAGGAGCACCCCAGGAACATAGAGACTATATTTTAGATCGTTTTTATGTATTGCTTATTATGGCATAAGAGAATAGAAAATACATATAAAAAAGAAAACAGTATGTTTTAATCAGCAACAATCTTATCCCTAGAGGTGGTCATTGGTAACAACTTGATGCATTTCCTTCCAGTCATTTTTCAAAGAAATAGATCTACATTGTAAAAATATGTTAACATATAAAGACATACATGCATATATTTTTTACTAGAAGTAGGCTTGTACTATGTTATTCATTATAATCCTCCTTTTCTTCACTCAACAGCATATCTATATATTTATGTCAAAAAATATGCTTCTAGGCCAGGCACAGTGGCTCACACCCATAATCTTAACACTCTGGGAGGCCAAAGCAGGAGGATCACTTGAGCTCAGGAACTCAAGACAGACTAAGCAAAAATGAGACCCTATCTCTACCAAAAATACAAAAAATTAGCTAGGTATTGTGACAAGCACAAAACTATAATTCTTAGCTACTCAGGAGGATGAATCACCCAAAGCCAGGAGATTGAGGTTGCCAAGAGCTAGGCTGATGTCATGGCACTCTAGCCTGGGTAATAGAGTGAAATTCTGTCTCAAAAAAAAAAAAAAAAAATGCCTCTCCCTCAACATGCTGAATTCCTGTTTGATGACTGATTCATTGAGTGGAGTAAATGGTCAATTCTTTAGCCATATGTTAACTGTTCAACATTTAGGGTTTTGTTTCTCCTTCTTATTATAAACATCCCATTCATAAAGTTTTTTACACATATATCTCTGTTCATTTGTTCAATTATTTCCTTATAAAAGTAGAATTGTTATCCAGGTGCAGTGGCCCATGCCTGTAATTGCAGCAACCGGGTAAAGTGAGCCAGGAGGGCTACGTGAGGTCAAGCGTTTCCGAGTATCCTAGGAAACATAGCAACATTCTGACTCTACAAAAAAAATTTAAATTAGCCAGATGTGGGGGCACATACCTGTAGTTTTAGCTACTTGGGAGGCTGAGGTAGGAGAATGGCTTGAACCCAGGAATTTGAGGCTGCCACCAGCAATGATTGTGCCACTGCGCTCCAGCCTGGGCAACAGAGTAAGACCTAATCTCTAAAAATAAAACAAACAAACAAAAAAAGGAGAATTGTTGGCACCAATGGCCTATACTGGGGAACAAACCATTGTTTAGCAGATCATAGCCCCAACCAGAGCCCCTATTCCAGGTCACATTGTATGTTAACCTTGTTCTTTATTTTCTCTATTCTGATGGCTTTGACACCTGGGGCCTCCCTCCTAAGGCTAACTGATTCCTAGATAAGTAAACAACCCTCCTGCAAGCATGCTTTTGTTCTTGTTGTTGTTGTTTTTAGGTTACACTGATTGCATTTGTTAGGTAAAGTTCCTCTTCACTGTATCCCACTTTTTAGTTTCAAAACTACACCCTGACCACCTCTTTTTTTTTTTTTTTTTTTTTTTTTTTATTAAATCATAGGGTTTGAACCCATCACCTCTGGCATTGGCCTTCACACCCTGGCCAACTCTCCCCTGCCCCTGAGAATGCATTGAAATTATTCAAACTAGCCAATTCCAAGCCTGCTCACCCTGCTTTGCCCTTCCTTTATGTAGAAACCACAATTAAGGCCCTTGCCCACCATTCTCCCTACCCCCTCTGCTTCCTGACAAACCTCAGTGTTTCCCTCTATGGCCTCCCCATGACCTGGTGAGACCTGATCTTGGGTACTGTAACAAGCTATCCTTTCAATGCAGTGATCTCCTAAGCTGCTGGCTTACTATACACAAACTTTCTAAAGTACACCACATTTTAAAACTAATAGTGGGGGTGGTGCTGTGCAGGTCTATCTGTATCTATTTCTCTTGTGACTAGGGCTTGGGCCCAGAACTGGCAACTGACAGGCTCATCACCAGCTCCACGCCCACCACCTTCTCAAGTTACCTCTCTATCTGCGCCTCCTTCAAGGGGAGGCATGTGACATACTTTTCTGCCACATCTTACCAGCTGGCCTCCTGTAAGAACTATGAACTCCTTCCCCTGGCCCCTTCAAGTGGTAAGCTTCTTGACTCTGCACCTTGTAAAGTGACAAAAGGATGGCCAGAATATACGGGCAGGGGCAGAAGTCAGAACGGGAAGAGGGCAGTAAGGATGCGCTAGACCAAACAGGCTGGTGCCGTGAGAGGCAGTGCCGGAGCCTGATGAAACATTGCTGTTAGAGCTGGACACCCTGAATTTAATCCAATTCTGTTATTGGTTTTGTGAGCTTTGGAAAATTTCTTACACTCATTGAGCATCAGTTCCCTCATGTCTAAAATGGAAAAATAATCCTTTCTTACAGGGCTATTATCAGAATTAAATGAAATCATGCATGTAAAGCACTCTATTAGTCAGGATTTTTTTCAGTTGCAAATGACCCAAATTAAGCCCAAAAGGAAATTTATTAGGTCACATAATCTGGCAGTCCAGAGTAAATTAGCTTCAGGCAGTGCTGAATCCAGAGGCTCTAAGATACAGCCAGGACTTGGCCTTTCTCACTGCTGCCCTTGGCTGGCTTTCAGAGAGGCTGTCTGCCTGCAGTGCGTAACCAGCCCTGGCAGCCCCAAACCCACATCATCCCTGTGGCTCGTGATTGGAGACAAGGGTGAATAATCCAGCAAGGGTTCCAATAGAAATCCTAAAACGGTCTCTGATTGGCCCAGCTGGGCTCTTATGTCCAGCCCCAAACCAGTCATCTCTCTAGTCAACACTGGCCTTGTGAGGCTTGGCACCTATAGCTCAGTGGTTAGGGTGCTGGCCACATACATTGAGGCAGGTGGGTTTGAACCTGACTGGGGCCTGCTAAAGAACAATGACAACTGCAACAACAACAAAAAAGGTGCCTGTGGTGGGCACCTATAGTCTCACCTACTTGGGAGGCTGAGGCAAGAGAATTGCTTAAGCCCAAGAGTTAGAGGTTGCTGTGAGCTGTGATGCCTTGGCACCAAGTAGTGCGACTGTGTCTCAAAAAAAAAAAAAGGACTGGCTTTGCGCTCACCTCTGATAGGAAGGAAGGATGGACACCAACGTGTAGTCTGAGGTGGTTTCCTAAAGGTAGGGATGCTGAGGACAAACCATTTGTCTGCTATAAATTCCAACAGAAAATGGAACAGAGTTTCATAATTAGCACCTTTGGGACAATCTCTGGCTTACAGGCACATTCTGTGTGGCTCAAACACAGCTTGGTCAAAAATGGGTACTAACTGACCACTCCATATATTGCTGTGGAGAGCGTAAACCACCATAACTCTTAAGGAGGTCATGAGGCACTATCTAAATTTAAAATGCACAGACTTGACCCAGAGATCCATTTCTAAGAATTTGTGCTACAGATGTACTCACATACATGTACTTCTGGGAAATAACTACATAGAGGTTACTTGTTACAGACAGCTTGTAAGAGCAAAAGACCCGAAACCCCCTAAATGTCCCTCAGTAGAGGATGGATTAAAGAGAGTGTGATACACTGACTCAGAGGAATCCGGGAAGCAATAAGAAAAATGAAAAATAAATAAATAAAAAATTTTTAAAAACCTCTTTATTGATTGATATGAAATAATCTGGCAAATTATTTTGTCAAGTAAAACAAGCAAAGTACAGCATAGGGCATACAGGATGGCCCAATCTGTCCAAGAACCAGGGCAATCCGTGCATGGTATGGTGTTGGCTTTCACGTGCCCAGAAGGATTCACAAGGAACCGGTGACTCTGGTTGTCAACCAAGAGAGAAGGCAAAGGGTAGCTGTGGGCTCTCTGGTGGAAGCTGGATTTTTCACTGAATACTATCTTGGATTAGCTTAATGTTACATTATATTTTGAACAATGCAAATATATAATATTACCTATTCAAAAATAAAATAAAACAAAATTATCCCCCCTAAAAAAGTGACATAAAAAATAGTAGGACTAGAAGGCTCCTGTGGCTCAGGGAGTAGGGCACCAGCCCTATATACTGGAGGTGGAAGGTTCAAAGCTGGTCCCGGCCAAAAAATAAAAAAAAAAAAAAAAAAAAGTAGGCCTGGTGTTATTATTTGGGGTTCATACACAGCCTGGCATCTCAAAAGAAAAACATCTCAACACATTTATTTCTTCAGCTCTTCTTTCTTTTAGCTAGTCTGTGAAGAATCCCCTAGGGTGGTTTCCCTGAAGTGAGGTGAATCAGGGACCCCTCCTGACAGAGAATTCTAGCTGGTTCTGGGAAGATGAGTAAGAGTTCAGTGCGTAGAGTAAAAGAAGGTGCATTCAGGCAGAGGGAACAGTGTATGTCTAGAGCCTCAGTATTATCAATAAACATATCAGAAGAGGAGGCTAAATTCAAGCAGTGGGGGTGACACGGAGAGGGCCCAAGACTGGAGAAGTCAACGGGGGTCAGGGTGCCGGGAAGGTATCTCAGGCTGCAGGGGTCAGGCTCTAACCCCTAGGCAGCGGGGGTTACAGGTAGTTTTGTGCAGGATTTAAGAAAGCTAGGCCTGACCAAACCACAGCCCAGGAGGCTAATGACAAGGGCCAACCTCAGGGGAGCAAAAACACCCTCTCTTTGGTGGCTTTACCTTCGCAGGGCAGTGTTTGTGGCCTTCCAGTTATAGCTTTCCGCCTTAAAAAGGAAAGTTCTAAGGAAGAAGCCAATTACCCCCACCCTCTCGGAGACAGCTGCACTTACCCCTCCTCCTTCCAAGCACTGGTCTGCAGTGGGCGGCTCCATTTGAGAAGAGAGGTCCAGGGCAGGGGCGAGGCCTGGGTGGGACAGCCTTTTCCCCTTTTGCAGCCATGGCGTCTCCTGTTTCTGGAAGACACTAAATTGTGTGGCAAAGACGGAAAGTGCCCGCCCCTGTCCCGGACCTCTCTTCTCATGTCGTCTGGCGGCACTTCCCCTCAAATCCTGTCCCAGACGAGAAATGCCAGACCACAAGGGTGACTCGGGCAGCCGGATGACCCCTAGGCCCAGTGTCCTACCAAGGGATACAGACTAAAACAGCAGTAAGAGGAGTTTCTCTCCCCACAGGGCACCTGCCTGGCAGCAGGGGACAGCCAGTGGCAATCCAGAAAGGGCCCCAGAACCCTTGAAATCCCACAGGCCAAGCCCGCCTACCACTGAGGGCTTCCGTGCCCTAGGGGTTCAGCTTAAAAGAAGGACTTTACACAGTGACACTTTAGTGATTTTTAAAAATTACATATATAGTACATATTATTTCTTAATGTCAGATATAGAAATAAGCAGAAGAGAGAGAGGAAATAAAATAACCCATAATGGGACTATCTTAAAAGTATGGGTGGTTGCTGTTTTGGAGTATCCCTAAATCTTTCTTTTTCTTTTCAAAATATAATGTATGACATGTTGCATTTTGTAACCTGATTTCCCACTTATCCTGCCATAGTCTTTCTACTATATTAGATAATCCCTGTGACATCATCTTTAGCTGGCTGGAAAGGATCCCATAGTTTGGATACCCCTGAGCATCTCACCAGCAGCCTCTTTCTCCCACTATAATTATTCTAGTCCTGGATCTAAACAGTGCTTCAGGGAGCATCCTTTACACATCCCTTTGATGCTGGCCTAATTACTTCCTTTATGGTAAACTTCTAGAAGGAGAACTTCTGGTCAAAGAACATGTGTTTCAAACACATATAAAACTAATTTTATAGTTTACAGTTTATAAACACATAGACAACTAATTTTCTCTACAGAATTAAATCCCCCCACCTCCCCTCCAGCAGCTTGTCGAAGTGTAGGTCCCGTGTACTGACCACACTCACACTGGAAATGGGATGAACATGACCAGCAAAGCAGCCTCAGTGAGGATCAGAGAATCCAGGGAGGTAAGGAGCATGAGGGAGGGGCACCAAGATGAACTGAGCCATTCAGGGGCTGCTCTGAGACCCAACCCTTTCCATGTCAACAAGTGGTAGCTTCATCCATTACGGTTATGTTTTAAACCACTGTCTCCCTCAGTCCTCACAATAAGTTGCTCAGGTGGTAGAATTTTGTTTTCAGCTAAGGAAGCAGAGGCTCAGATGGCTCAGATGCTTGCTCACTGTCATGCCGCTGGTAAGATCAGAACCAGATGCCAACAGAACGATCCAGGCCTGAGGAACAGAGCCCTGCTGCACCCTGCAAACATCGGAGCGCTGACTGTGGGTCCACCTGGGATCTGCTGCAGGGCAACCGGGCAGCTCTCTCTCGGTGTCCTACCTGCTACCTATCTCCAGGTCACTGGCACAAACATAGGTCACTCACAGCCAAGGGCAAGATCACAGGTAATGTTTATTAGAACAACTCTCCAGGAAAAGTTGGCTTGAAGGATTGGAATGCAAATTCAAACCATTCCCACGTGCAGCTGGGGTGAGAGATTGCTGACGTTTGGGTCCTGCAATTCACAGATAATCGGTTGTGTGTGTCCAGAATGTGCTGGAAGTGAGCAGACAAACAGAGAGCCTTAAAAGCTAAGCCTTCCTGCCAGCAGAGGCTGGAAGGCCTAGAATTTTGAGGTGCACATTTCACCTCTTACACATAAACCAATGTCGAGTTTGATGTGATAGGAAACAGCAAAACAAAAAAATTGGTTTCTGAGAAGTCCACATTAACTTTTCTTATCCCTCCTGCACTTTAGAGTACCTTAAGGACCCGGTGTCCCATATAGAAACGTATAGGTTGTACTGTTGAACAGCCATTCTACTGGAGATGTAGCTTCCAAGCCAGCTCAAGCAGAAATCCATGTGCGTACTTTGCCTAGGAGAAATATTCTTGTCACATAAGAACGCCCTATTAATCAAAAATCACATTATGGCTCCTGGAATGAAGTTTCCTTTACTACTCTTTAATAATAAGCTGAGATAAGATAAAATTGGTAATTGCACGTTCTCTTCTGATGGGAGATAATACAAAAGTGGTATAGAAATTTGACTTAAAAGAGTATATTCACTTGGCTAATAGGCTTCCATTATGCGCTCTTTACTTATTCATTCATTACAATTTTTGCCACATATGGAAAACTTTAATTGGAAGTTACATATTACATTGTTCCTGAGTGTTAGCAGCAGAAGAAAGTTTTCGATAATCAAATAAGGATGAATGCACTAGAAGCCCAGGATTTTATAGATGGCAAAACCTCCCAAAGTAGACTACCTATACCAAGAAGGCTTTCTCCTTGGTAGCTGACCTTCAGATTGGAGACTAAGGACTAATTTTATATTGACAAACTCAGTTTTCTCAACAGATGAAAGGGCAATAAATGGACTCTAAGCAATACATAAGCATGTGTGTTTTATTTTACTCATAACCCATATTACAAAAGGCAGCTGACTCTACAAAGGGACCACTGCCCACAGGCAAGGAGAAGAGACAGCAGCAGCAAGGCCATCCTGCTGTTTACAGGCTAAATGACAGCCTGCTTGTTTTGTGAGATTTTTCCAGCTAACAGGTTATGCCTTAATTACTACTTAATACCTATTAATCAATTAACTCATATTTACATTGCCAACATTAGCAAGCCAAGCCCAAGCAGCACTTTCACAAGGGAATATTCCTTACCAAAAGCATGTGCAGAGCCCAACACCACCTGACGCGGCTCATGTGATTGACGTGGAAACCTCCTGGATACAGCGTGCAGCTTGGAGTGAGTCAGTGCTTCCCACTGGCCCAGCTGAGCCTTAGTTCTTGCCTGGGACATAACTCAAAGGTATGCACTCAGCATCAGGGGGTGCCTATAATCCAGGTAGAACTGTGAGCCGGCTTGTGAATTGTGTTTCCACTGGCTCTTACTTATATCGCAGAACAGAAGCATTTGAAACAGAATGATTTATCCGTGTTGGTTTTTCCGCTTTGATTTTAACCTCTAAAATGAGAATGTGTTCATTCCCATTCAAAAATTGTGTGTGAGCCTCATTGAATTTGTGAGGAGCAGCTCTACGAGGAAGGCTGGCAGGAACTTGCCACCCTCATCACCGTCCCACAGATGCTGAAGCCCAGGGGTTAGCTCAGTGGGTGAGTGCTAGCAGGTGTCAGGAGCCCAGCCTTCCAGCCCCTCCCACGGATCCTGGAGGTGCCACTGCTCCCCCTGAGCCAGAAGCTCCTCCCTAAGCATGTCAGAGACCTGCTTTGAGCCAAAGAGAAATGATTTGTGAAATGACTATTCACTCCAGATTTGACTCATCCTCAGGCACAACACATATTCCCAGAGCTCAGATTCTTCTTCAAAGAAGAGTCTTGTGTGAAATACTCTGTCTAGCTAAGTTTGATGCTAAACTTTCCTTGTCCATAGAGTTCTCTTTAATGCAACCTCAGGAGACAGATGAAACGAGATAGCAGCCATGCCTGCATGAACTGTGACAGTTCCTCTGTCTCTCTCTTCTCCCAAATCACCACCATTTGTGAGAACTATGCTGAGAGCAGCACCTAGTCTTAGTACGGACTGGTGGAAAAGTGCACCAAAATAGAGCATCCAACGAGGGTCCACAGGCATGACTTACAGGAGCATGTGCAGAAAAATCCAGCACAAAGAAAACCCAAGGATGCCGAGGCAGGCCTTCCACACAGGATCAGAGGTGATGGAAATCAATACACCCTAGCTAGAGCCACTGGGATACTCTGGCCTCTGTCACTTAGTCACTTAACAAACTATATTGAGCATACCCCTTGTGCCAATCAAAGAAATCATAGTCATTGCCCTGGAGGAGCTCACAGGCTGAAATCAGGGCAGAAGTTGGCAGAGAAAGTGCCAGAGGATTATGGAATAATCAGTGTTGAGGTCACAGTGCATGTGAGATGGGAGGAAGCCCTCGAAGAGGGAACCTCTCTCAGATTACAGGTGGGAGTGGGAAAGGCTTTTCTATGGAGGTGTTGCTGAAGCTGAATCTTGAATGATGGAGAAAAGCTACCCAGTTGGTCAAATGAAGCGGGGGCATTTCAGAAGTGAGCACAGCAAAAGTTGGAGGAACACAAGCGTTATCATGACAGTGATAGGGAACATTAAAAACCCACCTGAAGCTGGGCACAATGGCTCACATCTGTAATCCCAGATTGGGAGGCCGAGGCAGAAGATTGCCTGAGGTCAGGAGTTCAAGAAAAGCCTAGAAACACAGTGAGACCTCATCTCTACAAAAATAAGAAAGACTAGCAAGGCAGGATAGGCCTAGCTATTCAGGAGGCTGCGATTGGAGGATCACATGAGCCCAGAAATATGAGATTACAGTGAGCTATGAATCTTGCCACTGCACTCCAGTCTGAGCAAGACCCTGTCTGGAAAAAAAAAAAAAAAGAAAGAAAAATCACTTGAGTTCTTCAAGGATAACTCCATGACATCCCCTCCCCAAGCTGCCCAGCCCATTGTGGAATACGCCTGGACCCCAGGCATAGCTATGAATGTAACTGGCCATCATCAGCAATGAGTACCTGTGAACCTGTCATCTGGCTCAGGCACAGACCCCAGAGAAATAGCATTATGAAACCCAGGTCTGCCAATTTCACACTCGAGGTCCTTGTAGAACTTCCTTAACTTTCTTCTTCCTCAATTTCCTCATCTTTAAAATGGAATTGATAATACCTGCTCTGAAATATTCTAAACATTTAATACAGTTTCCATGAAACATCTGGAGCAAAGGTAGCAGGAACTCCATAAATGGCAACTTCATTGCTACAGCTATTATGGGGACCTGGAAGCCACCCAGACACTGTCCCCTCCCTGCCTGCTAGTGGAGTTCATGGCAGTGGGGTCTACTGGGTGCTTCTGGGGTTAGTGAAATTGGGAGGTATTAGTTATAAACAAAAGTTACTTTGCAGACCTCCAAGACTGAGGCTGGGCTCTGCCCACTGTGATGCATCGCCTTTGCAGCCCACAGAACCTGGGCACCATCTTTTTACTTCTCTGCCCCCCACACCTGCAGTTCCCTGTGCTTGAAAAACATACTTTCCATTTATAACTAGTTGTAGCCAAAAAAGAATTGCAGAGGTAAGGCTGTTAGACAGGAAAGCATGTCACATTCCAAAGACAAGTAGGAAGGGCACTGGATTGACTGTGCCACCTCCCTGCTGCCACACACAGCGATTGAGAGCCTTCATACTTGTTCCCATTCTTTTTTCCTCATGTGCTTCCACTCTTACCAATCTGTGGGATGTTTGAGGTAAGCAAATGAGCTTTCTGTATTACAGGGATGACGACACTCCCACTTTCACTACCACTCTACTGCCACCCAGTAGACACCGCCAAGAACTCAAACTCAGCGCTTAAAAGTCCCATATCCCAGGAATGCCTGAGTCCCCAAACTGGCATAGTTAGGTAGCCTCGCTTCAGTCCCAAGCAGGACTTAGGAATCCCAGCTCCACCACATACCGTGACCTTGGGCAAGTTGCTTGCACTGTCTCAGCCCCCATTTCTCACTTGTAAAAGTGAAAATAAAATAGCGATAATAAAACCTATCCAGAGCTGTGAATGTTCCTCACAAAGTAGATCCTCAATAAATAAGTGAGCTGTTCTCTAGTTTCAGTATCATTATTCTCTGCCTTTCTAACTGCAGTCATGTCTCGTTAATAAAGACCTTCACTAACCCTGCTTGAAGGGCTAACGTGGATTCTAACTCCCAACATTTGTTGATCTCAGTCTCCTGGACAGGAGCACCAGCCTTCTATGCCATGTCTCCATCAAACCCCTGTAGTCCTCCTCCAAAACCCTGGGAAGAGACATGGTCTCTCAGCAAGGCTTCCTGGACTGGTTCTAGCTACTTCCAATCACACTCTCCTTCGGGAAAGAAAAAGAACCATCAGATGGGATTCCAAAGAGTTTAGCAAAACGATACTTCACAGAAGTGTGAGTAGAGCTGAAAGAACCACCATGGGAAACTGAGGCCCCAAGGATTGGCAATGGCAAGAAGCTATAACCATGCCTTGGCCTGAAGATTATGGGGCTCTTGGAGGCTGATGAGAGCTGGAGCCAGGCTGGCATTGGCCAAACCTGGGCAGAAGCCAGAGGGGAAGGGAGCAAGGAGGGGCGGTGCATGCCTGCCAGTCCTGTGCCTCCAGGGTGAAGAGCAGGGAAGTCGGGCACAAACGGAGAACAACAAGCACACGCCATGTAAGCAGGGTAATTGGGAAGGGAGCTGCCATTTAAACCACTCACTTGGCATTTGAGGCTCTGCTGTGGTTGGCATAGCACAGCACCCCAATGCGTCACTTGTTCCTCACCAGCCTTACTCCATGGCTTTTCCTTCCTCGGGATTTCCCTCTAGATGGCAGGAAGGTTACTATTTATAGAGCACCAACTGTAGTGCCAGGCTGGGCCAGTGCACTATCTTTCTCCCCCGTTTGATCCTCACAACCACACTGAGGCTCAGAGAAGAGTCTTGCCCAAGATTGCTCAGCTGGGATCTGATTCTAACTCTCACAATAAAGTCTCATATTTGATGTCACAAGACAAAGCATTGCTGGCTTTGCTCAGGCCTTTGTTATCTGGTCTGTTTGTCAAGAGTTCATTAATGGGATACCAGCCCAGCACCTGCCAGCCCTCACACGTGAGCCCAATATGAATGCACCGGCACAGACGGGCTCCCTGTATGGTTATCTGCCCTGTTCATCATCACCTACCCAAATCATGCTGGATGGCGCAAACTGCATAACACACATCCTTCCCCTGAACTCACCTACCATGGGCACGATGCCGGAAGAAAGCCAAGAGAAGCTTGGGCCGTGGGGCTCAGTGGTCCACCTGCATGAGGAGGTGGGAACTGATTTTGTGGTGTTGGCAATGAGAGGAAGTTTCTGCCCCCTACTCTGACTTACAGAATGGAGAACACCCACACAAAGGAAAGAAATTAGAGGTAAGGAAATTAAAAAAAAAAAGACAAACATCTACTACCACCTGATTTAAAGTCTTTAAAAATCAGCAAGATTCTCACATCCACAGAAGCTTTTGGGTGTGGTTCTGCGTGAAGGTGGGGAAGGAGTGGAGACAGGCTCAGATGGCCTCTCCAGCCTCCGTTCGGTTGAGCTGTGTGCTGACATGCTCAGCAGCAGACATGGTGGCGGCAGAGAGAGGCAATAGTTAGGATTTTCAACATGCAAACAGAACAGATCTTGGAAAGTAATACTGTCCATTTTCCTCCCTCTGAACACACCACATCGGTTTTGAAAGCTGCTCACTATCTTCCCAGTTCCGTCCCAAGAGCTTTGTTGTGTGACTATGCCTTCTTTAATCTAACTGCCGTCTCTCATGCTGCAGTCCAGGCCGCCCATTTCCTCTCTTCACAACTTCATGGAGATGGAGAACAGCTGGCCCCTGATCCTCTGGAGAACAACTTAGCAGAGGTTTGTTTTAGTGGAAACACCAGGGTCCTAAAGAATTTTCCCCTTTGTTTAAAAACGAATGACTTCCTCCTAGGGCAGCTCCAAGGAGTTTCCACCTGAGTTGTGGTAACTTCAAAGGCTTCCCACATTTCTGCTCCAGAGGCCAGAGGACGTCTGGGGCCTCTTCCCGCTGCTTCTGCCTAAGACTTGAGGCCTCTGCCTTTAACACACCCCACAGAGCCTGGGGAAGGGCTGCGTGCACATGTGCTGATGGGCGTAGGTGTCTGCATTTGCACAGATGCATACGTTGGCTTGCCTTTTGGAGTGGGCGTGGGTATCCAAAATACATCGCGCTCTTTGCATTAAGAATCAGCTTTGGAAAGCAAAGAGGCAAGAGGGGGAAACAGCATTCAGCTAAGGCCTTGTATTCCCAGTCTCAGTTTGTAATAAATATTTATGACCAAGTTACAACAAGTCCTCAAAAAGAAGCTTTTAGTAGAAACAGAGAGACTTACCATTGTGCTAATTACAGGCCTCTGCTGGTCTTTCCGAGATATGCTTTATGTTCATTTTGAAACCCCATGGAGTGATTCTTATCTTCCTTCTCAAAAAACGTGCCCAGCAAGCGGCTGTTTTCTATATGTGGCTGAACCCTGCAACAGACAACCATTTCTCTTTTAGCAACTTTGTCAAGCTTAATTTGAGACTAATCTGACTGCAGGTGTCAGGTGAGAATAGGACATTCACAAAGACCAAGAACTCTGGCAGAGGAGAGAGGGAGGCCCAAGAGCAAGAGGGCCGTTGGTGAGAATGCAGGCAGATGGAGGACCCTGGCCAGGAAGGACATGGACCGCCAGGATCCGTGGCCCACCATAGGATGGCGCTACTGTTTCCATCATGGACTCCCTGGCTGTGTCCATAGAGGAAGATGCTTGCAGACAGAATGGCACAATGTTTTAATTGCCATGTCCCAGTAACATAAAATCTCACAAACAACCTCCATAAATCACACCATGACATCTACTGGGCTTGTCCAACGCTAAACATAAGTGGACTCTTAACTCGAGTCTTAAGTTGTAGGCAGCACCATCACCCTTCAGCAAACATCTGTAGTTCATCTTATCGTTTGAAGAAATATATGAGTTTCACTGTCTTTTTTTCCTAAGGCTTTTGCAGCTTCTGCTCCTTGATTTGTTTGAAGGCCATCTGCTATGTATAAAATCGGGGGTGGGGGACAGGCTGTGGAAAAGGAACATTTGGGAGATGTAGAGGCTGGGAGAAAATGCTAACACTGCGAATGCTTTTGTCAGCCTCTGCGGCGGGCCACTTTCCCTTCGGAGCCCCCAGGCCCTCGGCGATGAGTGTTGGACTGGGGGCGGCAGGCACCGTTGGCTGGGGCTGAAGCTTGTCCTGCTTTTGTCTTGTGGCCGTTACTTTCCCATTGGATGTGTGCGTCGTCCCTCAGCCTCACTGAAAACAAGAGTCCCAGCCTCGGTGATCCAGAGAACTCGCAAAAGCTGAAACGCTACATCAAAGCTGACCACCAAAGCTCCCCTAAAAATGTACTGTGACCTGGGGCAAAAAGATGGCACCCAGGAGCCTTGAGGGATGTTGCTCACAAGTGAGGACAGCAGGTCCCCAGAGGAAAGAGTGTGTGTTATGGCACCAAGTTGCCATAGGTTGGGAGAAGCTGTGCGGTTGCGTGTTCTCACTTGAGCGTTCTTCCCCCGAGGCCGAGGAGGGGAAAAGAAACCAAAGCCAGGGCTCCGAGGCAGAGAACAGCAGCCAGGGGCTTCCCGCTCCTTTTGCCCAAGCAGAGGTGTCTGAGCCACAGCTGGCCCACGGAGGCACCAGATGTTTAAACACTTGACCTCTGAAATAATCACCACCCGCCTCCACCCCTGACCAAGCTGGCCCGGTTTCTTCCACCCTAATGTGGGCCAGGCAGCCCACATTGCTCACGTTCCAGGGAGCACCGCTCCACCGGCTGGGAGATTAATTTAAAGAATGTGTTTGACGACCAGGATGAGGGCTGATTTGCTATTAAAGCAGAGCTAAACCGGTGATGATGAGGGAAATTTTATTGAAACACCAGCTTTCCCTTCACCTTGGAAGATTCTACCTTCCATGTTATGTGGACCAGAGTGGTCCTTATAAAACCCGAAGGTTCCCACCACCAGTTTTATTTTCCCATCTGTCCCACAAGATCCAAAATGCTTTTGTAAAACCGATTGAAAGCATTTATTGCTGTTATCATCATTATCGGCAGTCTTCATCTTATTGCCATAATTTATAGGACAGTTGTCTGAAGTCCTAACTTGGTCCTTTGTGGGACTCTCCTGCTGTCATCTCCCCCTCAGCTCCAGCACACAGATGCAGGCAAGTATTGAGCAATGTATCCAGTCACAGGTTTTGAAGAACATTTGAGCATTTGCCCCAGAAATAAAAATTATGATAGAATCCGTTTTCTTTTTGGCTTTACTGGAAAGCCCGATCTGACATGGCCACATAGCTTTGCCGGTCACTGGAAAGCAATGTAAGGCCACGCTGACTCCCTTCATGTAGCAAATGGCTGTCACTGCGCCCCGCCCACTCCTGTCCCCACCTCCCCTCCCAACAAGGCCACTGGAAAACCTGAAGCAAGTAAGTGCAGAGATTCCTTTACCCAACTATGTCAAGGGTACAGATTTACGGGATAAAGAAATTTTTACCCCGGAGAAAAAAACCTTCTTGTCAATCACTTCCTACAAGCGGCGAAAATAAACTTCCTTGCAGTTGCTAGCCGCTTGGCGGAGAAGTGCAGAGAAGTTACTTAAAGGAGTTGATTCAGCAGCTTAAAAGTGGAGGGAGCTGGGGGTTACAGTAAGTTTTCCTCGCTGCCAGAGCGTCTTTTTCTCCATAGCTGCCTGTGAAACACTTGTGTTGTTCTGCGATTACACTCATGATTTGTGGGTGCACTTTTATGTAGAAGTGCCTGCATCTGTTGAGGTCTGCTGCGTCACCCCCTTGACAGTTCCAGATGTTGTGAAGATGAAATACCTCCTGCTTGAAGAACTGCAAAACTAGGAGCCCCGAAAGGTGTTCTGAATACAGTTTAAAAAGGCATCTGTCTTAAAACAGTTTCAACATCTCACTCGTCTATTTATAAGCCCTGTCAGGTGATTTGGGGGGCCCTTTCAGAGTATTTGAAGGGGCTCATTTTTATATTAAGATATTTTAACCATTGACGTCTCAAACCTCTGGCCTGTTTTCTTTCTCTGTCATGGTCCACTCACGCAAGCTGCCTCCCAGCACCCTGCTAGTTTCTCGTCTCCAACATGAGGCAAAAGATCCAGGAGCGAGGAAGCATGGCCGGGCTCACTCAAGATCCACTAGTGAGGAGGGAAGCCACACAAAGCCCCCAACCAGATGGCACTTCCCCGTCAGACCTCGTAACTTACCTCCCTGTTGACCTCTTAAAAATGGAATGCTACTTGACCCTTATCAGGACTTTGGAGGAGTGTCTGGGCTTGAGTTTCCGCAGGTGAAAACCTATGCCCGAGACCACCCTTAAGCAGACCATTCTGGCGCATCCTGGTACAGACTAATGTTATTCTTAGGTCATTTAACTTCACTCTCAGGGAAGAGACAAGGATGGTGCTAAGTTGTAAATCAGTCTCCTCTGGAATGGATTTGAGCCAGAACTGATTGGCCTGAGCATTCCTGCCTTGCTCGACCATGGTAAAGAGATTACGGTATGTAAAATTTGGCTAAACATAGCTTGTTTCGATTTCCTACTTTCCTGGTTGTCGGTCTCGCTATGAAAGGTTAAGACCCAGGAGGGGAAATGGCACCCATGCTGCGGGATCTCTCTCACTCAGGGCCACACTTCCTACTCAGCTGCTGTCCATATCTGGCCACTGTGCTAGGCTCACACCAAGGGAGCTCCAGCCAGAGAGATATTCATAAACTTGGCCTTCGGGTGGTTTCAACTGCTCCTTCATACAAAGCAACAAAAACAGGTGTCAAACTCCAGGACTGCCTATGGTATGGCTGAGCTTATAAAGCCCAGTTCACAGGTTTGCTATTTCATATGGTGGAAATGGACCTTCCCTTTCCCCTAATGTCGTCAGATGAATCCGAAAACAGCAATGATTTCCTCTTAGCTGATCTTCTCGCCTTACTGGGGACTCTTTGGGAAATCCTTCATCCCTCAAGTCACAATCTCTTGAGACTTCCTCCTATAGTTCAAATATCCAAGTTACAAAAAAGATTTCCACACATCTTCTTGCCCATTTGACCACATCCATCCATCAGCCCACTGGAACAGGGGGTCCTAGAGATTAGAACAGGAATGCACTCTGTCAGTGCCTCTGCCTTCAAATCACTGCGTGCCCTCTTGGTTTCGGAATTTAAATCTGCAGCACGTGAAAGAGCGGAGTAACTTGACTCAGTGGATATGGCGAATGGTCCATGGGCAAGTGTGCGGGTGAAAAGGCTATGGAGCCACACAGAGGGGTCCACACACACACACACCCTCCCCCGTGTGGAGAGGAGGGGGCTGCCAACGCCTTCAGGCAGAGATGAGCAAAGACATCTGCAAATTAACAAATCCCAGCCTCTGGCCCATGTCATGCATTCATCTTGCTGAATAAGGTGGAACCAGAAAGCGACTCTGATGCGTGTTCGTCCAAGCTACTTATCATAGGCAATCGCATTATGTTCAAGGCTAAGATTTTTACCCGGCAAAAGTAGTTGCTTTGTTGTGAGTTCACAGCGAGAAGCAGACACATCAGACAGCAAAGTCTCCTTTTCTAGACTTCTTCCCCAAGATTGTCACTATACGAAGACATTTTAAAATTGCAAGCTTGAGAAAAAAGCCATTTTTCCCCCACATGAAATGCACGAGCGGCAAAGTCTTCCCTCTAGCAGGAAAACAAGTACACCAGCAAGTCCTGACGAAGAGAGAAATTTCCTCTCATGCAAGATGTGAAAGAAATCCTCGAATTAAGAGGTTTACTAAGGGTGATGGAATCTGCATTAAACATTATTTTCCTTGAAAGGATATAGCTCTGGATTAAGATGAATACTCTAAATGTGGCATTTATATGAACTTATAAAATCTGTACATAAATATTTTCATAGGAGTCTGTGCATTTTTGGCAGGCAATTCATCTTCTTCTTCTTCTATTTCTGCTGCTACAGATATACCACTTCTCCACTAATCTGAGGCAAAAATATTTACAGATTTATGTATTTTCTGGAATCTGTAAAGAGGCTAGGAGATGTTCCAAAGTACTGCTGAAAACAGGGGATGCACTTTTCAAATAAGCATCACCAAGCCAACAAATCACTGGCAACTTCTCTGCCCAACTTTGTTAGAGAAAGAGCGCTTTTACTTGAAACATTTAGAAATTATCTTTTCCCCCCCCTGTGGCCCCCCTTCCCCCTCCATCCAATGAGATGTCTGAAGCGCAGTGGTAGATAATCAGGGCAGGGGAGCTGGTCAGTCCTCTCCCAGAGTTGGAGGCTGGTCAGGCCTCTCATTCCTGAGAGATCTGGGCTCCCAGACGCAGTGAGGACACACAACTTGGTGCAGCTGAAATAGGGCAAAATACCTGCAGTTAAGCAAGACAAGAAAATACAGTTTATATCATGTTAGCAATCCCAGTCAACTGCCTAAAGAGAAGCCACATTCCAATTTTCCAGACGAAAGCTACAGCAGAGGTCTCTGCACCCCTCCATCTGGCTACAATCTGAAAAGTCAATCTCTAAGGGACAGGATTTTCCAATACTTCCACATAATTGTTCTATTTGAAAATATCTGAGTTCCTCACCATTTGCAAATAGATATTTGATGTCACTCAGATGAAGAGTCTGGTCGTACTGCACTTTGATATTGATTTGCTGTTACAGACTTTCAAAGGACAAAATAACCTCCCTCATCCCCAGGAACCCTGAATAGCTTTGTGGCCATAGCAATGTGGTCATCTTTGGAAATTTCTGGAAGTATACAGCGTCTGCTCTGTTTCTTCCCCAGGTACTTTGTATAGTCAATGCATCTCCAGCTACCTGTGCAGAAAGCTGCAGAGTGGAACTCGTCCCACACCTCTGTAAGCGGGAGGAGGAGAGACCTCCGTAGTGCCTGGCCCGTGCCGGGCCCACAGTGGGCACTCAGCAAATCCTCAGGGAGGGAGTATTTGTGGAAAATCTGTTTTTGCACATAGGTACCAGCTTCCCAAGGACTGTGCTCAAGGCTTGACGAGCTCTGTTTGGTGGGAGCTGAGCAGCTGCCTCCCTGAGCCCGGGATTTCTCACTCAGGGAAGGAAATCCTCTAAGTATTTATAACCATTTAACAACTGCCTGTATTCTGACACTTCTACCTCCCAAATTTCTCTCCAAGCCACCGCACCCCTGACCCAAACACCACATTTGACCTCCCTCTCTCCCTCCCAGAATCATCTCTTTATGATGCCCATCTGCTTAAAAACTTGCGATGGCTTCCAAATGGATTCAGGATTAAGAGTGAAAGTCTTGCTGGATTTTCTTGGTCCTGTAAGAGGATCCCTGACTCACCCCAGCTCCCTCTCTGGGCCCCAACCACACCAGCTTTCCTGTATTTGCCCAGAACCTTCACACAACCTATTCCCTTTTTTTGGACATGTCCCCCTAACCCAGTCTTTGATTGCCTAAAACCCAATCTTCTCCCTGTGATCTCCTCCTGGTCCTTCAGCCCTCAGCTCCAATGCCACGTCCTCAGCAAGGCCCTCTTTGACAGCCCCTGACCAGCCCAGATCTCTACTCCACCACCCACACATCCATATACCACGTACATCCCAATAGCAGCCCCTACAGTGCCCTTATGATCATTGTTGAATTAGTGAGATCAATTATTAGTAGATTCTCTTGCTAGACTGTAAGCTCCAGAAAGGAGCGGCCGTGTTGGTTTTCCTCAGTCTTCATATCCCCAGGGCCTGAAGAGTCTGGCAGGTGGTAAATGCTCAGTGATAATGCCTTAAATGAAAGAATGGCTGGCAGATTGGCAGTCAGGAGGAAGGAAGGATGCAAGGATGGTGGGAGGAAGGAAGGAGGAAGGGTATGAGGAAGCTGAAAGAAGAACAGGAGAAGGAGGGAGGGAGGGGAGAAGGCGAGAAGGAAAGGGAAGAGGGAGAAAGGGAGGCTAGCTGGAGAGACAATAATAAACTCCACCACTTTGTAAATTCTTCACCTCTTCTAAATCTCAAAATCCCTGAATCCCACATGTATCATATTGCTGTGTCTGTGTGCTTTTAAATGAATCGAGGATAGAGGCTGGGCACAGTAACTCACGCCTATAATACTGGCACTTTAGGAGGGGAAGACAAGAGGATTACTTGAAGCCAGAAATTTAAGATCAGTCTGGGCAACATATCAAGACCCCATCTCTACAAAAATAGAAAAATTAACAAGGCCTGGTCTCGTGCATCTGTAGTCTCAATTACTCAGGAGGCTGAGGCAGGAAGATCACTTGAGCCCTGGAGTTTGAGGCTGCAGTGAGCTATTATGTCCCCAGTGCGTTCCACTCCAGGCAACAGACTCTACCTCTGCTTTCCCCCACAAAAATATGCAATGTTAGTAAGATAAAGAGGAAATGAGAGAAACGACTGGTTTGTCCATGATTACTTGTTCATTCATTCATTCTGAAAACACACCATGTGCCGGGTCATTTGGTCACTGCTGGGGAGAAGCATGTGGCACAAGATGTAGAGATGACAGATTGTAGCTGATGCCACCTCGCCATGGGACCCTAGACAAGTCAACCATCTGCTCTGAGCTTTGGTTTCCATCTCCGTAAAGTGACGATGTTGGATGACCCCCAGTGACCCTTCCAAAGCTAATATTCTATTGCCTAAAAAGGAATAATAATAAACTTTATTAACTGAGGATTAAATCAGTGCAAGGCACCAAAGTGTTTCTCTATATTAATATGAATTCAGAATCAAAGGAAATCAAATGAGTTATCATTTGATAACTCAAATTGAGATAGATGTAACCATCCATAACTATCTAAAACATAAAGGAAACTGAAGCCAAAGAGGCTAGCTGATTTGTCAATGGTCCACAAGATAGGAAATGATAGTGCTGAAATTTAAACAAACATTCCCCTTACCCCACTGTGTGCACAATCTCAGCTTGTGTGCTGCCCTCTAGCAATGCCAGTGTGTGGAGGGGACGTTGGGGCCAAAGCTTGGAGCATGAAGGAAGAGGTGAAGGCACATTTAGTTCTTGTGTTTAAAGCAGGTGATTGCCTCCAAGCCTCTCTAGACTATGAGTGAATTCCTTCCCTTGATCCTTAGGACACCTCTTCCCCAGGTGTCTGACTGCTTAGGAAGACTTCGTGATCGTAAGTGGAAAAGCATGGCATGCAGAAGCCCACCCCCTCCTGACCAAGGCTGTCAGCAGTGCTGGACACTGTCAGGGATGTTTTCCTCCAGGAGACAACTTCTAGACCCAAATTCTTCATGCTTGCCTCTTGCCTTGGTCTAAGGCCATGAATTGGGAGCTTCAAGCCAGATATGACTGCACATGGGTTTTGTTTGGCTTAACCATTTCTAAAAATTGGAAAATTTAAGTAAAATTCCAGATATGGGACTTTGCTTGAAAAATCAAAAGATCTGGCTACAGTAGGCCTACAATCCCTCAGGACAACCATCAGCTGGAGCTGAGGAGGAACTTCCCCTTCAGATAGACATCCTCCCCTGGTTGAACACAGGCCTCACCACTCCTTATTGTCTCACACTGACCCTTGTAGACATTTAAGTTTGGTGACCCCAGACCTCAGAGCAAATCCAAAGCCTGGCATTCAAAGCCCTTTGCTTTGGACCCCATTTTCTTGTTCCAGCCTAAAGCTCTGCTCTCCATCCTTTTGGAGTATACCCACCTGCAGGCTCATTCTTATTATATCTCATCCAAAGAGTCTTCTATCTCTTCCCCCACACCTATCCTCTGCCTCTAGCTACATTTGATTCATCATCATTGGTTTTCTTTTCATTTGTATGTTGCTTAACTGCTCAGTTGGAATCCCTGACTTTTTGAGATCTGTGCATGGAGAAACTACTGAAGAAGAACCCATTGCCTGTTTCTTGCTGCTATTCAAAGTACTGGTCCAAGAACCAGCTACTTTAGCATTGCCTGGAAGCTTGTCAGAATCTCAGGCTCCCATCTACACTACTAAAACCAAAGTTGAATTTTAACATGATCTTGTAGGTGAACTGGAACACATTAAAATTTGAGAGCCCCTGGCCCAGCGGAAAAATTGCAAATTAAAGCCAAACTCAGTAGCAAGGCCTAGGTACTCACTCCTAAGCCCACTCCTAGCTCTTCCCCAGGTCACTCAGCTTTTCCCGTGGCACAGGCACAGATCTCAATGGGTTTAACCACAAATGCACCAAGTAGCCACTCTCTGATGACGTTAGAATTCAGAAGCTCAGGGTCTCAGGAGTGAAGGTACATAGCCACCCTTCACAAGATGCCAGCCCCTGTGTGCCACATCAGGTCAACGTTTTGTCCTCAAACTGTCTGAATGTCCTTGCTCTACTAAAGAGGAACGGCACTGAGCTAGATATGATAGGAAATGTCCCAACATTGAATGTGGTCATGAGCTCTGACAGGCACCCAGGGACACTTGGAGATGCTGGAGATGGTCTATCAAAAAGGAGAGTATGTGTCACAGAGAAAGGACAGTATGTGTTACAGAGAACAGGCAAGTGGGAATATAAAACCATCTTTGCAATAGTGAGATCATATAATTCCAATGCCGTGTCTCCCAATGGAAGTACGGGTAGGTGCCATCATTCAATTCAATAACTATTGATGACAAAAAATACTCACAAATGCTGTATGCCAGGCACCATTTTTAGATGTTAGACAAAAATCCATACCACTATGACACTTATAAACTAGTGCAAGGAGACGGGAAACAAAAGAAGGGAGGCCGGGAGGATAGGAAACGTCGTCTGTGTGTTGTGAAGGGGGGAAGCATTCTAATGATCTGAGCAGCTCAATGTGGCAATAAGGGCCTTGCACGGGACGTGAGGAAGACCTGGTTCTCCACTTGCTTGTGACAACTCATTTCACCCTCATAACAATCCTATGAGCTAGAGGGGTCAGAGGCCAGGCGACCCTGTGAGCGGCCTGCTGGTGTTCACACCCTGTACCCTACCCTCCCCTTCAGTGTGGGCTTCCCCTGGTGATTTGCGTCTAACAAACAAAATATGGCAAAAATGATGGTATGTCACATCTGATACTACATCACAAAAAGGCTGACTTCTAACTCTCTCTCGGGCCTCACTCTGAGAAAAAGCAAGTTGTCAGCTGTGAACAGCCCTATAGGCCTATGAGGTAAACACTGGTGTCTCAACAAAGACCTGAGGCCACCAGCAGCTCCCATGAGTGAGCTCAGAAGTAGAATCTTCTGTAGTCCGGCCCCAGATGACTGCAGTCCTGGCTAGAACTTTGATCAAGTTCCCCTCAGCGATCAGAGACATGAATAAGCCATGCATATATTCACTGACCCATGCACACTGTGACTTTAGAAACGTTTGTTATTCTAGCCACTACCTTTGGGGCAATATATTACACAGACAGGTAGTTTTGTGACCTCCGTTTTATAGATGTTAGAACAGAGGCACAGAGATGTAAATCATCTTGCCCAGGATACAGAGCCAGAGCTGGGATTTGAACCCTGCGGTTGAGCTCCCAGAACCCATACATTTAAGCACCACAGGACGTTCACATATTAAGGAATCAGCGTGTACATCTGCTTCTCTCATCAAACTGCTCTCCTCCTCAGGTCTCTGTGTGCGCGCCTGGCACCTGGTCAGTGCCCAGCACTTAAGTGCTCAGCAAAGAGGGCTGAGTGAAGCCACAGGGTGGAAGTGAGGGGCCGAGCAGCTGCCCTCTAAACCGAAACCAACCTCAAACCACGGAAGAGAAGACAGCGGGGGTGGGAAGAACAGTGCCCGAAGTCCCTTGCGTGGAGGTGAAACCTGCTTTTCTATTTTTTTCTGAGACTTGTACAACTCCAAGAAAAGCATGTTAGACTTGGCCCCAAGTTTAATATCCTTGACATGATCTCCTAATCTTTTTCAGGTGCATCTCACATTTGGAATCTTTATTTGGCTTCCAAACAGCAAGTTGTCTCTTGTACCAAAAAATATGTGACTTTTATCTGTTTATCTTCAGATCTGTTTATCTTTCAGTAACCCCTGAAAGATATGTTTATAACTTTATGGGAATGTCCTACAAGCCTGTTAAACAACATCTGTTATTGTTGTGTGTACACTTTTGGAGAGTCTTTTGGATTTTTTGTTTTAACAAACATCTGTGAAGAATTTTTTTCTTTTCTTTAATTCTGTCTATTTATCTATCTAAATTTTTCTACTGCTAAGTACACGTGCACATAAACTCAACGCCCCCAGATCTGTGGAGCAGGGCAGGACAGCCCCAGAAGCGGACAGGCCGGGCGGGGCCTGAAGAGGCGGGGCCGATGGCTCTAGTTCGGCGCAGCTTCCGGGACGCGGAAGCTAGGGGTGGGGCAAGTGCAAAGGCTGGGCGGGGGTGGGCGAGGCGCGGGCGGAGGCTCTGGGCCCCGCCCAGCACCCAACGTGAAGATGAGAGCACCTTGCAGGACTGATCCTCGTTCTGCCTCCTAGTGCAGTGGGACGTGATCTGTGAGCCTCAGTTTACCAATCTACAAAATGGAACTCATAACAAACACCTAAACAAAACAAGAGGAGGTTTGCCTTGAGTATCTTCTTTAAAAGTGGCACCTTTTAATACTTTCTAGTAACGAGTTGACCTGACAGCGAGTCAGTGATGAAAAGCTGGTAAACGGACCTGCACGACAGCGCCCCTGTATGCGGCCCCAAGTCCTAGGGGGGTCTTTTTTCTGTGCCTGTTTCTCCCACCCCCGCGTGCTGTCCTCACACGGAACCCAACTCCCTCACTGGAGCTCAGTCGGGAAGCCTGCAGTTTCCTTGGCGTGTGAGTCCACAAAAGAGGGAACCTTGGCCCTACCTGAGGAAGCTATTTCCTGCTGCCTTGCAATTCCAGGCGTACCTTCACGTTCATTGTATTTCTATTTTTTAATTAGTGAACTGCTAATCGAGCAGTTATAGGCTTGCCGAAAAAATTGAATGAAAAATAGAGTTCTCATAGACTCCTTCATGCACACCCAATTCTTCCTATTTTTTTTTTTTTTTGCATTTTGTGTTAGTGTTGTACATTTGTTCTAATTAATGAGCCAATGTTGATACACTTTTAACTAATCCCCAGTTTAAATTGTGGTTTACTGTTTGGATTTGATCTATGGATTCTGACAAACACATAAAGCATAATGTCACATATCCATAATCACAGTGTCATACATAATAGTTTCATTGCCCTAAAAATCCCCTGTGCTCCACCTAATCACCTCCGAAGGCCCTGGCAATCACTGATCTTTGTATGGCCTCCATAGTTTTGCCTTTTCCAGAATGTCATATGACATAGTTGTAGTCACACTGCAGGTGTATGTAGCCTTTCACTTAACAATATCATTTTGAGATCCTCTGTGGCCTAATGGTTCCTGTCTCTTTATTACCAAATAATAGTCCATTGTATGGATGTCACACAGTTTGCTTATTCATTCACCTGTTGAAGGACATCTTAGTCATCTTAATTGGCTTAAGTTTTGGCAATTATGAATTCTTGTGCAAGTTTTTCTGTGGATGCAAATGTTCAACTCATTTGGGTAAATACCAAAGACCACAATTGCTGGATCGTGTGGTAAGGGTAAGGGTAGTTTTATAAAACAATGCTAGACTTCTAAAATGGCTATACCCACCAGGAATGAATAAGAATTCCTGTTGCTCTGCATTGCCAGCATGAGGTGCTGTCAGAGTTTTGGATTTTGACCATTCCAGTAGATGTGTAATATATGTCTTGCCATTTTAATTTGTGATGCCCTAATGACATGTGATGTTATCACATGCATCATTTCAAGTGATGACATAAGGCTGGAATTTGCCTGCTCTGGAAGCTAAAATATGCTATCATTGCCGGGTTTAGTGTACAAATCTCAATGAGAATTTCAGGAGATATAAAGTTTGGGTCTCCTGCCCAACTTGGGCAGGGAAGCTAGGCATCTCTTAAGGAACAGCCTGCTCATTTTCATAATCACCTGCTTTGTTTACTTTTTCCTTTGGCTACCAGGAAGCTCATTGGTGATCTCTAAAAATGACACAGAATTTATGATAGATATTTCTGCATACTAATGTTACCCCTTACAATACTACCCTTATTTTCCTTTCATTCTATTATTTTGGTTCATTTATTGGGATGTGAGGAGTATGAGAGGAACTAAAGGAATATTTAATTTATTACTAGTAATATGCAGCTTCTGTTATGGTGAACCACATGTTGAACTAAGTTGAGTACAAGCTCCTTCCTTGAACCCAACCCAGAAAAAGTAGGATGCATAAGATCCCATAACCCATGACAGAAATTGTGGGAATGCCATAGAGAGATAGAAAGTTATTAGGTCCCATTCCAAGGAAAGGAATATTGCCTCTTTAGTCAGAGGTCCCTAGGGCCACTGATGGGTGATAGACAATGAAAACTGATCCTAAAAGAAATGAAATGAATAAATTAAACAAGAGAAAATCTCCAGGGAAAAAAATTACAGTGTTATGATGTGCTCAACCCAATTTTGTGCACCTGAGTGCCAAATAATAAACAATCAAAAGACTTACCAAAAAAAAAGATGAAATTGTGCGAAATTATGAAGTACTTTACAAGCACCAGCTGTTACTATTTTGTATTTATTTGACTCGTATTTGAATCCTTGTAAGATAAGCAGGGTAAGCGTTGTTACTCCCATTTTACTGATAAGAAAATTGAGACTCAGGATGTTTAATTGTAAGAAAGCAATTAAACCTACTTGAGGATGCAGGCTCAACTGATTGATCCAAGGTCCAAGAGAATAAAGGGCCTGTTTCTCAGGAAAGAACAAGAGGGAAACTTCTAAGAAGCCACCCAGTTTGATATGCTTTGTTACAGCAGCCCCAGGAAACAGATGGGATAGGCTAACCAGCTGCAACCAACGCACCCAAGCTGCATAATGGCTCAAACACAACAAAACTTTACGCCAATAGTCCAGGGCTAGTTCCATATTGGTGGGCACCTGTACAATCATTCGGGGACCCAAGCAAGCAGAAGCTTTGCAATTGCTGGTGAGTGATTTCCAAAGATTGCCCTGGCCCTGCAATTCTAGCCCCACTATCCATGTGTTTTGGAATGAATGTTTATATCCCCCTAAAATTCCTATAATCCTAACTCCCACTGTGATGGTATTCGGAAGTGAAACCTTTGAGAGGTGATAGTTCATGAGGGCAGAATGAATAATTCTACTTATTCATGTCCTTACAAGAAACATGAGAGAGATGATTTCTTTCCAGGCCATGTGAAGATATAATGAAAAGCTGGGTCTGTATATACAAGAAGAGTTTTTTACCAGGTACTTACCAGATCTGCCTTGTTCTTGGACTTCTCAGCCTCCAGAACTATGAAAAATAAAAATGTGGTAATTAAGCCACCCGGTTGATGGTATGCTTTTAGCAACCCAAACTGAGACTGCATGCTCTCTGAGCAATAGTATCTTCCTCTGCAAAATAAAGGTGACAATAATCAACTGGCAGGGTCACTGTGCAGAAGGAATGAAAGGAAGTCTAGCTCAACTGTTGTCCACCATCTTCCTTTATCCCTTCTCCTTCAATTTTGGGATAAGTGCAATAGATCACACTATTGCCTTCTCATATTATAACAAGGTGTATCTAAGAGTTGAAAACAGAATCTGCACTGAGATCAGGTCTGATAGCACATTTCACGCTTTCATGTGATAGAAAGGTACACATCATCATGGCAGGCCTTGGCTCACACCCAGAATGGGCTCCCTCCTCTTTTCCACTCACCAAAAGACCTTCCATTTTCCAGGGCCATGGTCACATCCAGCACTACTGTGAAGCTTATTCAAATCTTCAAATAGGATTTGATGATCCCAACCTCATGCAAACTCCCTGAGGACAGAGCTTTTGTCTATCTTGTTCACTGCTATATCCCCAGCACTTGGGATGTACCTAGACCACAGTAGGCACTGAATTAATACCTATTAAATGAACAGATTAATTAAACTTTCCCATCTCTAATAGGTACTTATACTATCACCATTCATTCATTTTCTCATTCCATCACCAAATATGATGTTCCTATTGTCCTATTGTACGAGGCATTGTGGTAAATATGAAAAAGGCCATGGAGACAGATCTACCCTTTAGGAGCTTACAGTCAATGAAATGCATATAAGGATAATAATGCCAGGTAAGTGTACTAATGTTAAACACAGAGGAGACAAAAGTTGCCTTCAGTTAGGGCATTGGGATAGAGGGAACGTTATTAAAAATGGGTCTCTGATTTTAACAATCTGCTACATATCTTGTTGACCACTTACATACTGACTCCTCCACTGGCCTACAATACCCCTTTATCTCTGGTAGACCTCACACCTTCACCCCACTTCCTGCTCCTAGAACAGAAAAGTCACTTTAGAATGAGGTCAGTGCTCAGGAGAGATTGCTCTGACAGAGCATGTCTAAGCTACAGAAAGAAATACATCTGAATGCCTCTCTTTAGAAAGTGAGTGGATTGGGGACAGCGCCAGGTCAACACAGGTTCTCATTTTCCTACTGAATTGGTTTGAGAGGTTTCTGCTCCTCTTCTGTTCCCAGAGCCAGAAGCTGAATCTGGATGCCTGACATTTGATTCCTTCAAGTATCATTTTCCAATATGCAATAGACATACAGACACTCTCACGCTGAACTTGGCTGGGAGAACACGTGTGGATGGACATGGACCCAGGCATAAGACACCTTGAGAGAACAGGCATTTTTTATCCACAACCACTTGATTATTATCTTCTTATTGAGAGCAAATCATTTTGCAAAATCTGGCCCACACCCTTGTTAAACCATCTTATCCCCAAAATTCATCTATACTAATGGCCCTCATGAAGACAGGGACTATCTGTTAAATAACATGCTGTTATAACAGGAACAAGACTTCACAACTGAAGAATTTCTACCAGTTTTTTTGTCTCAAAATGTCTTCACAAATCCAGCAAACATGTTAGAGAGAAAGAGCAACAAACTAGGAGTTGGGAATCCCAGGCAGGTCTAGGCCCAACTCGGCTCCTTCCTCTTCCAGAAAGCTGGTCCGACTTCTCTATCCCTTACACATCTATTCTTTCCTAGGATTTTTATTTTGATGATGACCTGTTTCAAATGATTTTCATAATGTGCTTAGCACATGCTTTGCTATACAATTGGCCCCAGCAAATGTTCACTCTTATTATTATCATTATTACCATATAGTCCACTCCTGAGTACATTCTACCTTAAATTATGCTTTCAAAATGTCATGTTTAAACATCTTATACTATCAAAAACTCTTAATCATTGAGAGCAAGAACTTAAATCTGTGCCTCCTGGGTATAGGCCAAATGCTCCATATTATTATTTTCTACTTTTGCTTTTTAATTTTGAAAACACAGGCACATATGCATGCAAATATCTGTAAGTATAAGAAGAAAATAGGGGCGAATCCTCTGTGATATCTAACATCAGTGGGCCATATGGCAGACATGGCTATAATCTTCAAAATTATATTCAACAAAGGAATGTATTAGCAAGATTCTCAAAAACAAATTAATAAAAAGACCCAGATTCAGGATAAAGGAGAGAGAGAAAACATATACACTAAGGAGAAGAAAAGGAAAGGACCATAGTGGACCACAAGTCCTTGATAACTATAATGCAGATCATTTATGTAGACCTGCAGTTGCTGATTTGCATGACTATTTTCAATGGAGGGGGTGGCATGGGAGAGGGAAAAAGGTATATAGTGTGCATGCTTGGAGATAAAACAGACTTACTAAATCACAATTGCTTTGAACTATCACACGTCAAGAATGATGTGGGAATATGGAAAGGATTTAGAATAAATTTGCAAATGGGATCTATGAAGAAAGGTGAAACCCCAAAGTGTATTTTTAGCCCAGAACTTGAGAAAAGAATAAAGAGTGATGTAGCAGTTTTCATCTGTGGTCAAGTAGAGCAGTCAGAGAATGGTGAGCAGCTGTTCTCTCACTCCACTGAGTCCCGAAATGGAGGAAATAGACCACAAGAAGAATTCAGGTTAAATGTCAGGATTAATTTCCTGGCCGTGAGGGTTGTTAAATGCTAAAGTGGTTGACCCGCAGATGTTAGAGACCCTCCTTCATTGACACTCTTTAAGAGGAAAATGAATGAAAAAGACTCTTCTGTCTGGAACGACTTAGTTGAAGACTTCCTCAAAGCAGAAGGATGCAACAGATGACCTTTGAAACCTCAAATCGCCATTAGATACACATCTGTGGCTGGGATTATTCAAGAAAGAACCTCCACACACTTGGAAATCATACTGTGCCTCCGTGCACGCCCCTCCCTGCAATTATGCATAAGGGTGAAAGTGCGTCTTATGTCACTAATCACCACCATCCCTGAAACAAGCATCTTCAAAAACACAGTCAGATTAACCAAGCTCCACATTCACCCCAGCGATGCCCCAGAACAAGCTGGAGCTGTCCAACCCGGGGTCAGTCTGCGTACATCTGGTGACATGGACATAACCTTGGGTGGAGAGCACATATGTTCACAAGTAGGAGAATCAGATCTGACTCTCGTCTGACCCCAATCTGCTGTGTGGCATCAGGCAGACCTCAGAGCTTCAGTGTTCTCATCTATGAAATGGGCTGTGAAAAAAGGACTGTTATAAGTTAGGATCACATATGACTCTGTAAACCGACAAAACTCTAAAACAATGTGCGGGATCACACTGTTGAGAATGTGTTTCCTATGCTAGATAAAGAGCTTCTGATCTGGGCTGAACTGGGTTGAGCCAGCAGTTACTAAAGGCAGTATTCAGGCCTTCCTGAATGGAAGGCCAGAAGGAGTCCTTGGTTTACAAATGCAATTAGCCCCCTGGAGATGAGCAAATTGCAAGCTCTCTTTCAGCTTCACGACTCATACAGTGTCTTTTTTTTTTTTTTTTTTTTTTGAGATGGAGCCTCAAGCTGTCACCCTGGGTAGAGTGCTGTGGCATCAAAGGTCACAGCAATCTCTAGCTCCTGGGCTCAAGCGATTCTCCTGCCTCTGCCTTCCAAGTAGCTAGGACTACAGGCACCTGCCACAATGCCCAGCTATTTTTTGTTTGCAGCCGTCATTGTTGTTTGATGGGCCCGGGCTGGATTCAAAACTGCCACCTCAGGTGTATGTGGCTGGCACCTTAGCCACTTGAGCCTCATACAGTGTTGTTCCAGGACAGGTCCATTTAAAAATCTTTCCCTGGCCTGGCGAGGGCACAGTGGCTCACTCCTATAACTCAGCACTTTAGAAGACTGAGGCAGAAGTATTACTTGAGTCTAGGCGTTCAAGACCAGCTTGGGCAACGTGCCAACACCTTATCTCTACAAAAACTAGCTAGGCCTGCACCTATCGTCCCAGCTACTCTCCAGGTTAAGGTAGAAGGATCACTTGAGCTATGATCATGCCATTGCACTCTAGTCTGGGCAGCAGAGCAAGACTCTGTCAATCAATCAATCAATTCATCCATCTTGCCTGGTTAGAAATTGGCTGATCACTTTTCAAAAATAATGATTTCTAGATGGAGCCTGGACAGAGATAATAATGAGGGAGCATTAATGACCCAATTTTCCAGTAAGCCAAAAAAATCATTTTCACATGAGGATATGCAGCTGTGTTTGGAGGTCATGTGATGCTTTGTTTTATTTATATTCTTATGATGATTGTTTATGAAAATGCCCCCTGAGGGCCTTTTTAAATCTGCAATCTTTGGAAGTACTCCTAGGAAACACCCTTCCCCTTTTCTCATCATCTTCCCTAAGGAACATAATTTGGCCTTCCTATTGCCCAGACTTGGTAGTAGAAAGTTATGACAGTGAAAGTAAATTCACCAAAGCTTAACTTAAAGGGCTTAGGGGGTCATCAGGGAAATACAGTGTCCATTCAGGTAGACACAAAACCATTACCTAGACAGAAATACAAGGCTGATACTCAAGCCAGATGACAGCTGGCTGGTGTTGGGCAATTATTGCACCTTTTTGCACTTCTTTCCTCAAAGCAATACAGATTTTTAAAGGATGGTTTAATATACAAAGCAGAATATTTGAAAATAGGGAAATGGGGCCCTGCCACAAAGAGGCCTCCACAAGTCTCCTCTGGATCCGTTTCTACAACTACAAATAATAAAGATTAGATTAGACCAGTGAGGGCACATAGAGCTCCTTTGCACACCCCTCCATCTTTGCACACACACCATCAACTGACTGACAATGGCTGCTCAGGCACTACATTGAGAGGGGTTCTTCAACCTGGCTCACTGGAAAAGAGTGCTGTGATCCATTGATGATGCCTGCTATGGGTGCGAATGGAAGCAGTAGAATGGACAACTTGGATTCGCCAATCTTGAGGTGCAAAGTTCAGGTGTTGTATTCCAGTTGGGTGAGTCTGTAAAGCTAATCAGAGATTAAAAAAATAATCAGCACCCCTCTCATTAAGTAGATCTACTAGCAGGTTCTTCTAGTTTTAACTGTCCCTATCTCCAAACTGCTTGCTCTGAAATCCCCCTGCACACACCCTACTCAGTCATACCCTCCCCCTGTCATTTAAAATCTCTAAGATGACACTCACCAAAAAGGCGACTAGGACTTAAAATACTTTTTTCATGATATCTTGAATAAAAAAGTATCCATATCACATGTCTGAAGGTAGCTAATGTGTTATAAATAGGCATGAACTTTTGAATTAGGAATCCTGGATTGTAGCCCCAAACTTGCCATGAACCTGAAGTCTTCCTCTAGTCCCAGGTTTGTCTGTGACTTGAGAGTGACCTTGGCCAGTTCCTTCCCTGTCTCTGGACATGAGCTTCCTTATATGAAAAGTGAGAGGGCTAAGGTCAATGGTTTCAGGACTCTATGGAAGGTTGTTTGAGATGTGTCCCTAACCCCTGAGGGTGGCGCTGGGAAAGACCATGCCCAGCTCCATTAACTCTCAGAGTCCTTATGGAATCAGGATCCAACAGCAAAGGATGACAAACTTGGGCCTGAGCCAGCACAGCAACCTCATGCTCTCACGCTATAGCACATCAGAGAACCCCAGATCCCTGGAATGTGACCCCCTCACTGGTCTCCTCTTTGCTCATTACTGCTGGGAAATCGTTTCTGCTCCCTGAACTTTTTTCCCAGGAACTAATTATCCCTTGAACATACTACTTCAGAGCAGGGATAGTGCTCAGACTCTTCTTTCATCAGATGAGGAAACCAGAACCTCAAGCAGAACGAGACTTCTCCAAGGGCCCCGAGACTGGAGCCAGGTCTCCAGATGCCCAAGTAAGGTCACATATTGTTCTCCTGTGAATCCCCCTCCCTGCCCTATCTCCTCCTCCAATAAGAAATGCTCTCCTCCTCACCAGCAGAAATTATCATGCAAATGTGAGCAAGATGTCATGAAAAGTGTATAAATGCTATATAGTCAGATGGGCCTGGGTTCCTATCCAGCCCTGTCAGCACCCAGCAGTGCCCAGCACACCTGCCTTCCCCTTCATCAAACCATTTCCAAACCTCTACCCACAAGATGAGATCATTAAAACCTCAGTTACTTGTGAGTCACCCAGCGTATGTTAATTTATGACTTGTCTATTTCCTCATTAGTCTGCTTCTCCTGGAAAGTTCTTATTATGTTGACTGTCCCTCAGTCCCCAGAGCCAACTGCAGTAAGGACACTTCCTTCAACTTCTGTTTCTTCATCATGATTAAAAATAAATGTTAAGGCCAGCTGTGGTGGCTCTAAGCACTCTGGGAGTCCAAGGCAAGAAGATTGCTTGAGGCCAGGAATTCAAGACCAGCCTGAGCTAGAGCAAGACCCAGCCTATACAAAAAATAGAAAAGTAAAGTTAGCTGGGTGTGGTCTTATATACCTGTAGTCCTAGATAGTGGGAGGCTAAGGCAGGAGGATCCCTTACATAGATCATGAATATATTTACGCCTTTGTGGGATTCAGTGTGTTGATTATTTGTGCAAATTGGAGTGCTTACATCCTACTAATTAACATAGCTTTCACCTCATGTACTTAATCACTGTGTTAAGACATTTGTGTTCTATACTTGATAGATTTGACTTGTACCCTTGCAATATGCTCCATAGATGTGGTTCCATCATTAACCCTCCCTCTAGCGAACCACCCCCTCCCTTATCATCCCCACTTTACCATCCCTCTCCCCTTCTCTCCTTAGTTGTGATTCATCTTTTATATGAAAGTGTGAGTGATTTTAAATTGATTTCATAGTAATACTGGGTACATTGGATATATGAGCCCAGGAGTTTAAGGTTGCTGTGAGCTATTATGATACCACAGCATTCTAGCCCAAGTGACAGAACAAGACCCTGTAACACTAAATGCAACTAAAACAAGAACCAATAGCAATATTTATTGAGCGCTGAGAACTCTATCGATAATTTGGTTGCTACATCATTATTTTTATTTGCCAATGGAGAAATTGAGGCTTAGAGAAATCAAACAACTTGCCTAAAGTCTCCCAGAAAATAAGAGCTATAGCCAAAAGTTGAGAGCCAGAGCCAGAGCCCCTCTTAAATTAAACGCAAGCCCGCTTCTACTGGAACACTTAGCTATACCAAGGTGGCTGTGGGGACACGCTTGCCTCCCCTCATTTCTTCCCAGCCCAGCACACCCTGATGGGATTGAGCTGGACTCTTCTCCAGACTGTTCCTGGCCCATTGCAGCCCAAGCTGCTGCCCTCTGAGGGTTTCAGAGAAACAGGAGGTCATGGAGGAGGGGAAGGGAGACTGCAACCTTCAGTATTTCAAGTCTTCTTTCCATGCCACTATCTCTCTGCAAAGAAAGGGGCTCCCAAAGGACCCAGGCAAGCATGTTTCAGAGCAAAAAGGAACAAGTCCCAGGGAGCATGCACTCCCTGGGAGAAACATAGTCAATAACTAGCAGGTGCTTGGAAAGCATGTGGACAATCTCAGGGCTGGCTAGGCTGCGGTTAGGGTCAAGGTTGGCAGTGTCACACACAGCCTGCAGTTCCTCATGTGCTGGGGTCCCCCTGCCCTGAGTAGCTCCTGGAGGGGTGAACACTTCTCTCCTCCTTACATAACAGAAAGAGGAGAGGAATGATGTGTAGCTCCCACTGCATGCCAGGTGCTGGAGTTCATGTGCATCATCAAAGTTATGACATCTACATGAACTGGGCACTATCAGCCCATTTCACAGATGAGAAGGCTAAGGCTCAATGGTAAAGTGACTTTCCTGGGTCTCTTCCCAGAAGACAAAGGCATTCTAGAGTGATATATCATATTCACCTATTTCCAAGGATGGGGACAGTATGTGGTAGGGACAATCTGGCACAACAGGACTATGCCCGTCCCAGCTGGACAAAATGACCCAGCTCTGCCAGGCTTCTCTCCTCTGCCAGCATCACCCTGGCTGGAGATGCTCAGGCAACTGAGAAGTGAGTTTATCCCAGTAAAGCAGGCTCTGAACAGAGCTTCTGACCCAAGGGGCCTGTGAGGAAAGGAACAAATGGGCTATAGTCACTGACCCCTTGAGAGGCGGGACAGCAAAAAGGCCAGCCAGGACTGAGAAGGGGGTGGCTGGGGAGCTGCACTCCAGCCAAGAGCTGCGTGGAGCTGCCCCAGGCTAACTGCCGCGTGCCCGAGCGAAGTTAATAAAGTTGCATCCTAATAGTCTGCAAGGTCTCCTGGGCTGCCATTCCCAAAGGGGCCAGGCATCAGGAATGTACTTTGTTCATTTATTTTGGCAAGTTTAACTCTGTATGCTTCTCGCGGCGCTTCCCAGTCCGTTTTGCAAGCTTAATAAAGTCTTCGTAATGAGGCTCCCCTTCAGTGAGGCTGTGCAGAAGCCACTGAGAAATGGGGCAAATGTGACAGGGGTTTTTTCTTTTTTCATTTTTTTATTTAAATAATTATTGTGTTTGCAAAGGAGAGAAGAGCTAATGAGCCTCTGTTGAATGTAGAGAACATATTCTCCATTTCTATCGTGCACCTCTCAGGGCACCCCCTTTTTATTTGATTATTTCCAGATAATTTTTACCTGGACACTGACAGGAAGTGGGGTTTAGAGGGGTAAAGACACGATACTCCCAAAAGCTGGGCAGGGGCTCCCCATCACCTACTCACGTGGCTTCTGTGCAGCAGACTCCACACTGGGTGCTGAGGGGAAGCCACCAGAGAAAGAGTTATACCAGACACGGGTGGGGCCAGGACCACGCTCCCCAGGGACCCGAGTGCTGGATGAGGTTTACCTGCATGAATCAACTGGTTCGTGCACACAGAATAAACTCAAGGCTGGATGGACTGGTACTTTCCATAAGGACTGCTGCAACTGACCTCAGGGAAAGGGCTGGGGGATTTGTGGGACTAACGTCCCTCACAGAACGTTTCCCAGAGGGTTGTCTTGACTCTCATCCTGAAGCAAAGTGTAAAGGAATGAGAAGGGCTATCTGGCTCGGCGCCTATAGCTCAACCAGCTAAGGCGCCAGCCACGTACACCTAAGCTGGCGGGTTCGAATCCCCAGCCCGGACCCGCCAAACAACAATGACGACTGCAACCAAAAAAATAGCCAGGCGTTGTGGTGGGCGCCTATAGTCCCAGCTACTTGGGAGGCGGAGACAGGAAACTCGCTTGAACCCAGGAGTTGGAGGTTGCTGTAAGCTGTGATGCCATGGCACTCTACCCAGGGGGACAGCTTGAGGCTCTGTCTCAAAAAAAAAAAAAAAAAAAAGAAGGGCTATCTGCTGAGCATCGTGTTAGGCTCCTCACCACTTCTACCCAGCCTAGGATAAGAGGATTGATATTATCCCGATTTTTACAGATGAGGAAAGCAAAACCCAGAGAGGTGAAGCAACTTGCCCACAGTCCCACGGCAGAGTCAGAGTTCAGACTCACAATGCTCTAACCCCAAAGCCCGTGCTTTTCCACAGCCTCAAGTTCTCTGGAAGGTATAGGACTTGGATTAGCAGGAGAGATTTAGGGAGAAGATTTCCGACAGAGAAGAAATATAAAATAAGATTTAAAAAGATGAATGCTCAATCTCTAAACATGAAGGTCAGGATACCCATAAACGAACCGTAAATTCTAGGAGAAGAACCCAGCTGAAGCTTGAAGATTTTGTCCATCAAGGAGACCTTTATTTTACCCATTATACTACATATCAGTTGCCTTGGGCTGCTGTAACAAATTGCCACAACTGGGTGATTAAAACTACAGAAATTTATTTTCTTATAGTTCTGGAGGCCAGAGTCTGAAATCAAGGTGTCAGCAGGACCACTCCCTGCAAAGGCTCTAGGGGAGGATCTTTCCTTGCTTCTTCCAGCGTCGGGGGGCTCCTGGTGTTCCTGGGCACGTGGCAGCCTCCTTCCCATCCCTGCCGCCTTCGTATCAAATTTCCCCGGGTGCCTCTCTGCCTCTTATAAGGGCACCTGTCACTGGGCTTAGGGCCCCTCCCAATCCAGAATGATCTCACCTTGAGATCCTTGCCTTAATTAATCTGCAAAGACCCTGTTTCCAAATAATGTCACATTTACAGGTACTGGCAGTTAACACTTGGACACACCATTTTAGGGGACGCAATTCAACCCATTACATTTGCCACGTTGAACTTAATTGAACCCATTTCACCCAAGTGACTGCACAGCAACCCGACCTATAAAATGTTTACAGAGGAATTAGGGACCTACCAGGGAAGGGCAGAAGATGAAAGGCCGCTTCTGTGGCCTTACCCTGCAGCCCTCCGAGTACTGGGACAGGTGTCACCCACGGGTAATGCGTGCTCTCTTTCCTTCCACCCTCTCTCATGCATGTGTTAGGATGCAATTTTCAAGGCAGCTTAGGAGAACAGAAAGAAATGAGCTTTAGAGTCAGACAATCCAAGTTCAAATATGTGACCTTGTCTCTCACAGTGCGGAGCTACACATCCTGCGGCTGCCGACCTCTTTGCATTTGCAGCGGAGCCCGAGCCCTACGGCGCCAGAGGATCTCAGAAGCCATGTCAAAGCCCCATAGTGAAGCCGGGACTGCTTTCATTCAGACACAGCAGCTGCATGCAGCCATGGCCGACACATTTCTGGAGCACATGTGCCGCCTGGACATCGACTCGCCACCCATCACTGCCCGGAACACTGGCATCATCTGTACCATTGGCCCAGCATCTCGGTCAGTGGACATGTTGAAGGAGATGATTAAGTCTGGAATGAATGTGGCTCGTCTCAACTTCTCGCATGGAACTCACGAGTACCATGCAGAAACCATCAAGAATGTGCGCACAGCCACAGAAAGCTTTGCATCTGACCCCATTCTCTACCGGCCAGTTGCTGTGGCTCTGGACACAAAAGGACCTGAGAGTCGAACTGGGCTCATCAAGGGCAGCGGCACCGCGGAGGTGGAGCTGAAGAAAGGAGCCACTCTCAAGATCACCTTGGACAATGCCTACATGGAGAAGTGTGACGAGAACATCTTGTGGCTGGACTACAAGAACATCTGCAAAGTGGTGGAGGTGGGCAGCAAGATCTATGTGGATGATGGACTTATTTCCCTGCTGGTGAAGCAGAAAGGTGG
>NW_003852454.1:4316948-4318377 GCF_000181295.1 Otolemur garnettii
CTCACCTTTTGCTGCAGACAGGATTCCACCCTCACTTTCTTCCATTTTCCCTTCTACTGCAGCTGCCTCTGGGCATGTTGCTATAGAGCCTACCTGTATGTCAATAAACAACAGCTGAAGCAAAAAAAAAAAAAAAAAGAACAAAAACAAAAACAAATATGTGACCTTGGGTAAGTTATCTACCTGTTCTAGCCTCAGTTTCACCACCTATAATATGGGGGATATCACAGTCCTTCCTTATCAGGGTGTTGTACGGATTAAGAAGACCCATGCAAAGTTTCCCCAGTAAATGTCAGACCTTTGCCTGACATGTCTGGGTGGCTCCAGCCCCTCAGGCCTGAGCGCTGCTGGCCATGAGTGTCATCAGATGGCTCCTGAATGGTGGTACCCACAGAGAGACGCAGCTGGAGCTCTAGGACAGAGGGGAGATGCCATGGGTTGGCTTACTCAACTGCCTTCTCTCCCTACCTCTCAGGTAACTATCTATGCTGCAGAAGGTGGGAAGGTGGGAAACACATGTGCCAGGGGCCTTCACAGCTGGTGTGCTAGATGCAATCTGTTTCCACAGTAAAACTCAAAGGCAGAAATGAAATGGAAGCCCCTTTGGGTGGTTTTTTTTTTTTTCTCTTTCTCCCCTTCCCTCCCCCTTTTCCTCTCCTGACAAGGAAATTTTTAGACAGTAAGGAATTTCTTTTTGTTGTAATTTCAGATCAGCATGATAATACATACAACTAGGTTACATTTGTAAGGTAAAGCCTAAGTTGCAGTTGAGTCCTGCACCCAGGTAGTGTACCTTAGACCCCTACATTGTACCCATTAGATGAAAAATTACCTAACCTCCCTCCCCTTTCTTAAATTTAATTGTGTTTTCCTTTCATGTGGTCATACAATGTTGACCTACTAGTTTCATGCTTGCTTTTCCATTCTTGAAATACTTTACTCAGGAGAATGTTCCCCAAAGCCATTCAGGTAAATACAAAAGATGTAAAGTCTCCATCTTTTTAACAGCTGAATAGTATCCCATGGTATCCATATACCAAAGTTTATTAATTAATTCATGGGTTGATGAGCTTCTGGGTTGTTTCCACATCTTTGCATTTGTGAATTGAGCTGTTATAAACCTTTGAGTACAATTGTCCTTATGATAAAATGATTTTTTTTCTTCTGGGTAGATACCTAGTAATGGGATTGCAAATGGATCAAATGGAAGGCCTACTTTTAACTCTTTAAGGATTCTCCATACTTCTTTACGAAAGGTCTGTATTAGTTTGAAATCCCACAAAGAGAGGAAGGAATTTCGGCAGCAGTATTCTAGAGTCCTCTTTTCAGTTTCTTGGGTATCAAGAGATAGATGGAGCCCAGGAGCCCATAGATCCACGAATGGATCAATAAATTGTGGTATATGTACACCATGGAATACTATGCAGCC
>NW_003852454.1:4319395-4324049 GCF_000181295.1 Otolemur garnettii
ACAGTCCTAACTCATTAGGAAATGGGACCTTTCAGAGATGGTTACATCATGCAGGCTGAGCCCTCACAAATGGGATTAGTGCCCTTAGAACAAAGGCCCTTCCTCTATGTGAGGACGCAGTGAGAAAACACCATCTATGGCCTCACCAGACACTGAATTTGTCATCATCTCGATCTTGAACTTCCCAGCTTCCAGAACTATAAGAAATAAACATATACTGCTTATAAGCCACCTAATTTGTTGCAGCAGCCCAAAGGGACTAAGCCAGAATTGCACTCCCTCTGTTAGATTTCCTCCCACTCAAGTCGCTGACATGTCTCTCCTTTCACTGATACCACATTCTCTCAGTTACTGTAGCTTTGTAGTAAATCTTGAAATCAGGTTCTATGAATCCTCTTGATTTCTTCTTCCTTTTTTTCAAAATTGTTTTGGCTTGTGTAGGTCCTTTGCTCTTCCACATAAATTTTAGAATCAGCACGTCAATTTCTACCAAAAACAAAACAAGCTTGCTGGGATTTTGATTGGAATGTTGTTGCATCTTGCTTAAAATAACTCGCGTTGTTTTCATTTCTTGCTTTTCACCAAGACGGACAAAGGCTGCTTCCTACACCTTGCTGTCAGGTTGCCCTCTCAGTTCAGTTAGCCTGTGGGTCTCTGGTCAAACTAGTAACAAAGACAGGAGATGGGTTAGCCTCTTCCCAAATCCTGAGCCTCAGGTCCAATAGACAGCTGCTGTAATACACATCCTAGTGTGTTGTGGGTGGTACATACCTCAATCCCCATTCCCAACACTCCATTTTTCTTCCCTCACCTGACATTCCCTCCTTCCCTTCCCCTCTCAGCCACCCATCACCTCAGCTTAAAGGTAAAGGACCTTTAAATCCACATGCAAATTTATTTTTGCACAAGAAATTCAAGTCTATCCATTTCCCTTTCCCTGAACTCCCTCCCTCACCCTGACCAACAAGGCACCACCATGCCAGCTCTCCGTCCCAATCCACAAGGTGACAAACTCCCCAGCCCTAGGAAAAGAGGTAGCCAAATCCTTCCCATTCCTGGCCTCTAAATTGCCAGCTTCTGCAGATGGGGAAATATAAGGTGTGAGGCCCCAGAAAGTTCATAAACTTTTATGCAGATTGGTTTTAGTCTGGTTCAAATTAGGCAATGAAATAGAAATTCCAGATGTTCTATTTGGAATTAACTTGGCTACAGAGAAAAGGCTACTAGGAGGAAGAGTTGGTAATAGGGTTATTTTTACATTCCAGAAAGGGAGTCACACAAAGCATATGGACTTGGTTAGCAGAGAAGAACCTGCTGGTTGGCACATTAGGAGCACTGCTCTCATTTATTCTGCTTGGGGGCACACAAAGGCGCAATGAAACATTCTCAAGCCACTGGCCCAGTGCAGGGTTTTGTCCCAACAACTACTAAAACCAGCAAAGATTTTGATCAGACATAAGAAACTCTTTAATATTGAGACAATGTTTCTTCAGCTTTAATGTGTGTAGGAATCCAGGGGGGTCTTGTTAAAATGCAGATTCTGCTCAGTAGCTGAAACCGCTACGAGTTTCACCTCTGAAGCCAGGCATTAGGGGGTTCGATGGAGTAGAAACATTCACACCAAGTGTTTACTAAGGACCTACCACCAGTCGGACACATCTCTCAGGGCTGGAAGGGTGGGGAGAGGCAGAGGGAAAGTTAGATGCCATCATAGACTCTAATGAAAGCAAAGTACAGATGAACAATTAAGATAAAAAGGGACTGGGAGGGGCAATAAGACTCAGAGTCTGCAGAGCCCTGAGAGGGAATGGCCCATTCTGTGGGAATGAGAGTGGGCATCTGACCTGTCGGGGAGGAGGAGGTAGGGTATCCCCTGCAATAGGAACAGCACGTGCAAAGTCGCAGGAGGGATGAGAGAGCCACAGTGACCTGTGGGTGGAGCACTTAACAGATGAGAGAAGGGGTCAGAATGGAATCAGTGGAGGCCAGATGAGAAAAGTCCAGGGAACCTTGCTAAGGAGTTTGGATTTAGAGCAGAAGAATCATTGGGCATCTTAAAAAAAGAACAAGGGTAGTTTGGATTTAGGCCAAGGTTGATTATTGTGGTGGAGGAAATGAGATGCCTTCTTCCTTGCTGAAGGAAAGATTAGAGGACCACCAACCCGGGTGGATGAGACATTAGCCAACACAAAGACCAGGAGTCAGACTTGGTCTGTTGCCCCTGCTCCCCTCTTTGCTGCTGAGTTCAAGGACAATCAGCCTGATGGGTTCGTGGGTAGACTCACAGCTCCTGAAACATAGGCAATAAGCAGGCTTCTGGGAATCAGAAAAGGGAGAAGAGAAGGGACCTCAGCATCAGGAGTAAAAAGCTGGGCACTCTCGCTCCTACCTGAACTGGGTCCTCAGGCTCCTCTGGGAAACAGCTCATGCAAGGATGAACACAGAGCAGTGAAATTAGTGTCACAGGTGCTGGGAAGCTGCAAGGGTGGGTGCCTGTGCCAGCCAAGGGTGGAGAAAGGAAATGTAGTCAGGAGAGGGGCCTAATAGATGTGTTCACTGCTTGAAGGTTGAAAGGCAGGTAGGATTTAGCCAGGCCAAGAGGAGGACCAATACTTCAGGCAGATGGAACAGGTGAAGCACGGTGCATAGGGACCTGCAGCCCATCCTGCACGGCAGGACAATGGGGCTGGGTAGGGTTGGGGCTTGTTGGTCAATGTGTGTTGGAGAGAGGCTAAGTCTGAGTCAGAGGGAATAACACTGGAGAAGGCCAGCCCAGGGTCCCAGCAGGCAGGAGTTAAGTGTAACAGCAGTGACTCCAGCAAGAGGGACCAAAACCTTCTTGCACCTGGACCACTCGAGCCAATCTGCACAAACCAAGCCAGGCTTCCAATGGCCTCACACTACTGGGCCAGGATCCTTGGCCCAGCGGGGTATACAGATGTATCCCCTGTATACAGGGCCTCACAGGTCCAGGTTTTCATGCTTCAAGAATAACAAATGCCCTAGTGAAACCCCCAGACCAGCTCCAGAAAGTGGGAGCTGAGAGGTGGCAGGCTCTAGACAGAAATTCTTGGAAAAGGTCTATATTCCTTTCAATCAGATATCTGTCCCTGTCATCACTGTTGTCATCAGTTGATAAAGAAGTTTCTGAAACTTCAGCTTGGTTGAAGCATCACAAGCTGAGGATGACCACCCCAATGCATCTCCAATCTGCAGGGGCTAGGAAGAGGGAGAGTAATTGGGAATAACCCAGCAAAAGGGAGGCTGGAGGGACCCAGCCTGAAGGCCCCACAAGGAACGGAGGAAGGAAGTGCACAGGGGAACTTGAACCAAAGATCACAGCTAGCAGACGGGACCTATGCACTGAGCACTAGGACAGAGCAGCCTGGAAAGGCCCAGCCTGGCGAGCAGTGAGGACTAGAGGAACAAAGGGAGAGAGAGCACCCTATGGGGAAGCAAAGAGCTGCAACTGATCAGGATCCCAGCTGAAAGGAGACTCGGGTGGGTGTGAGGAGTGAGCCTGGGTGCTTCTTGTGCCTGCACACATGCAGGGAAGCCTCTTCAGGTAAGAAGCTTCCCTTACACCCACCATATCTGAAAAAGAAGGATCTGCCCAAAGGAACGTGTGTCTGGTCCAGAGCTCCCTAGAGTCGGGAGTCCTCTGGAGGGAGGCACAAGCCACCCAGAACGCAAGGAGGAGACACAACAGCTGGGGCCAGTGTTTCCAGAGTGTTCAGATCACTCAATTGCTTTGGACGTGCTAACTGAGTGCTTTCGTCTGGGCCAAGCACGGTGATCCATTCTGCATGGAGTATAAATGTCCCCAGCAGTCATGCCCAGCCTCAGACAAACCAGCCCAGCCATTCCGGGTTTTTTTCAAATATCCTGCAAGCCTCAGATTCGCTGAGCTCCTGAGGACAGCAGGTTCCCCAGCTTCTCCCTTTTAGCCTTCTGCTGCAGTATGTGACATGTCCAATTGGCGGGGTCGGGAGTCAAACACAAGCCAAGTAAAGGATCCGGGCCATGGTGGTCTGATGCAGAAATGCATCAGGAGAGTCCTGGAAAATCAAGTAATTGAACCCCATCATTTCAAAATAATAAGCTGTAGTACATGTATACCATGGAATACTATTCAGCCATTAAAAAGATGGAAACTTGACATATTTTGTATTTTATCTGGATGGAGTTGAAGCACATTCTCCTTAGTAAAGTATCTCAAGAATTTTTTTTGAAATTTTTTTTTTATTGAATGGAAACTATGTACTATGTATCTCAAGAATTGAACAGCAAGTATCCCATGTACTCAATACTCTATTGAAACTAGTAGATGGATAAGTACAAGCCCTCATGAGAGAAAAACAATTAAATTTAAGAAGGGGCTCTGTAAGCTCCCACCTAATGGGTACAATGTAGAGGTATATAACACCTCCTGGGTGAAGGGCTCGATACAATTCAGACTGTTCCTAACAAATGCAAACAATGTAACCTAATCCTATTTACCTTTATATTAATCTGAAATAAAAAGTAATAGATAGGCTCCACGCCTGTGGCTCCAGTGGCTAAGGCGCCAGCCACATACACCTAAGGTGGTGGGTTTGGATCCAGCCCAGGCCTGCCAAACAACAATGAAGGCTGCAACCAAAAAATAGCCAGG
>NW_003852454.1:4324225-4325159 GCF_000181295.1 Otolemur garnettii
AAAAAAAGAAAAAATGGATAAAACTAAATGTTTTGAACACTATAAAATATGTGGATGTTTAAACCTTGCAAATGAAAAGAAAACAAAATAAAAAAGAAGAACTTAGAAAACAATATAAAAAATAAAATGAGGCTCTTGAGGCTGAGACTGGAGCAGCAGCTTGTGTGGCCAGTGAGAGACACAGGCAGGATGGAAGTAGGTTGTGCTGACAAGCCCAGTTTTGCCAAAAGCTCCATGACAGGCCACTGCACTAAGCACTTTAATAAAAATGACGCAACAAAGCAGGGTCGCTCCTGTGGCTCAAAGGGGTAGGGCGCCGGCCCCACATGCCGAGGGTGGCGAGTTCAAACCCAGCCCCAGCCAAAAACTGCAAAATGATACAACAAAGCAGTACCATTGACTGAGTGCCTGGCACTTGACTGTCCTTATCACACTGGATCCTTGCAACAACCTTAAGAGAAAATGATTTCTGCCACTGTTTGAGGAAACTGAAGATTAACAGATGCAAAGAGATGTGACCGAGTCACACAGCTGGGATTCACACCCAAGTGAGTCCAGCTGTAAACTGTCTGCCTCTTGTACAACTTCCACAACCCTCAGTGCTCACAGCAATTCTACAAATTGGTATTTTTATCCCCTTTTAATTAATCACAAAACTGAAGCTCATTGAGGCAAAACAACCAGCCCAAGTTCACTAAGCTAACATGTGACAGAATGAGACTGTGCTCTTCCTCCTGCACCTGTGGCTGATGCCTCCCCAGGAACAGGGAGGAGGGGACAATCAGAAACAGACTCTAGGACATGCCTACAATGGCCCTAAGTCCTTGCATGCCATCTCGGTGGTCCAAGGTACCAGCAGGCTGGCACAGCGCCACCTCCTGGGGGCCTCGAGGAAGGAATTCTCATTAAAGGGGCAGGTTTTGAGTTCCGCATT
>NW_003852454.1:4325376-4395367 GCF_000181295.1 Otolemur garnettii
TCTGCCCCACTGCTGTCCCCCTGAGGCACTGCTCAGAAGATCTGCTGCTTCGTAACTGCCTGCAAATATCAGAATGCTTTGCCACCACACTTTCAACTCCCTCTCATCCTCACACACTTGAGCACACACACACACACACACACACACACACACACATTTGATACTCCAGCATCCACTTGGTTGTTAGTCTGGAAATCCATCTCACACTTTCCTGCTCCTGGGCCTTTGTCGGTGCTGTTTCCCAGCCAGGACTTCTCTTCCCTCTTCCTCTCCTTTCTGAAAACCTGCTCATTCTTCTAGGCCCATCCTGAGTACCTTGCCCCCAGGGAACGTTGCTAACACTCCTCATTTGGAATGAATTATTCTTCTCTCAGAACTTCGAGAGACCATTACTCACACTTCAGTTCTCAATTTACCATGAGGCACTTGGTTTCCTGTGCACAGATTTATCTATTCCAATTTAGGAGAAAAGATCATCTCTGTGGTCCCCTGTACCGAGCACTGCCCCCAGAAAACGTGGAATTTGCATCACAGTGTATTCAGAACATGCACTCACTGCCTGTCCAAATGCCCACACCATGACACTCCCTGGGAGGGTGCTCTTGGTCACATGCTAAAATGGGGTTATATGTAAGTGGGGGTGCACTGATAAATGTTTGACAACTGGCTCTCAAAGATGAAAAAGCCCCAGTTTGTAGCACTTGCTAATTTCTACGGTGGAAATATAGCCACTTTGGTTAACTTCAAGATACCAAAAGACGTCTCTGAGTGCGCAGTTAGGAAGAAAAGCCTACAATAGGCTCCTATAGGTGGGTTTGAGGGGGCTCCCACACACCACGAGGGCAAAGGCTTCAGGCCTCTGCCCCTGTCTGTGCATGGGTATTTCAGGTGATAACACTGGCTTCCGCCCCCCGTCTGATTGTCTCTGTACATTGTGACCAGTGTAGGTAGGAGTTACAGGTGACATCATCTTAAACAGCAGAATACTTATAATACTTTGTAATGAGATGTGAAATAACCATGCAAATCTTTTATACTTTAAAAGGACTGCAGGTTATCTCATGGCAATATACATAAAAAGGTAACTGATTTTAAGACGAATTATATAAATTTTTCTTTTACAAAAACATACATTCAAAATTTGTTGGACTTTTCTGTGAGAAAACTGGCTATCATAGGATGATAGCTGGAATATTCTTATTTTTTTAACTTGTCCCTTCCAGGTAAAAGTTATGTTTTAACAATGAGTAATAAATAACTGTTTTGCCAAAGGAACATGTGCTTCAGTAAGAATACTTTGAGTACTAATGTTTAGAAATGTTCCCATCACTCTCATTTGTGCTCTGAGGTAAATACCGTGCGTGTACAATAACACCTTTAAAAAAAGAAACTCTTAATATTTGCACACTTTTAAAACTTGGAAACAGTTTTGTAACCTATTTAAAATTTTTCCAAAAGAAGAGCTTCAGTGGATCCTGAACCCGTTTGTTAAAAATATAACTTTTGATTAGTTTACAGGAACTGACATTAAGGAAGATAGAAACTGACTACCTGACTATATGAATTTCAATAAAAACTGATGCATAATTGCTGGATGGTTTTTTTTTTCTTTCAAAAGAGCATCTTGATTTAGTAAGCCCAGCCAGCACTGCATTTCTTCCATTTGGATTTATGTGTCTTTGAAAGAGTCTTTTTTCAGCTCTGCCAACCATTAAAACTAAGTAGGGGGAAGGAAAAAAAAAGGAACTTAGAACCAGAACTCTGAATCCAATGCTCTTATTACAGGGTTTAAACCCACATTTAAACATATTCTCATATAGTTCTCTCAAGTTAATAATAATTTGAGGAGCAAGATGTCTCTTTAAAACTATTAACAAATAAAATCTATTTTTACTTTAAAAAATATTACTTAATTCACCTTTATCACATCCTCTTCAGTTACTACTGTATTTAATTCTCTTTGTGCTTCGTCAGTTTGGGGGTTCAGTTTCTTTTGTCTCATTGACACAATTAAAAAGATTACTTTCTCTATCTTTAGCTCGACCTCATTCTTTCTATTCTTGTGTGTTGTGTTGTATCCTGAACTTCTCACTAGCACACAAATAGATGCTTATGGCTTATAAATAAGTGGTCACAGGTGAGGGACTGGTAGGGATGTGCAGCCAAAAGCATATGGGGATCACTCCTGACGCAGGTACGTCTCTCGCTTCCTTCTGACATAATTTTGCCATAACTTTTCCACCCTACTCAGCTCCTGGCCACTGCCAGGAAACATTTGAGGAACGGAAAGATTACAGAGCAGTGGAAGATGGGAACAGAACTCAATTGTTGGGGAGTCTGGGAAAATGCTGCCCACTCCTTGGAATCCCACCAGCCTGGGCCACCAATTTGTGCAGTGGTGTTGGTAAGAATCCCCCGAGGTCTTTTTCTAGCTAAAAAATTAAGTTTCCAAACTTCAGGTATTTATGTGCCAACAGAATTTTTGACATTTTCTCATAACCCATCTTCTCTAATCAACCTAATACTTCTCTTTTAAATAAATCACCTTTTCTTATAAACATTATCCTAAACAGTATTGCCCTAAAATCATGGATTGATTATTTTTGTCTATTACATATTAAAATAAATATGTAACTTACAAAAATATAAAATGCTCATATTCTTGTTGCTAGGAGTGTATGCACTGCTCTTTGAGAAACCTGGGTCCAGATGGCATTTCTAAGATCCATTTAAACTTTAAGTTCTTCTAGTCCATAATTCTATCAAAGGAATGTTCCCTCTGCCTTCCTTGGAGCTCTCTAAGTCTGGGTTCCCTCACGTTATTTCCCCAAGTTGGAGAACAATAATCCTTTGCCTTCCATATGGAGTATGATATCAAAGTTGTGGGAATAGAGGTGGGATTATTTTTATATTAATACGACAAGCTGTTATCTTCGTGTCCATCACTCTGGACCAAAGCACTATGATACTCTATCTATGAATCTCTCATGAAGTTTTTCTTAAATTGCAAGTTTTTAGCTCAAAGATTCATTTCCACCATAAGCACTGTCAGTGCTGTCCTGTCAAGACTGTCAAATGTGTATGTGGACTGATCAGGGGGCTGAGCTCCATGCTCAGGGATTGGCTTCTGGGTCCAGTCATTCTTAGCTGTGGACAAGTTACCTGACTGGTCCTTTCCAGGCCATGTGTGACAGATGGAGACAAACCTGACTAATCTTCCATGGGCATTTACCACTGTTACCTACACAACACACACTGTGGACCTTACATTGTACCTGGAGGAGACAAACAGGGAGGATAATACGTCATCTACCAGTGTGATACATTAGAAAGTGGAAAAAACATGAAGCAGGGAGAGGAGATGGAAGTTTCCAAGAGTCAGAAGGTAACTCTTCTCAGGACTGAAACTGCCGTAGGCATGCCGTCTATCTGCTGCCCTTCCTTCCCCCTCCACATCCTCAGTTTCTAAGCTCACCCACCTTTCTGACCCTATCACTCAGTTTACTGCTAACAGCATAAACCACCTGTCTCTGGACCCAGAAAATGGGATATTTCCCATCAGGATCTTGTTAAAGGAGCTCTTAGCCTGATCCTGGACTGAGCCAGGACAAAGATGGAACTTCACGTTCATCCACAACTAGGCAGAAGTTCAGGAAGCCTAGTGATAGGGCCTGTATTCATCACTCAACTTCTACAGCATGCAAAGTCTTCTTTTCTTGCAATATGGAGAGGGAACAAGGTTATTTCTAAAGGCCTTCTAGCACCGAAATTCCTCAAGTTTAATTGTATCAACAACAAATAATAATGCAAAAAATATTGACAGAAGTAGGCTATCTCCCCCACTATAATGATGCTGCTAAAATCATAGAAATGACATTAACACTGAAAAGAGAATTGACATGCTATCTATCAATTGACATGCTACCAAAGCTGTCACTCGTCTGAGTGACCTTGGGAAAAATCCTCTCTAGAACACATAATGCTAGTAACATGGGTTGAATTTCTGTTACACACCAGACACTGTGCTAGACGCTCATGTCATTGTTTCCACATTCCAGTGAGGGCGGGCATGGACCTTCACCGCACTTTACATAAATGCCGTGCCTAGTAGATTCTGCCAGGCTCCTGCCTTTCCCAGCTCCACCCTGCCTCATGCCTATTCAATGGAAGGCAGGGTTTCTGGGCCAGAGGACACACCGTGGAGATTTGCATCTGGCCCACAGACATGTTTGGGTTGGCCCACACAGAGTTGGCCTGTATGGTGTTTTCAAAAGATTTTAATCAGTTGCTAACTAATTTCACATTTTTAAAAAAAGATCTGGCTTCTTTTGAAAAATCCGAGACTGTGGCCCACATTTACAGCTGCCATTGGCTGAAGGTAAGTCAAAATCTTACCATGAGACAAGACATGGCCACACTAGTTTGCCACAGACCCCCACCAATCTCTGTTGCCTCCAGGTCAGGCCCCTTCACTCACTGAAAATATCTGCCTGGCCTCGTTCCCTGACTATTCTTCCAGATCTTCATCATGATGCTGGAGGATATCAGGATCTGATGAGCAATGAGACACTGAAATGTTCTTGCCACACAGGCTATAATGAATATACATTAAATTTATGTAGGGGCTGGAAATAAAAATACTAATAGGAATTCTTTATCAGTACTAGTTAGTCCCAAGCTTTACACTGATTATTTCATTTTGTACTAAGGAAGACCCCTATTTTTATTTAAAAAGGATTGCTTGAGGCCAGAAGTTGAAGACCGGCCTCAGCAAGAGAGACACCCCCATCTCTACTAAAAATAGGAAACTTAGCTGGGCATTGTGGCATGCACATATAATCCCATCTACTTGAAAGGCTGAGACAGGAGGATTGAGCCCTGGAGTTTGAGGTTCCAGTGAGCTATGATGACACCAGTGCACTCTACCCGGGATAACAGAGCAAGACTCTGTCTCAAAAAAAAATACAAAAAATCACAGCTTTGGGATTTGGGGCCCAGACCAGACTTACTATTTCCTAAGCCACATTTCCCATTGCCTCCCACCTGGCATTTGTATAGCATAATGCTTTTGACTTTTCCAAGATGTGAACTTAGAGTGAAATCAGGATTTTGCTCTAAATTAAATGATGTGTAAAGGGCTTGACTAGACATATTTACTGTCTTGCACTAGTGGCTAGGAGACATGGGGCTGGACAGTGAGGCAGAGTTGGGGCTGGAAGCAGACAGAGATAGCAGTGCAACTGTTGAGCCATGTCAAATTTGGGAGGGTAAGGGAGACCCACCAACAAATGCCCCTGTGTCTTTTGCAAGACTTCAGACATTCCAGGCCACCAGGCTGATCAAACCAATTTAACGGGGCTAGGGGTAAGGGTAAGCTCAGATTTGCTCACATCAGGCTGTGTCTGGGCGTGCAGAGAGTGTATTTCTCACTGACTGGTCAATACTGCCGCAGAAAAGAGAGAATTAAGGAAACATGCAAGCTGAAAACTGCCGTGCTTGTGCGAGATTATCCCAGCCTTCACTGGTCTGTTCCCACAATGGATGACCCTTTCAAATCTGCTCTCCCAGCTCCAATTGCAATGGGAGAGACATTCTTCCACTTAGCACATCCTTACTGAAGGTCATTTTGTGCCAGGTGTGTGCAGCAGACAAATCAAACTTGACCCCTGACCTGGGAGAAATTCACAGGCCATTGGGACAGACAGGCAGGAAACAAACACTGAAAGTGTGGTGGGTACTCCCTCTAAATGTCTAAATGAGGGAGCTGGGTCACTGTCACTTGCACACTTTCTGGATGACTTTGACAGCTTAAACATAACTCTGGAAACTCACTTATCTTCTCTCCAAAATGATGATAATAAAATCTGCACATTTCATTGTGAGAACAACCTCATGAGAAACCAATAAATTTTGTTTTCGTATCTTTCCGATCAAAAGTACAGCAGGCCAGGGCAGATATTTCCCTTGTTACCCATACTTTACCTCCACCATGTCTAACACCTCAGCACAGCCTGAGGATCTTTACAAGGGCTTGTGGATTGTCCTAACAGAGCATGGGAGTGTAAGAAAGTGTGGCTGAGACCCGAGAGCGGAGCACTGTAAGGGAAAAACTCTACAGTCTGCAGAACAAAAGAAGAAGACCCTAAAGTCAGCTAGGCAAAAGGGATGAGGAGATGTGACAGCTTTTTGCAAAGCACACACTGAAGGGTGGATATAGTTTGACTTCAGTTACACACAGCATCTCAGAGCAAGTGTCTCCTGTGCTGTCAGGGTGGGAGTTATGAAGGTGGCTACTGCCTTGGCCCCTCTCTCTGAGTGTTTCTGTCCTGTGCGGGTGAGAAGATTTCTGACTTTCCCCATCACTTAGCCCATGCCTTGCTTGCCATGTAGATGCCTGTCCCACTGATAAAGGTGTGACAAGGCTCCTGGGTGCTCAAGGCTCTCTATGTTCTTCGGAGCCCATTCACCATCCCTGCTCCATTACCATCCAGTGTCCTAGCCCTGAACCCATCCCTGAGCCCTCTCCAAACTAAGCCCTTGGAGACGGAATTACACGCTATCTGCATTGTACATGAATTCCTTCCTTTACTCTGCACAACAGTAAGAGCACAATAAAAATTAACAAATCAAAGCTTCTTGAGGGCAGGGGCTTTGTCTTTCTCTATCGGCCACTCCATTTAATACATTCTTGTAGCTGGCATATGTGGTTGTCACCAAGGACACATGGATAGCCTGAAAGGAGATTTAATGTTGGTAAATGGGCAACTGAGGCCAGAGGTTGTCGAACAGACCCAGTATCCACATGCAATCACTGAACAACCTGGATGCCTGTTAAATCGCCCACCCCAGTACATGGCACACACACCCACCCCCCCCAAACTCAGGGTCTCTGGCTCCTTCTGAAACTCAAAACCCTGGGCTGTGCCTGCCACACCTGCCCTAACACTGCCCCTCCAAGGAGGGTGCAGAGGAGCAGTTCTCTCAGAGAATGATGCTGTAACCTCAACCGACTATGTATGAAAAGCTCCAAAAAAAAAAAAAAGAGAAATGGTCATTTGCCAAGTGATGTTTCTCAATCCACAGCCTTCCCCTTCTTTGGATCGGGGCTAAAATGACTGAACTACAACACCAGTGTTTTTCCCAAAGTAAATGGCATTAGTCTGTTTAATTAATTAGGTAGACTAAAGGGACATCTTTCTGGTTTGCATATTTACAGGAAAAAACAATTTGACAGCAGCGTCGATTTCCTTAAGCTTGGCACACTGTCTATTTTTCAGTAAAACAAAAAGGTTTGTAGCTCCAAAATTTAATAAATTGCAAGCCAACTCCCTTAGGGCTGGGTTTGATCTCAGATGATTTTTCTGCTGCAGCTCAGATTTAGGAGGGGGAAACAGCGCAGGAAAAGCAAGGGGGCCACTGGCTTGGTAAGGCTGGACGTTCTTCCCACCCGGAAATTCTCTTCCAAGCTGTAAGTAGCCAAAAATCAACCTACATTCTTAAATTCCAGTGAAAAAAGATCTCACCCCCGTTTCGATAAATTTGATACTTCTGGGCTCTGTGCAATATGTGTGATATATAATCCATATCAGAATTTCTAATCCTAACTGTAATATGCAGGCTGGAAAGAAAGTAATTCTTTGCTAATCTTTTTGAGTTTATTGCATCTGCTGTCTGGGAGTACTCAATTCTAACAAATCCAGTTCAGGCCTTAAAATCATTCATGTACATTGTTTGTCTATCTCATAATATTATCAATGGAGTCCGCTTATTTATTTGATGAAGAATAAGGATTGTCCTGCGAGACTTCTTTTCCCGGATTCTTTCATAATTGCAATAACTGAGTCATTATTCAGGAAACCAAACTCCCATTCAAAATGAATTTTAGATTTGGTTCCTATGCTTTCTGCACATTGAATTGAAAGTTCATGAGTTTTATGACCCAATTGTGAGGGTACATATGAGTACTAGGGAGGGTGGGGGCATTTGAAATCTATTGGATTGTCATAGAGAGAAATAACTGTATAAAATTTTAATTATCTATCTTGAAGTAATAATAAATGTTTGATGAGATAATAATGAGACATGCAGGGAAATGTTAATGAATGTGTGGAACATAAAGAGTTTAAATAAAGGAAGAAGAGGAATTGCTCCGTAATCGGCTGTTACTATTCATATATTTGCTGCAGTATTTTGGAAGTCAACCTAAGGATGTTTCACAGGTCAGACTGTGGTCAAGATAATATTGTATTTGTTTATGGTGGAAACAAAGATCTTTGCATATTCTTCCCAACATAACTCCCGGATTACAGTTGGGATCTGGAGTGCTGCACTGAAGTTACGCATTCTCCGTTTCTCTTGTCGGCTGTCTGAGCTGGTTCTTATTTCCTTGTTGCTACCGTTAAGAGAAAACACGAACCAGAACAAGGACAGTATCAGAGGCCCCAGTTAGTTGACAGCAGTCATGGTGCTGAGATTGTTCCCAACTTAATTCAATAAAATTCGATGTTGTTTTCTCTTTCAGTAGGATTGTTTACTTGGAAAAACACCATATAATTAAAACCATTTTATGAGTTGTCGCAAGAACAGAAATGATGACTCAGTCCTCAGGATTCATTGTTTGTGGGGGGTGGTTCTCATTCGAGAAATAGAAAGTATTGGCTAGATAGGATATGTGCAAATAGTTTTTATTTTCCCCTTTAGACTTAGAAAAGCCTAACCCTAGGATTGAAGGAAGATGTTTTAAAGGGAAGGCAGAACCAGAGACAAGGAGAATGTGAAAGCGCCTTAGGTCAGCCTCAGGACCAAGGACACTGGCATAAATACTGAAAGCAGATTTTAACACTAATGCCCTCAGCTTTTGTAGGAAAAAAAGTGATTCTGATGATCACTCAGAACTGGCTTCAGGTAAATAGTTGCATTTTCCTCTCGCTAAAATAAATAATTATTAAAACTACAAAAATGGAGTTTTCACCTAGAAACATACAAGTTGCACCTGCGTAAGCGCCGTCTCGGCCTTCCTGTAATGAGAGGTAACACTCATTCGGTACTGACTGATGTGAGCACCATGTCAAGAACTTCACAGATATTTTTTCCATCTGACCCTTACAACTCTAAGAGATAGTCTTGCCCCCATTTTGCAGATTAAATAGCTCATGTGTGGAAAAGTTAGAAATTCTACTCTCTTATGTTAAAGCCTGTGGGTTCTCTTTCTCCCCACTACCCAGCTTCCCAGCCCCCTCATTCCCCACTCCCCACCCCTCCCCTGCAAAGACCCCTTTCTCTGCACTATTGGGTGATGGATTTCAAGCATCAACACTGGCATGAGTTCAGCACCTGCTATGTGAGCAGCCCTTAAGATCCATGGTGCGTGGATACACATGTTTGCTGCATACACTGCCGGACAGAGGGCCACCTAGACTATCACAGAGGCCCCAGTGGGGGAGTTCAGGGACCATCGTGCACAACCCCTTCACTTTGTGCACTGGGAAACTGAGAGCCTGTTGAGGGGAGGGGAGAAAGAAAAAAATTCTCTTTGCTCAATGCGGGGTTTTCAGGAGCTGATTGTTCATACACTTTCTGGCTGATTTCATAAGATCAGCAACCCACAAGCACACTATGTCAGAAGGATTGCATTCAAGTGAGGGCTTGATGGGAAGCAAAGAGGAAGGCAGAGAGGAAGAGGAAGTCAGAATGGAAAAGAGAAGGGGGAGAAAAAAGAAAGAGAAAACCCGGGCCTGAATTCAAACAAAACATAACCTGTCGGGATTGAGTTCCTTTTTGTTTGCCCGTGTCACCATCTCAGCCTTTTGGAGGGTACACTGATGTTCTCATGAAACCAGTCAGACTCAGAATACACCATTACAACTTAATACATCCAGTATGTAATTTGTACTTAACAGAAAGATCTTCAGGACCACTGGCCTCTCCCCTGCTCCACCATTCAGACCAGAGCCGCTCCGTGGGAGGTAGGCCTCAGCGAGACCTTTGTTTTTAATCTCCTGATACCCACCAGCAATTGTCTGGCTGGAAGATGACATCAGTCTCCTCTGCCATCATCAGGGTCCGCAGACTAACCTAGGAGGGAGAACCCACCCAGAACTACTCCCCTGACATTCTGGAATCACCCAGAGCCCGGAGGGAGATGCGGGGCTGCGGATGCAGCTCTTCCCTGAGCATCACACCCTCCACGTGGGCTCCTCCCCACTCTGTAACACCAGGCAGTGGCTGGCCCTGCTGAGAGTCCTAGCCCTGATGCGGGGCAGAGAGTCTGCTCCTCTGTGAGGCCTGCTCAGTTTCACCCCAAATCTGATGGCCCATGTAGCTCCTCACAGGCCTCCAGAGGATCTGCACAGCAAGCTGGGTGGTGGTGAGGACATAATTTAAAACTGTTGCCTAGTGTCCTCCTGAGCCATGCCCTGCTCTGAGTTAAAAAAAAAAAAATTAAAAAAAAAAAACTCTCATCATTCAGGCAACAGCTGGAAGGCTTGGCTGAATGGTGTGTGCTTCAATGTGGAAGGTCACAGGATGCTGATCTAAGGGCTGAGAAGTCCTGCTCACCCAACTGTTGACACTCAGTAAACGGGGCAGGCGGAGCTGGGGTGAGCATCTGAGGAAGAAGGCCCCACCCCACCCCCAGGCAGAGAAAGAATAGGAAGCCACTTCTATTCAGGGTTCACAGGGGTCCCCAGCCCCCCATCCGCCCCCTGCCAAAGCCACTGGGCCCTTTTCCTGCCTCTAAGTTACCTTGTATTATAACAGGATTAAAGTATATTTAGCTCTTCTATTAGCATACTTTAGCCCCCATTTTGGCCTACTTAAGGCTTCCGGCTGACTTTGATCAGTTTTGCGTTCTACTGGTCAACAGGAGAGCCCAGCAGGAGGGGTGGCGGGGGACAGAGAGGGAGTCAGACTGTGAAATTATCGTGATGCTCCTTCTCTTGTGCCCAATATTCTGAGTTTTCCTTAAATGGCCCAGTTTACACCCAGAGTGGGCAGGAGAGGGAGGAGGTGGCAGGAACCAATAATAATTAGGTCTGAGTTAGAAGAAGAGAGAAAGGGTTTGAGCATCTCCTAAGAAAAGGTGGGGGGGGCTATAATTTCTACAGTGTCTGCCTTTTTATTGCTTGCATTTGCATATAAATTAAATCCATATTGTAGCTTTAAGGCAAGCCCAGGCTTAGAATTCCACACCGCTCGGGGTCCCATTGTCTTAGAGCCAGTTCTAGGCGGCAGCGAAATGAAAAGGGAGGGGAGAGCAGAGGAAGGAGAAAGTCAGCTTTGTAGCGTTTTTAATTGCCTGTTTGTTTTCTCCGCCAATTACAGGCAAATTAATATTTAAACTTTGGGAGGCTGGGAGGGAAGTGCTTACAAAATAGGTTTCAGATTTCAGGGTGTGCGGCCTTCAGCTTTTGGCCCTCTTATGGTTGAAATTTCATGGTGGTGAAATAAAAAATAATCATCATAATTAAGTCTCGAGTTGGACCTAGATCCTGTTTTGATTTCTTCTCTCATTATACCAGGGGTGTGCTGAGATTCAGTTGTGCTTCCGGAATGACCCAGGGCTCAGGGGTTCCAGTAGCCACAAAAAGCCCCAGGCTGGGTGTTGCTGAAACCATCCAGTGGACCACGTATCTCCAGATATCTGGCCCAGTGTCACTCAGCAATGTGAAAAGTGGCCTCCGACTAAATTCTGACTCCGATTCAGTAGAGTACAGCCAGGGAACCCACGGCTTCTGGGGCAAGCCAATTTGGAGAACCCATCTGCTATTCTAGTAAACACATCAGGATTGAAGTGACTGTTTGAGAGGTCTGCAGAGACCAAAGACGTGCAGAGAAGGACCCTTCATGCTTCTGTCTCAAAAATGCCTGAAAGTGGGGGACAGGCCTGAGGAAGAGCAGCTTTTTCCTTTGAGTTTTAGCCTGGTCCATTCACAGAAGAGAAACATGTTTTAGGGAACCTCCCAATCAAAAAGTAATCAATTGCACACAGTTTCAGTAAAATCTCAAGGGGGCAGGAGGCCGGTGCTAAGTCCCTGTATCCCTTTTATGGAATGTGTTGCTTATGCTTATTTTTTTTTTTTTTAAATAGATGTATGTACTCTGCATGGACTATCTTCCACCCCATTTCTTCTCATTAGCGTGCCGTAGAGGTATACTATCTAATTTGGGAGGAGAAGCTGAGTGAGTTATTTTTGTTATTAAATTCCTCTAGTAAATCTCCATCCTGACATTATTTCAATAATTGGTTCCACGGTGTCCTTGGCACCCCTTCCTTTGGAATTCTTTTGCCTTGGCTAAGCCCCCTCAGACCCAGTTTCTCCAACCTCTGCAATTGCCTATACTCTTTCAGTGGCTCTGTCTAAAGGATTTCTGGCCCCATCCTCTTCTTTTTTTTTTTTTTTTTTTCCTATTTCCATAATGTTTCTTTCCTGGAAAGAGCCAAACTGCTGCAGCTTCCCAGACACGGCCTCCCCTTTCCTTTGTACTCAGCGTCTCAGAAAAATTCAGTTTCCCCTGTGATAAGATACTGCCTCTACCCTCCACTGAGGCCCTCTGTATTTCATTTTTGTTTTCCTCTAACACTGCTCAAATGCTCCATGTTCTGAGCAGCACAGAATTTTTTATTTATCTGAAATAAGCCCTTCCTGACTCCTCCCCAATCTGGTCCTGCACAGGCACTGCCAGATGGGATGCAGTTTCCTGGGAGACAGTGGTGAGTCTAATTGGGTGCATTTTGCCCATTTGCCTGATCCATATCTCTGGAAAGCATAAGCTGCTCGCATTGGAAATTCCAATTCCAGCACCCCAGCACCTCTCACTGTGGGGGGGAAAAAAAACCAGAAACCTGATAAGCAAACTTTAGATCAGTCATTGGCTGACTAGATTGTTTCAAAATAATGATGATAAGAATGATAGCTAACATTACTGATTATCTACTCTAAGTTGGGCTTAACACTAAGTGCTTTATGACATTACATATACCTCATTGTTATCCTCACAACAACCCTAGATGAGCTATGAACTATTATTAACCCAGTTTTACAGATGATGTAACACAGAGAGGTTAAGTAAATTACCCTGGGTCCCACAGCCTATAACTTGCCCAGCTGGGATTCAAACCCAGACTGTCTGCCTAGAGCTCATTAATTAATTTAACCATCTGCCATAGTCCAACCACATCTCCTTAGCACACAGGCCACACGGACGTGTAGTAAGAGCTGAGCTTGTTGGATTCTTCTTCCTCACCAGCCCTATTGACAGTGCTGCAAGGTAGATGTGATTATTCCTGCTGTACTGAGCAGAAACTGACACTCTACTCCTCTTATGCATGGAGTCCACATTCACACCCAAGTCTTCAGGACCCCAAGGCTAAACCACCTGCTCACAGCATAGACCTGACCTCAGAGAACATAACGATGTCGGTAACACCCACTGACCCCAACATCCTCCCTCGTAAGCACCTGCAGATGCTGTTGCCTCAGCATGCCTGGATGGGTGAGCACAGACTCTGCACAAGGCTATGCAAGACCATCCTGGTCCTCACAAACCTTAAGCCAAGGGCACAGGAAGAAGTCAGACAAGCAGATCATCAGAAATGGGCTTGTCATTTAACCCATTTAGCCATTAGTTTTCAGAATCATTTGTGCACAAATGCTCTGTTTTATTTTCAGCATATTTGGGGGTTCCCAGATCTTCCAAGGAGCCCAACCTCCACCCCAGGCTTTCTCTGGCCCACAGCTGAGCCTGCCTCCCTCTCATGGGCCACTGTCACTCAGAGCCGCATCCAGCATCACCTCTAGTGGATGAGATTGGCTGGGAGACCCTTCTCACTGAATCTCAGATAGCATTATTGATTGTTTATCATTTTTTAAGCCAGGAATATATGCACATGACACAAAATCCAAAAAGGAGAAAAAAATCATAGGGTGAAAAGTCTCCCTGCACGCTGTCCCTCCCTGACCCAGTTCTCCTTTCCAGAGGCAGCTCCTGGCACTACCTTTTGCATATGTATCCTTCCAGAGATAATCTGTGCATATATATATATATATACACACAAATATGTGTGCACATATATGGAAATACACACATACATATATGCGTCTGCTTAGACAAAAGCAGCATTTATTCTGTGCTTACTTTTTTCACTTAACAACATAGATTAGTAATTATTCCATGTCCATACACATTGTCATCTCATTCTTTTTAATGGCTGTGTAATATTTTATTAGATGGATGTACCATAATCTATCTAACAAGTCCTCTAGCTCAATAGTTCCTTAATTACTAGGCTCAACTCTGTTGCTGTTCTCAATGCTTTTGAAGATTTTTGCACATGGTCACTTTGCAGCTGTGCTATCACACAGATAGGAAAAATTCCTAGAAGTCAAATAGCTGGCTGAGGCGGAGATGAGTTTTTTGTTTTTTGTTTTTTGTTTTCTTCAGAGACAGAGTCTCACTTTGTAACCCTTGGTAGAATGCTGTAGTGTCACAGCTCATAGCAACCTCCAGCTCTTGGGCTTAGGCGATTCTCTTGCCTCAGCCTCCCAAGTAGCTGGGACTACAGGCACCCACCACAACGTCTGTCTATGTTGTTGTTGTTGCAGTTTGACCGGGGCCGGGTTTGAACCCGCCACCCTCGGTATATGGGGCCGGCGCCCTACCCACTGAGCCACAGGTGCTGCTTGTGTTTTTTGTTTTGATAGTTATTGCCAAATTACTCTCCATCAATTCATACTTCCACCAACAGTAGGTAAAAGTACCATTTCTCTCCACCCTGAGCAACACCTGATAATAAGGAATTATTTTATCTTTGCCAATCAAATAGGTTAAAAAACATTATCTTATATTTTAAATCTGCGTTTCTCCTATTATTAGTGAGGTTGAGACACTTTGCAGATGCCTGAGAGCCATCTGAATGTCCTATCCTGTGAGCAATACACAGCCTTTACCTGTTCTGCTGGTCTCTTTCTTACTAATTCAAAATAGCTCTTGACATATTGAGGAATTTAGCTATTTTCTGATCTAACAAGTTGTAAACATTTTCCCCAGCTTGTCATTTCATTTAGTTTATGGTTTTTGTTTTTTCCCTGAGTGGTCTTTCTTATAGCCTGGGTTCTAGTTTCAACCCTGTCCCATCCCATCAGTTTCTAAAAAAAACACAATCGTGTTTGGGAATGTCAATATTGTTCTGTGGAATCAGAGGTAGGAGGCTGAGACAGGAGGATTGCTTGAGCCCAGGAGGTTGAGACTGAAATGAGCTATGATGACGCCTCTGCACTCCAGGCCAAGCGACAGAGTGAGACACTGCCTTAAAAAAAGAAAAGAAAGAATCCAAGACGTTTAATACAACTACTGGAATGCATATTGCCAGGAATTTAACAGCTCTGGATTTTGGTTTCCTGGCCTGTGGGATGAAGGGGTTAGACTGGATACTATGTAAGCTCCTGGTCAAGTCTGCCATGCTCGTCTTCTCTGAATCCTTCCTGCAGCTCTGGGATTCCTCTAATCCAATGGTCTTGCTGCCCACTCCGATAGTGGGCTCTGCTCCTGGATGCAGGTGTGAGAGGCCTTGCAGGAGGGCCTTGCCTTGCCTTGCCTGGGTCACAGACTGTTGTCCTCGCCTTTGGGGCAAGCCTTTGCCACCACCCACCATGTGGGAGGACTGAGTTCAAACCCAATATTCTTTGGCTTTGGAGCACAAGGCTTCAGGCAGAAAGCAGACAGGAATCAGAGTCACTGAACATAGCACTTAACTTTAGTCCTCACTGCCCGGAATTCCAAAACACCCCCTTAAATGGATCATCACGGAAGCCCCTGGCTCTGTCTCTGGAGTCACTCTTTAGATCTACACTGTATATTTGGAAAGCTAAATCAAACAAAATACCCGTGGTCATACAGAAAGACAACCAATTTTGTTTTCAATTACCTGGATAATATAAATAACATAGATTTGGGGATGTGGGGTCAGGTAATAGGCTCCAAAGGACCTGGACGGTGGTGGGTCTTTGCCACTGCCATTATGGTCTTGTGGACAAATGCTGATTTCCTCAGCTGGTCTGCATCCTCCCCCAGCAAATGCCTATTTCTTGCCAGTGTCCGGCCCACTGCCATGGAGACAAAGAGCACCTGCCTTGGCTTTGAGAATGGCTTGTTTTAGTCAAAGAATTCCTCTTCAGCCTCTCAGAAGAAGATCCTCATCTAGGTATAAGAAGACCCATTTCCCTCCTGCCCCAACCCACAGCCCAAAATGACATGTCCTGATGTTGAAAAGCCCGGTTCCCAACAGAATAGCAAAATTCCTCCTCTGGCCCCATGAAAAAGACCTGTCACTTAGACAGCGATATCATTTAAAGGGTGTCTGGGTCTATGCAAAACATGACCTTCTCCATATCGCCTCTGAGCTGGTCAGACATATCCACCTTCAGAATCACTCCATGGATTAGAAATAGGTAAGTCCATGACATCCAAACTTTAAGTCCATTAAAATTATGGCTGTTTTCAATACCATGGGCTGGGGCTGGGTGCTGGGGACAGAGGAGTGGATCCAAGTGCTGGTAGCTGGGCAGTGCCCTGTGCAGGGCAGCCTGAACACACAGCCACTCTTGTGGCCACCAGTTGGTCCTGCCTGGGAGAAGAGCTCAGTGTGACACACCTGCTGCTTTTCACATCGGGAACCCCAAAGAGTGTCTGACCCTGAGAAGATGAGCCACAGGGTGGGGGATTTCCTGACATGCAACTCTATTTGCCCACAACAGGGCAGGTTGGAGGAAAGGGGCATCCTAGCGGTGTAGAAGGGAGACAGCTGAAAAGAAGGAGATGTTCAGAACACCTTGGCTTACCTCCCCAACCCCATTTCACCCAAAGTGAAGCCTGGGCCAGGCTTTAAAGCAACCTGCCTGCCAGATCAGGTGCCTCTAACCCCCTGGCAGAGCTGTGCTCACAACAGGCATAATTGCTGCATACATGCAAAGTGCAATGAGGGCCCTGCAATGCTATTTTTCTTACTCCCAGTACTCCTAAAGGAGAGAAAAAACAGGCTTGCTGCTTTAGACAAGGCCAGAGGGCTACAGGTGATTCCCCCTTCCTCTCTGCATACAGCCACCCTGTTACCTACCAGCCCCAAGGGTCCAGCCCCAGAAGTATGGCTTGCCCTCAGGTTTATCTACAGGGCAGGTCTCCTGCCGATGGGCACCAAAGCACCCAGTGTTGGGGCTAGACAGTACCTTAAAAAGCATCTTGTTTCCAAGGGAATTCAAATGTGCTTCAAGGGACTCAAGAAGCCCTGAGATGTGGCCAGCACACTATCCTAACCAGGCTGGCCACTAGACTGCAGGGAGCTCTCCATCCCCAGCCAGACCAGGTCCCCTGTTGTCTTATGAAGCTTTTGAATAAGACACTATTTAAACAAAGACCTAAAACTTTTCAAAGGCACTGACAAGGTCCAAGCCCCTCCTAGGACCTGGCAATAAGACATTGGAAGGCTGCATTGCTTCAGGGGTCAAGGCCTGTACTGTGTTGACCACAGACCCCAGCTTTCTGTGGAAGCCCTGAGGTCTAGCTCCACCCTTGCTCTTGGGACACTTGCAAGGATGTGAATGGTGAGAAAAATTACTCTGGCAGGCACAGCACACCCCAGAATTCCAACCCACAAGGCCTGGATCCAAAGACTCCCAGGAATGAAAAATAAGCAGGAAATGCCTGTGGTTTAGGTGGATAGACCTGTTCAGGCCACAGCCCACGCACAGAGGGGGAATGGGGCAAAGACCCACTATTGAGTTGATGTACCCAGACCCCAGTATATCCAGGTAACCTTGGTAAAGTAAACCTTAGTAAGATGGAGTCAATAATTCCACCTACCCCATATTCTCACATGAGCTAAATGACCTTGCCCAGTGTCCTGCACATGCTAAGCGCTCACAGTTGTTGGTGACACTGACCATGTTAAGTCATCATGGTTATGTAGCCACATGTGCTCTTGTTCTGTGGTGAGTGTGGCCCTCATATCTGGTGCCTTGTATTCTCTACTGCACCCGACAGGTCCCTCAGTCCACAGTGCTGCTCAGCAGCTTGTGTCCCTGAGCACCTCCTACATGTCAGCTGGTCCTCCCAGGTTCTAGCAGAAAACCATTAGTATTTTGAATGGGCTGAGTGAAAATCTGCATTGTGGCCACACAGCCTGGATAATTTGAGCCAAATATAAAACTTTGCCTCTCCTGGTGGGTTAAAATGACACTTTTCTGGATAACCACCCCTGGACCCACTCCATCTGCCTGCATCCCCTGATAAAAAGAAAAGTAAACAGTTATGTTTTATTTGTTTGTTTGTTTGTTTTTGCTTATCCCACAGCATCAAAGAAGCCCCGTCAGAAGATGCCTCCCACCTCAGCCACCCCAGCCTGCCCTAGGCTCACACCCTCCTTGTACCTCCAGCAGGCCCAGAGGTGTGGGGTCTTGGTCCCAGTCTGGAACTTTGCCCTTGGGCGTTGGCATTGTCCCCTCCAGCCCTTTGTCTCCTGGCTATCATCTCCCTGCAGCCTCACTGGGATTCCAGGAGGGGCCTTCCCAAGACCAGGTGGCAGTCATGTTGCACCCACACACACACACCCCACCTGCCGTGGTCAGGCTCCCTGCTGGGCTGAGTCTCGCCTACAAGGCCGTGGTTCCCTCCCAGCCATGCCCTGGCAGCCTCCAACAGGCCTGCACCTTGCACAGTGCCTGACCCTTCACTCAGGCCTTTAGAACCACAATGAAGGAGCATTATGACTGAGTACTTGCAGAGTACTGAGAAGAATCACTTCTGGAATTTTATCTCATTCTCCTGCCTGCCTTCAGTACCTCTAAAAGAGAGAAAAAACAGGCTTGCTGCTTTAGACAAGGGCAGGCAACTCTTGCCCAGTGACACCCTCCACCCAGAGCAACCCAGCTTGTTTTTCCCTCTCAGCATCCCACAAAAATCAGTCTATCCTCCTGATGGGGCTAACACCACCCCAGACAGGACAGGAGGCTGATAATCCTGTACCTGCCTTGACCATGGGGCTGAGCAAGTAGATGCTCAGGAAGATCAAAAGAATAATCCCCCTGCCTCTGGGAGGTTCATCCCAGGATACCAGCTGTGTTTGCAGAAGTCAAGACTCCATTTCAGAATTTCAGAGCTAGATGGTCAGTCTTAGCCTTTTCAAATCCAAGTCCCTCAGACCTCTTGACTGCAGATGGTGCAGGCTTCTCCATTCACAGCAGTGGCCTTTTCCCTGCCACCACGGGGCACTCACTACATGCAGGCACCACTCACTGAGATCTCAGAGCAGCCTTGCCAGTGAGCTGCTATCAGCCTTGCCCTCTTAAAGGTGCGGAGACTGAGGCACGGAGAGTCTGAAGAACTTGCGCAAGATCCCTCAAAAATATGGATCAGGGATTCAGCTCACACACTCAGCCACTGTTATGCCTGGGGAGACCCAGGTCCTAACCCTGCTGCTTCCTTGCTGTGTGCTTTTAGGCGAGTCACTCCATTTCTCTGAGCTGCTGAGTAAAGTGCAGGAAATAGTCCCTGCTTTGCAATAGCTAGCAACCCTAGCTAGTATAGGCCTGCCCATAATGAAGGCCTGATAAATGATTGTCATCATTAATCCGTTTATTCTTGCCTGATCCTCCCAAAATCTAAAAACAGCCCCCTCCAGCCTGACACCGATGGACGTGGTTGCCTCCCTTGTTGGCATGAATCCATTATTAACTGAAACTTGTTTCCCACCTAACATATCCAGCCTCATGATGGAAGTTGGTCCGAGTCCTTCTGAAAGAGAAACTTCCAGCAGGACTTCATCAGGGTCCCTGGTGGATTTGCCTCCAGGGGGCACTCAGATTGTGCACTTTATATGCAGTTACAGTTAAGGCAGCACTTCATTCAGTTAAAGCCTCTTGCCTTGGCATCTTCCAAAACTCAGTGTGAGAAGCATACCCTCCAGGCAGTCTGCCCTATGCCCGCCCTCTCCTGGGGCCTTGGGTGCTCCTGCTTTGGGATTCCTTTAGCTGTGTCCCAGTACCTACCATCTTATCACTGTAGGGCTTATCGTCCCATCTTATGGGACTGATTCTCTATTCCCATTCAGTGGTTCTCATCATTCTGTGTGCAAGAAAATCCCCTATAGAACTTTTTAAGCAGGCCCATGCCAGGGTTGTCTCTTTGAAGATTTGAGCTTGGCAAAGCTAGCATCCAGCCTGTGGCATCTCGATTTTAAAAGCTCCAGGGATGGTTCTGCTGTCCACCAGCAGCTGGGAGCCCTCAGGCCCAGTCCTGCTGCCTAATCTCCATGGTAACCCCAGCATTGCGTCCAACAGAAGATCTGCACCCAGTAGGGCCCAACGATTACTCAGCCAATTAATAAATTTCTGCCTCTCTGTTCCTCCTATCTCCCAATTTCTACCAACTCCCATCCATGATTTCGAGAATAGGGTGAGGAAGGGGACAGGAAGTATGAGGAAGGAGAAGGAATTTCCAGAAAGGAAACTGAAAATTTGGCAATTTTCAGGCCCCCCAGGGCACCTTTGAATCTAATTATTAATACCTACATACTATAGTCTTAATACCTTTGATCTGGATAGTTCTCAGAGGGTCCTCCTGTTAAGGAAGCAGGGCAAGGATGATTATCCCCATTTCACAAATGATCCCAAAAAATTTTAGAGAAGGCAGAGTTCTGAGAGGTTATTCTAGTGATATCCCATTCATTTTTTAGGTCAGGAAACGAGGCCCATGAAGGGTGAGGGGCGCTCCTGACAGGCAGCTCTTAGCAGTGCATTTCCTCCTTCAAACACACGCTCTTTCTGCACCTGTCTCAGCCTCTCTCTCCCTTTATGGCTCTGGAGGATTTCAAAGCCACACTGAGGAAAGTACTGCCGGCTCATCAGCCCACCCAGCCGGCAGCCTGAAGTTCAGCTCCCAGCTGATATCTCATGTTTCAGGTCCAGCCTGATCTTCTCCCCAGTTGGGTCTCAGCTCAGCACTGCACTGAACAGGGCAGGCCCTGCCTCCTCCCTTTGCACCTGCGCCTGCTCCCAGCTTCCCAGGCAGTCTCCTGCCTGCAACACACTGTGCTCCTCTCTCCCCATCACAGCTTCTCTGCCTCCAAGAAGCCCTTTGCTTGTCAGGGATTCCCAGGGCTCTCTCCTGGGCCCTCTTCTCCTTCATCCCCCCTACCCCCCAGGCTTACCCTCACTCCCAGCCTGTGTAGCAGCCCCCAACTCTGTCCTCTGGCCAGGCTCTCCCCAGCCCCCCCAGGGCCATCTCCAACCAGCAGTCTCCACCTGCCCTCACACTCATTATTTGACAACGAATTTCACACCAACTTTCATGCTGTGAACAGAGAAGTACCTGGCTTCAGCCACCCAAACCCTAAACTGTGAAGGAGGCTAGGCCCCTGCTACAACCCCGCTGGCATGGTCTTATCCATTCTGGCCATTAGGGAACTCTTAACCCCTCTCTTAGCCAGCTTCCCTCCCCTTGATAGACAGGGCCTCAGTCACCAACCTATGTCCTCTGTCCCCCTTTCATCAGGGCGCTACTAGGCCAAACATTTTCGTGCTACAAGCCATAGCTAAAAATAAATAAGTACCACTGTGATACAGTACACAGATACACATATACAGTAGAACCTCCATTGCTGACCCCCAGCCTACACTGAGCAGCTGCTTAAGTTGGCCTAACTTTCATAGATAGGACATGTAGCACAGGCACGTATTAGCGCCGTAGGTCTAGTTCCTTATGTTGACCACCTCCGCATGCTGATCAGTTTTTTGCAGTCCCTCAGGTAGTCAACTCAGAGGTTCTACTATACTGTATATTGGGGGGGAAAGTCTCACAGAATTATACGTAGCCTTTACTTCATGGAGCAGGCATACTCTGATATTTTCTATCTTATTTTATTATACCTATTTTACTTTTTGTAAAAGTTGTTTGCAACCCAGTAAATTGATTTTAGTGAGTCCTAAGTTGACATTTCAAAATCTGGTCCACTGGAGCAGATTTATAGATAAACGTAATTACAGAATTTACGTTTGATAGCCTGTGTGTCTAGCCTCGTGCTCAGAGGGCCCCGCTGATGAGGGCTCTTCTGCACCTACCTCCTCTGTGTCTGTACCTTGGAAGTGAACCCAGCAGGTAGCATGCACAAGTTCATGTGGTCGTTAGCAAACACATGTAGGCATCTGTGGACTGCGCAGTCTGGTGCACCAGGCTCATGTGTGTGATATAAAGGTGAGAGTTTGCACAGGGGTAAACAGGTATAGGCCAGTGGTTCTCAACCTTCCTAATGCCACGATGTATTTTCATTGTTACAAAGGGGTTGCGACCCACAGGTTGAGAACCCCTGGTATAGTTGGAAACGTCTAAATGTGCGTCACACATGAGCTGACAACCTACACAGGCCCTGAGAGTCACAATGAAGCTACAGCATCCAGCTGCACTTCTTCCTGTTCTGTGTGGTGTCCCCATGCACCTCACCCTTCCTGGGCAGGCCCCACCCTTCATGACAAAGCAAAGGATGGGAGGACCCTTGAAAGAATCAACCCAACCAAACTCATGAAAGCCAGGGGAGAAGACATGTCACCACAAGTCCTGGGAGGTCCCAGATACACAGGTCATAGACTCTGAGGAACCACATCAGGCAGAAGAAAGAGAGCCATCCAATGGTGGCCTAAAGGCCACCAACATCCCTGCTTCCACACCTCAGCCACTGTCCTCTGTCCTGGCTTTTTCCAGACTTCACCCCACTTCTCCTGTTTCCTTCATGATCACAGAAATGTCACAACTGGGGCATCTCTTCCTTCTTCTTAACCATGTCTCCAAGTCTCTTGTTGGCCTTAACATGGTGGTGATGTTCTATCAAGGTTTATCTTCTATCAATTCAATACCCATTTCACCAATAAAACAAAGCCTACATGATATTCCCAGATATGACTAATCACAACACGTTCTGCTGCACAAACTCTAAAATATTCTCCCCTATTATATGCAAGTTTCTTCCAATCAGTGCTAAGGAAAATGTGTAAATATTTAAACCACAAGTCAGATCAAGTCAACCCAACCCAGCTCCACGCCCTTCAGGGACTACCTGGCACTGAAAATTGAATTCTGCCCTGCTTCCCCTCATGGGTGCAACACTCTGACCCTTGAGTACTAACCTCCTGCCCCAGAACTTCATATGCCTTACCACTTCTCATTTTGCAGAATTTGGATCAAACATGATCCCCTCAAAAGTACTGGCCAGAGGGGATGGATTTTGGGGAAATGCACGTTAGCTTCTGCCCTCCATAAAATCCATAATGGTTTACCCCAAAGCCACTACCAGATTAACACCCAACTGCTTTGACACAAATTCTCTGGCCCTACTTTCCTGCCAAATACCTCTCCAGAGCCTTCCATATAAGATTCCGCTGTCACCACTGACTCTGATTTAAATATCTGTTGCCCCTTCGTAGTACTCACCAATAAGGGAGATTCCTATCTTTGTATTTACCTGTTTATTGGTCGTCTCCAGACCAGACTGTAAGCTCTGTGATTCCAGGGTTTTGCCTGTCTTGTTCAGGGCTATATTCTGGAACAGTTGTTCCCTAAGCATCTGTTGAACGTATGGATTGGCCATCATTTTGCTCTGCTCATGGCCGAGGCCTCCTGATACAGAGATGCTTCTATTCATCATCAGCCTCTCCAAGCAGCTCAAGACTGTCTGAAAGGAGAGAGGGAGAGGGAACTAATGTTTGTGAATGCCAGACACTTTGCAAATATTATCTCATTTAATCCTCATCATAGTTTCAAGAAATAAATATTAATAGTCCCACTTTAGCCTGAAGACTCTAAGGCCCAGAGAGTTTAAGAGAATTTCCCAAGGTCAGCAACAGGACTTAGATCTATACCCTGCAGCCCACCCTCATGGGTCCTCAGTCCCCAGAGGCATCTTGTCAGTCAGCTTATCCCTGGCTTACACTCTACCCCCTCATCCCAGGCAGCCTCAACCCCTGGCATTCTATTCCCACAGTCCTCAAGTCCTGCCCACCTGCTGTGATGCTCAGTGACAGCGTCAGCTATAAGAGAGCTGCCAGAAAGAAGCAGCTAAGAAAGTAATGTAGCTGTGGTGGGAGGCGTCTGCCCCTCAGGGCACCCCAGCCCAGTGGGATGTAGGTGGCCACTCATGATTTTGTGATCACGAAGGCAATGCAGACAAGAAATGTTCTGAGATCAAGGTCTCTGGAGACACAAAGAGACCTAGGACTGTATCCCCAACTGTGTAAACATGATGTGTGCAGATGGGCAGGAGCAGAAGGGGTTATGGAAAAGTGGACCAGAATGGCTCCACAGCAGGGAGGTGGAGCTATGCTATGGGTGATTTTTAAAATTAAATATTAATTATTGCTTGAATTCAAGTTTTAAAAATCAAATATTGGGAAGGAAGGAGGAGGGAGAAAAGGAGGGAGAGAGAAAGGAACAAAAGACCCAGGACAGTGAGGGAGGGAGGGAAGGAAGCCAACCCTTCGCCAGTTTCTCTTGGGTCCTTTTTGCCACCTACAGAGCAGGAGAGCTGCAGCAGCCCCTGCTGCTGATGGCAGAGAGGACTGTGGCAGCCAAAGACAGGAGCAAGGCCAAAGGTGTGGCAAAGAAATAGAAGCCCACACCTGTCACCTGGCACTTGTCCCCAAAGCAGGAACCATGATCACATCACTTCCAGCCTGACCTCCCACAGGGGCTCTGCTTGCTGTCACCACCCCAGTTCCCCACTTACCTTTACACATGCCACCCAGGATCAGTCCCCACCCTCTGCCTCCATTCCTGCTCCCTCTCTCTTTTCTCCCTCAAAAGCCAACTTAAAACTCTCTTCCTCCAAGAAGCCCATCTGGATTACCATTTACTCTATTGATCTTCAGCAGTTTGTTACATTTGCCCTCTTCATACTGTAATATGTTGAATCATACGGAAGTAAATTTTTAATATTTGGAAAGAGTATAGCCTTTAAATTCCAGCTCTGCAACTCTCCTGCTGTGTAATATTTAGAAAGTTACTTAACCTCTCTGGGCATCAGTGTCTGAAATTATAAAATGGAAATGCTGGTGCATTCTAAAGGACTAACATAAGGAATCCATGAGATAATATATATACAGCCCAGGAGAGTGTTAGGAAAATAGGAAGCAATAAATAAATGGTAGTTTTATAATGATGTATGGCATAAAATTCAAAAAAGGCAATCAAACAATTGTTTTCCAAACAGAATCACCTCTCCCTGAACTACACATGCAACTCACTGTCTATTCTAAGTTAAGGGTCTCTCCATAACCCCATCGCTGTCCCCTTCAAAGTATGCAACCCCCAGTCAGTGATCAGGCAGGCAGTTAGATCTCCAGGCTTTTCTAAGGCAATCCCAGAACTCTGCCCCCCAGGGCCACACGGCCAGGCCATTTGTAGCCCAAGGCAGCTCCAGGGTAAGAAAGAGCCAAAGAAAGTGACTGGCCATAGATGAAAGGAGGGCCAGAGACTCTGCTTCCAGGTTCCATGCCCAGGAGCTGCCATGAACCCTCGTGCCAACCCTGCCTGGTGGCACTAGGAATCTGCAGCAGAGAAGCCCAAGACTATTATTTTCTGCAAGGGCTTGCACACCAGCCCCGCCCAGAGCCCCTAACCACTTCCCCACAAAAGATGGAATGTTCTTGCTATGGCCCACATTTCAAAAGCTTTGGCCAACCAGATTAGCTATTATAATATTAATAGTTATAATGACTATCATTTACTAAGGGCCAACAATAAACAATAAGCCAGGTTATGAATAAATGCTAGTTATTTTTAAAATATTTATTAAATAATAATAAATTATTTTCCCCCATTTTTATTTATCAAAGGGAAGTGTAACTGCCAGTCAGAGCTTTGAGGTACCATGAAACAGCATTTGTGAGCACAGCAAGCTGCTCCACCTCCAGCCCAAAGCAAGAAAATGTCAGATTTGCTTAGCCAGGGTGTTCTTAGCAAGCAGAATATGGATATACTTCCAGCGATCACTTTAACATATTGAGATTTGTCACAGAGGCCTGGAAAGATCCCCTGGATCTCCGGTCAAGGACCCCAACTAGAGAATTCCAGAGCTAATTCAAACACCTCATTTTGCAAATGACACCCAGAGATAGCAAGAGTCCTATCCAAGGTCACACAGCTGGAGGAGGCTAGACTAGGCCTCCTGCTCCCAGCACAGTTCCCTGTGCTGAAGAGAGCATCCTGGTACCCCAGGGTGACAGTCTGGCCTGCCAGGAGAGGTTGACCCCACATCACATGCCTCCAAAGGTCCCCGCAGCCTCACCTCAGCTAGCCCAATCTACTCACATCCCTCTTCACCCACCCTGCCCAAGTCCATGGCTCCCTTCCACAGTGAGTGACTCCTCTCATGAGCACAGAACATTCATGCCAGGCCCTTCCCTGGGGTACTTTCTCCTCCTTCCATAAAGAGAATCCTACAGCGGGGCTTGATTAACACTGGAACAATTAATTCCCACGAACGTTAATGCATGATAAAACAGTGCTAACCAGCAACTTATGTATAAGGAAATCCAAGTCCAGAGTGCTCTGGCTTTTCCTGTGATGACTCCGTTGATGCCATCTTTCAAATGTCAACTATTAGATTCTCTCCCTCCAAATTGCACTGGGAACTTGATTTATCAATGCAACATGCTCAGGCCTATCAGGGAGTACTCTACTCTCCCTCCTGCCAGACCCTCTTCTAATGTTCTTGTTTCTAGAAGAAAGGGTGGACATCGGGGACTCATATGTGTATATAAACACACACATATATATGATGAATTGAAACAAAGAAGCGTGTTTCATGCAGATTAGGGCTTTCTGTCACCAGAAATATGTTCTCAGAACATGGTTCAGGGCTAACATCTTTTCATTCATCATTGTTGTCTACACAACTATATGATGGGAGAAAAGTTTTAGATTCAAGTAGAACAGTTTGGTAGAAGTCATGACAATTGCCAGGTTCTCTCACCCTGGGCATTTCAACATGCCCTTACAACCAGCCCTTTGATTTGTGTCTTAGGAGCCTGCCCTACCTAACTTCCTTGAAATTCAAACAAATATTCACTTGATAATGTTTGCTAGTTCACCAATGCCCCTGGAGCAAGGTTCAGGCAGATACTACAGTGTCGGGTAGGTTACTACAGGTTTGGGGGCAATGATGTTTCACAACTGGAAATTTCACCAACCTGGAACTTTCACACATCCAAATGTATTTTGTCCCCTTCTTAAACGACACCCTTGGAACTCACACGTCTATTCCAATTACACTGCCCTGCTTAAAAACCCTTTAAGAACGCCTGTTCTAGAAGTGTCATGGGAGTCTGTGGCACATTCTTTTGAAAATCCTCAGTGGTGGTGGAGAAATTTCCTCCTCAAGGGAGAATCTGAGTTTGGGACGGAATGGAAAGGCATCTGAGCCAAGTCTGATGAATAAGGTGAGTGACTAAACAGGGAAATGCTATTTCCTGTTTAAAGAGCAAGGTTCTGATATAAAGTCACAAAACTCCTTTGATGTGTCTACCAAGGGGGGTGTGTGTGTGTGTGTGTGTGTGTGAATACATGAGTTATAAACGAATTCTTAAAGGCAATTCCAAAAGAGAAACTCTTAAAAGATTTTGAGCAATTGCAATATTGTTGGAATAAGAGTCTATATATCTGTTCAAATTCACTGCTTCCAAAAGGTCAATCATTATTTGGGAAGACAAACCAGGGTATGAGATAGTTGCTGGGAGCTCCACTTGGAAAAGGGCAGCAGCTACGTTCCGAGAGAGCCCAGAGCTGAGTCCTCTCTGCGGCCAGGCCCTGGGCCTTGTATGTTCTGAAGGAGTCCCTTCTGGTGTGCAGGCTGGGGGCAGGGCCTGGGAGGACGCTGGGGGACCCCTCCTCCGGGCCTGTGTTCCCAGGGACACAGCTAATTAAGGCAAGTTCTACTGCAGGGCTCGCTGGAGCTGCCGCAACTGGGTAGGCCTTCCTTCTGTCATAGCTTCCAGATGAGTCCAAGTTTCAAGGGTTAACAGCTCATCTGTAAATAAAACAAAATGTCCTCTGAGCTGCAGCCAGGTAGCCTTCCTGCCTTTGGCCTGAATGTGATTAGCACTTGGGGTGGAGGCAGGTGGGGTGAGAGGGGCAGGAAGAGGCAGCCACTTCCATCTACTAAGACCTCAAAGAAGTGATTTCGGTGACTGATTTCCAAGAGGGGTTTTATCCTCCCATTCTCCCTCCTTATCTTCCAACTCTTACAACTTAAGCCCATTTTGAAATAAAACCTAACAGAGAAAATTGGCTACTTAGGGTTCAAGGCCACAGAAGAGAATTACTAAGGCACGGCATGTGGGCACGAAGCTGGCTTTGGAGGTGAGTGGATCCTCCCTGGGCTCAGAAGGGGAGACCACAGGGTGGGAAGGAGGCCAGGCACATTTTGCCCCAGTTTTTGTCAGAATCTCAAAGGTGACACCAAGGAGATGCAGCACCACTGTGTCAGCTAACACTGACCGTGTGCATCGATACAAACGGGCCGGGAGAAAGGTCACCTATAGAAAAACAACCCGTGCAAAGCTCATCCTTTGACTTAAACCAGCTATTTCTTTATTTTTACACAACCTGCTGTTTAAATACATTGTTATTGTATTTTCTAACCTGACTTTCTCATGGGGTCCCTCTCCATCCAGGGAGACAGGAGCCCCAGATAACACTCAGCAAACTGCGTCACCCCCCCACCTCCTCAGACGGATACTTTCTGCCTCTTGACAGCGTGCTTGGAAAGAGCTAAACTTGTACATAATCCCCGCAATACTAATACTTTTCATAAAAAAACAAGGCAACAATCTTCACAACTTTTTTGTCAACCGAAAATTCTTTGAAAATAAAAAGTTTACTCAAAAAAAAATGAGGCAACATCACTTAGGTATAACGTGAACCTACATAGAAAAGAGCCGTCAGTCCTACTGGGTTATGTTTTGTTCAGTTTTCAAAAATACTCGATTTTCTATGTCTCTTAAATGATCTTGGAATGATTACGTACATTGCTAAATTAGGGGCTTGAAAGTTCTCTTCCGTCCAGTAACAAAAGAAATGACTTTGCGGCTGTCTACCTTGCCTGGTCCCTTGTTATGTGACCAGCAGCATTTCCCTGCTCCACCCCAGTTTCAGCATGTGGTGAAGGCTTTAGCGACATTATTTCCCATTTCCAGTTAGGCGAGGAGGAGGAGTTGACCGTACTTTTAAAAGTATAATTGGCTTTGGGAAGTGTAGTCATTTTTTTACAAACAGCCCAGCTGTAAGAAGCCTGTCATTTCTTAGCCAGCTATAAGAGTCCTAAAAGCCAAACTCTTGAACAGTTTTACACATCAGAAAAAAAAAAAAGAAATTCCAAAAACAAACCCCTTCCACACACACAGCTAAGCTTTGACCTTTCTGGTATCATCCACCAAAATATTTTTAACAAACCATTCCGATACTGAAAGTTCCATAGGAAAAGTTACATGAGGTAGGGGGTTTCCTAAAATCTAAATCTACACAAGAGTTTCCTATGTCTATGAAAAGGTCTCTAAGATGTGCCCAGAAAATGAACTTCCAATAATTGTCTCCACAGTATTAATGCGTATCTTCTGTTGAGAGAAAATCTGTAACCTCATCAAGGAATAGCATTCAAATAAATTTTCATTGTCCCACTGCACAAAGCTAAGCTTAGGCGAATCCTAATTTGTTATTCATTCTTCTTGTTTAATTCATAATTTGATGCTAAATGTGGTGACACAGCAGTGCCCCACAAATTCGATTGCATCTGTCCTCAGATACATTCCTTGCAGCTACCAAGGCTTATGTTTTGTACTAAAAATGTCTTTAAACTTACAGATGTGCAGTATAAATGGAGAGTGAGAAAGTGATTTTTTTTCCTATGCATAGTGAAACAACATTAATCTCTCTATAAATTCAGAGTCTCGTTTTTACTGAGTCCATTCTGGCTAACTATGCTTCTCTGTATTTTCTGAGCCCTTATTAGAAGCAAAAACACCTCCTGACAAATGCTTTGGTATAAAACTACTGTTTGCCCCAACTGGTTAAGTGCCACAGAAGTAAAAAGGCTTTTGCAAAATTCTCCACAAACTGATTTTTAATTTACTGCATCATCAGCTACTTTTATGATAATATTTAATCTACTGAAACAAAATCAGCCTTAGGAGAAAAAAACAAACAACAACAAAGAGAAAGAGAGTTTATTTTTAGCAGTTCCATTCTCATGGAAGGTGGCTAGTGAAACCGAAACAACCTCCATTTATTTTTTTTCCCTCTTTTTTTTTCCTCTTTTTTTTTCCTCGATAGCTGAGAGAATCAAGTTGAAGGTTATATATCACCACGTAGAGTTAATAAGTCTCAATAAGCAGAAGGCATCAAGAAAGAGAAACTATCCCCAACCATGAAAAAAAAAGATTTATATAGAGTGGTAAGTATAAATACTCAACCATGGCACAGATGGGCAAAACTCTAAAATGAAAAGAAGTTTAGTGAATACAGCATTTCACGAGGTCAAGTTTGGAAAATTTGGCTCAGATGCCCCAAGTACCAAACCATGATAGAAAGAATGTCCTTATTTTAAGTCAGGAAAATAAAGAAGAGAGATAATAAAATGCCTCAGAATTCAGTGGGCTCCTTCAACTTTGGCACTTTGAAACTTTTGACTCCAGAGCCCATTGTTCTAGAGACAACTCAGATGGGAGCAATGGCAAAGCAAATTAAGTGTTCTGGGGACTTTTTCTGGTGTCCATATTCTATTTCTGTTAAAGCGATTTCCTGGGAGTTAAATGCTCTAGTCTGAGACAGTAAAAGGCTGTAACTGCAAATGAAAACACTTCTGAGAAATTATGCCCTAAAAATGCAAACTGTGATGGAAAGTGAGCCAAGCAAAGGGTCCATTCTTGCAAGGAGCTGCTTCCAAGCAAAAGATGAGCCCCACCAAATGCCTCCGAATTTGTAAGTGCTGGCCTGAGTTAGGCAGCTTCACGCTGTTAGGATGGGCCTCTTCTGAGTGGGAAGACATTATTAGAAGTTTAGCCAATGTCATCGCTTCTCGGCCTTTTGGCTAAGATCAAGTGTACACGTTTTGCCAATGTCTTTGGGTAGAAAATAGTCCTTCCCCAGGAGCACTGTTCTGGTAGCTCTGCGTTCAGCAAAGTAGAAAATGTCACTGGAGCATGAGCTGTGACAACAGCATGTACATATGTGCACATACCCTGTCCTCTGCCGAGCAGCTACTGCAGCTCCAGAGGATGAAAGAGGCCAACAGACACAACTCTACAGTGGCTATGACCATGGGACGCTGCTGGGAGAGTTCAGGTTTAGCTTTTGCCCTATGTTAGCATGTTTCCCCTGGATATGAACTTTCCTTTAAGCTCTGTAATTAGCTTGTTTGAAAGCTCTTTGATTCAGTTCCCCACCCCAATACTTCGTATCATGAATTTTGCATTATTCTATGCACAATAATGCACATAAAATTAAATAAACAATTTAATTAATTTAATTAAAATTAAATATTAAACATATTGTGTATAAGGAACCTGTGCCTTTCATTTAATTGGGCAGGAGTACCCAAAGCAGTTTGGGTAACAGCAGAAAATAATTAAAAACAACAAGTACGTTAGCCTCTGGGTACAAGAAATAGTTGGGAGCCTCCTCTTGAGAAAGGTTTATTTAATTAAAATTAAACTAATCTTTGGAAAACATTTGATAAGCATTTCATAATACAAATCATAATCCAAAAAAGGAGGCTTAGCCTGCCTCTCTACAATATAGGAAAATCATGTTAAATAATTTATCTCTGGCGGTAGCTACTTTCTCCTTTACACACACATATAAACACACACACACACACACAGAGTAATTCAATAGACATGTTCACCAGGTTTAATTTCTAGGTAATACTTGATTCATCTGAAATCTAGATAAATATTAATAAAGTACATCAAGCATAATATGTCCACAGCAAGAATTTAAGAGTCACTGTTTGATTTTGAACCTGTGAGTGGATTTTCAGAGCTAACAAACCCCCTATCAAAAAACATCCTTGTGAATTTATTTCAAAGGAAAATTCAAGTGTTTTGGCAAATCAATATCCTACTTCACACTAATATAGCCCCCCCCCCACACAGAAAAATCTGGGTCATCCTCAGATACATTGAATTCACAGGGTATCAGGTCTTCACAACAGGAGAGAAAGACCATTTATGTTCCCAAGTGTTTCCTCCGGTTTGCCTAGCAGGACCTGATACTCAGTTGCAGAGTATTAGGTTACATCAGACATAGATCACCAAAGAAAGACAGCACCCAGGCCCACAGACATGTTTCCTCAATAACTGCTCCCACGGCCTGGCCTACCAGAAGTCCCACACATCCACAGCTTTTACCAAAGTAAGGCCCGTTTTGACACCTCTGACTTCAAGAGGAATATCACCAAAAGTAACTACTTTCTGGTGCAATTCCAAACTTACTGAATGCCAGCACCCTGGCTGACAAGTGTCCACAGACATACCTCTGAGCCTAAATTGTGTGAATTTCAGTTGTCCACCTCTTAAACATTTACACCCTTAGGGAAATCAAAATTAGAACATCCACTGGCTCAAATAATTCTCTTCATTTTTACTTCAACATCTATAGTAACTTAGTCTATCAGCAGGGTTAAAATATTTTCTTACAGTTCAATGATTCATAATGGATAAAGCAACAATATTCACCCCCACAGAAGTGCTGGGAGCATATAATAAGGCATTTTATTTTGTCTTTGTAACAAAAAATCATCCATGTATATCCTGACCCCCAAATCATATTTTTCCATTGTTATATGTATCTTAAAACCCATTGTTGGTAAATATATACACCCACAGGTGTCATCCATATAGAAAAATCTAAATCAAAGCTGAGTCTTGCCTATACAAGGTTATGTTGTAGTCCCTTTGCTCTGTAAAAAACCCCACAATATACAACATGCTACGTTATAAGCAATAATTCATAATGGCAGCTAATAATTATTCCTGCAATATTAGACATTCTTCCAAAAATTCACCTAAGCTTTTAACTGTTTCTCGGATGGGTTCAACTTTTCTTTGATCAAAAGAACAAAGTACCTTTGGAGACTTCCAGTTGGGCCGAGACTCGGCGATCCAAAGGGTGGCCTGCTCATTGCCAGACTTAAATTAGGAAATAAAAAAAAATTTTCTGGAGACTTGACAGAGCTCAGAAGCATGCAAGCAAAAGGTCCTAAAGCCATCTCTAGTCCAATTAACTCTGCCACACATTTATTGGAAAAAGGTGGTAACCTTCCAGAAAACACCCAGCAAGGAGTCTGATGTAGCCTTGGCTTCTCCACCCAGGACCACAGCTGCAGCCGGGGTCCCCTCTGCCATCCAGGGCTTGTCAATGATGCCCTTCATTTGCATGTCAATCCTTTTACATGATTAATATGTATTTATTGACCAGGAGGCCTTCACAACCTAGGACAAAGAGAGACAGGCAGTCCTCTTTTATAGGGCAGCCATAACTTTCCTGGTAGGACTGACAATTGTGCACAGAAATAATTCTCTTCCACATAAAAAGTTCCCACCATTCAGACACACAGCGATAGAAGGAAAACAGTCCTATCTGAACACCAAAACCCTGAGCGTGCCTTTCTACTCCTTTCCCCATAAAGTCATTTGTGTTCATTTCTCACCACCTCAACGGAGGGGTGTGGACAGGCACTTCAAAGAGCAGGGAAAAATGACCCCCAGCCTGGGAGTTAGGACTTCTTCTCCAGCTCGTGAAGGTCTCTAAGGCTGAGGCCTGCCCACAGGCTGGGCCTGGCCTGAACCCCGAGTTACCTGGGGAAGACATCTGCCTCCTTCCAAATGTGAATCTAGAAATGGAAAGAAGCTGCCCTCAACGCATCACATGACACAACTCTTCATGAATCTTTTATCCACTCAAATAAACACCACAATTCCCAGATTGACATGTGGAGTTTTATTTATTAAACAGCAAACTCCAGTTTTAAAAAAAGATCCGCCGTAGGTCTACCATTAAAGATTCCGAAAACTTCTCTCCTCTTCCATCCCATCATTCCTCCCACATAGAGAAATAGATAAATAACAGCCCAAATGGTCAAACGGTGGCATAAACTTCCATTTTCACTCCGGCATTTGCCTCTCTGCACGTCAGAGATGAGGCTCTAGATAAGTTTAGAAAAACTATGTGAAGGATTAGAATGACTCTTGTTTGTCCTGGTGTCAAGGATATTGAGTCAGATAATCCAAGAGGGCTTTTTTTGTCTTTATCCTGGGTGGTTCTGGGACTGGCTCGGTTTGATCATTGGCTTCCTACCTCTGTGCATATTAAATTCTTGGCCCCAAAGACAGGCTGACAGCTCCCTGTCTAGGGTTCCTAGGGAAAAGTACAAGGATCCATCTCTTTTTATGGCTCTTTAACTGTATAAAATAATAAGGAAAAAGGGACTTTCCCTTAGGCTGAAGTAATTCAAGTTCAGTCTCTATGTAAGTACCATAGGCTCTTGAAGGAGATACACACACACACTCATATACACTCACATTCTTCAAAGGCCTGAAGTTTGATTTCCTAACCTAAACACCGACAAGAAACAAGTCATCTTTCACCTCAGAGGCCAGCTCTGAATTCCTCCCCAGGGATTCAGTAACCTTGTATTTTATGAAAGGTGTTCGTTGGGGTAAATACGCTTTATTTCAAAGGGAATTCTGGTGGTGTCAGTGAGCTTCCCAGTCTCTTTCCTGCCACCTTAACAAATTCTGGGAAGTCAGGGCACATGGTACACGTTGTAGGAAGACCAGCCTCAGGCCTGCTGTCCCCCAAGTCTGGCCTGAGAAAGGTGAAGGAAAGGCCTCCAGACAACCACATTACCGTTAGTGTGACTTCAACCCACTCCTAATTCACTGTGTCATTTTTACTGAAACTGGTCTACATGTATAGACTGTGCCTAAAAGAATCCCAGAAAGAGTCCTAGAATTCCAAGAATGTAAACTTCAAGATATAGACCTGTAACGGTAAACTTACTGAAAGCAATTAAACATAAAATGGCCTCAGAAGGATGTTTCAAATTTCTGTCCAAGTTTTGCCCATACAGAAATGTGATGCTTGTAATGAAGATGGTATTCTCCTTAGGAATAATTCTGAAGAACATGATCCACAAAGAGACCCAGGAGTCATTTCAGCAGTGCCCCTCTGGTGTCATCCACTTTATATGACACACAGGATACCAGGAGTAATCTGCATCCACACCTTACATGCTCCATTCTAAACCCAAGGTCACACTTCTGAAAGCTCTGGGGGACTGTGCCATACGACCATGTTTCCCAGAAAATGTGCTCATCAAAAATGCTGGCCCCCATGTCAAAAACACCTGAGAATAAGCATAAGGGTAGACAGGGGTATATCAAGGAAAAAGAATATAATCTCTAAATTCTAGAAATGCATGTTTTTATTCTTCTATGTAAACAGACAGTATGTGGTAAAAGCAGGGAAGTAATTTTTTTGCCAAAGCTTTTGACATCACGAACTAAGGCAGGTACACCTAAACCTGACTGTTTTCTATATCACAGATTAGAAGTTCAACTAAATTAACCAGTGAAAAAACTGACCCCACAAGAATTACCTTGACATTATGGAAGTTAAGAGATGGGCTATATTGTGTTCACAATATTCCAAGCACAGGCACAGCCTTCAGGAACTCATTCACCTCCTGTGACTATCTGGGCCACTCCAGTACTAAGGCAATCACAAGCATTTGGTTTAGGTCAGATTGAGTGAATAACTGACAAAGACCCGAGGAAGGTTTTCCTTGTGATGTTTGTCATCATTAGAAACCAACCTCTGGGGTGGTACCTGTGGCTCAGTGGTTAGGGCACTGACCCCATATACCGAAGGTGGTGGGTTTGAATCTGGCCCTGGCCCTGGCCCAGCTGCAACAAAAAATAGCAGGGTGTTGTGGTGGGCACCTGTAGTCCCAGCTACTCGAGAGGCTGAGGCAGGGGAATCGCCTAAGCCCAGGAGTTGGAGTTGCTATGAGCTGTGATGCCGCAGCACTCTACCAAGGGCAATAAAGAGACACTCTGTCTCTAAAAAAAAAGAAGGAAAAAAACCAACCTCTGTTCACTAAGGAATAGCTTTTGTTAAGTTTTCAACTCAGTGACCACCACCTAAGGCATTGTTGGGGGGGTTCCTTTAGGTTTGAAAGAAGGGTTGAATACTCCCGAACACTTCAACTCTCTCTTTGTCCCCCTCCTCATCTAATTTTGCAGGCCATTAATCCAGAATGGGCATGAGCACATTTTGGTATTTGCTTTCACATTAAAATGACTGAGTAATTAATGAAAGTTGGCAACTGTTCAGGCAAGCAGCAAGCCCTCTCTCCTCTCCTGACTTAGTGTTACGTGTTCACACATACTTCACGCTGCACTCCCCTCACCCCCTAGCTTTACCTTCCCTATGGCACTAGTGGGACCTCCCTAGGCTTTGTGGGTGATCTTGTTCTCAAAGAATCATTTAGACTGTCCTCTTTTAGCCAGTGAGGACCAACTGTGGTGAAACCATCATCATCCATTATGGGCAGAAAGGGTAACTAAATGGGCCCTACTGTGCAAGCTGTAAACAAGGGAAACTGCTTTGAAACCTGGTTCCTGTTGACACCTAAGGGCAACTTTTGCACTCTCCTGTCTTCTTAGGAAACACAAGCCCCAGTAAGCAAACACAGCACTCACATTTTCCCTGCCGTCTACTTGCTGGGTAAGGTGGGAGGAAAGGGGGCTGGTGGCTCCCTAGCTATCCCCTCTCAACAATGGCTTTTGTGGCTGGAATGTGGAGATGCCACTGTGTTGAAGTTAATAACATAGTGTCACAAAGGAATTTAAACTCTGGAAATTATCCTATGGGAGTTTATACTTTCTTTCTTCGAACTTCTAAAAAGAATAAAAGCTCTGTTGTTTCTTCTCCTGGAGGCCATACAACATCCTTCCAACTATCCCTTGTGAAATGGTCAAAGCATCCCTGATCATAGAGGAGACAACCAGCAAACCACAAGGTGAGTTTTGTATTCCAAAGGATCAAGGCTCTGGGTCCATTTCCAAATGACTCGCCCTTTCTTGGGGGGGGGGGTCTTCCTGCCCTTGGGGGCTGTGTATGTGTACCTGATATTTAGTTTGCTGATTTGCAAAAATAAGCAGCCCCACCAAAGCCCTTACTATAGACATAGTCCCTTGGCCACCTGGAGAGGTCACAGGGACTGGTGTATGGTTGGATTGAGATGTGAATGAGATCAGCAAGTGGTGGATGCATCTCCTAGCTCTCTTGTTGCAATGCACCCCAACTTCTACTGGATTCCCCTGTACATAGGGAATGGAAGGGTGAGTTTATACATTTCAGTGAGGTTAACCAGGATCTTCCCATGCACAAAAAATGCAACACCTCAGGGATCCTCAGGGCTAACACCCTGGACCCCCTCCACACACTGGCCCCAAATTCCTCAGCTCTGAAGTCAAGGGAGGGTCTGCAGCTAGACTGCTAACTCACCCACAGGTGCTTGCTGTCAACCAAGTGAACAAACCCGTGCGATTCCCTTCCCTGGGGATGCCCAACTGCAGGGGCTTCCCCCAACAGAGTCTCACAGCCAAGTGAGCTTGTGAACACCAAGACAGCTGAGGATCCGAGACAAGGAGCTTGCTCACTGCTCACTCGGTTTTTGCCGGCGTGTTTGCCATTTGTGGGAATAAATGAAGCATCGGTAATCTCCATAAAAGAGCTTTCACGGTTCATTCTCTGAAACTAAGTTGAGGCTTAGACGGAAAGGAAAAAAAGAGACTTTTAATTTAAAGTAATGATCATCAACACCAGGCACTAGACGGTCCTAGGAGGAAGGGGGTCCCTACCCGACCCCAGCAGGTAGCAGGATGGAAGACTTCCGCCCTTCCCCTAGCTTGGCTGGTCTCGACTTGCTAGTGTTTGCGGGCCAAATCCAAACTTTGTGCAGCCCTCTTGGGGGGAAGGCAGTGGTACAAATAAATCTTCCCATGGGAATTCAGAGATAGGGGAGCCTGGATCCAGGAGTTGGAGACCCATAGTCCCCAAGAATAGTAAGTGAGCAGTCTCACTGGAGGCCCCAGCACTCGCCAAGACCCCAACTGGGGGCAGGAATGGCTTTCTGGGCTTCTCAGGGCAGGAGTCACTGCAGTACAGGTGGTGGAAGTCAGCAGTTAGGACTCCTCCCCAGGGCATTTGGATTTATTCTCACTTGGTGGCCATTTCTGTTTGAGGCCAAAGTATATACAGGAGAGGTGCAGAGGACTCAGTGACCCCGTTTCCTACCCATAGTTCTTGCCCCATCCAAGGGCCCAAGATGAGTTCAATCCCTGAAAGGGAACTTTGGTCATTTTTGGCTGAACTTGGCGTGAGAAAAGCAATAATCCTTCCATTCCCCTCTGTGCCCATACCCAGAGTCCCTCACATACGTGCAAATCCCAAGCCAACAAATACCTCTCACTTTGCGCCATCAATGTGGTCAGCCGTATTAGGATATGGAGAATAATACATAAGAAACTCAAGGCATGATGATTGAAGAACTGGGTTCAGATGTCCTCCCTGAGAGGCTGAGAAGAGGGCACTAGGACGGATCCCAAGTCAGGAGGCCAGAGCTCAATCTGTAGGGGCAGCTAGCGCGGGAAATACAGCTACCGAGGGAAGACTGCCTCCCAACCAGGCTGTGGCCTCTCTGGTGCCGGCCTTATCCGGCCGGCTGCGCCCTTCTGGAAGCTCTGAGGGAACTAGGTGGGCGCTGCCCAAGGAAGGCGCAGAGCCAGGGAAGTTGGCGCCAGTAGTTTTAAAGAAATTCTAAGTCAACGATGAACCCGAGCGGGAATCCTCAGCTGTGCCCAGGGAAGCGAACTGGTCAAACATCTCCAGGAAAGGCGAGGAGATGGGCACATCTGTGTGCCCTGAAGGTGCTCACTTTATTGGGGTAAGAGACAGGAGGCAGGACTGCTCTGCATCTGTCCCTCGCCCAAAAAAGGATCCCGCAGCGAGGATTTCGGAACGCGCTCACCCAGTCCGGGAAAATTCAGTTAGCAGCCCTTCTGCAAGCCAGATCCTCCCCAGCCAGCACCGAGGAGGCAGGCGCCCGAGCTTTCTGACGCCAATGGCTCAGGGTTGCCCAAAGCCAGGCAGGACGCGGAGTCGGCAGGCGAGGCAGCGAAGGTTTGGGCTGCCGGTAGTGTGTGTGCAAGAGCGCGCGCTTAGTCTTACCATTCAGGACAAGTTGAAGCAACGCAAGTCCGGACTCCGTAGCCTTGCTCTCCACCCCTCCCCTTCTAGGCTTGACACCCGGCCTGGGCTCCAAGCGGCCCAGCAGCCGATATACCAAGGCGACTCTCATTACCCGGGGAAGGGCGCTCCCCACACCGCGTCCTAGTGCCCTCCCCAACTTGGAAGCCTAAGAGTTAAAGGCGAATGGAGTGGAGAGCATGGGGGTCAGTGCGGCGGCACCCGAGCTAAGAGTTGGTTCCCAAGTGTAGGCTGGGGAAGGGGAGCGTCCAAAACTCCCGCGGAGCCGCGGTGGGAGGCAGCCAGGAGAGGAAACTTGGGAGCTAGGCTGGGCGACGTACGGAGAGGGCGGGCAGGGAGCCGAAGGGTAGTCCGGGTACACTGCGCAGCGGAGGCTGAGTCCGAGCGGCTGGAGAAGGCTGGCCGCAGGAGGGCGGCCTCCTGAGCAAAAACGGAAACCTTAGAGCCGAGGACCAGAAGGAACACAGAGGCCGAAGAGCCCAGCGAAAGAGACAGAGAGGAAAGAAGGGGAAAGAAAAGGAAAGAGACTCCAGCCTAGACTGAAATCGAAACTGTACAATGAACATCGTCTGGAAGAACCGGGAAGAGGGTTGGGGGCCTGCAGCCAGCCGCGAGAGCACGGCTCCTTGCGACTTGCCGGGAGCCTGGCGCAGGGAAGTGGTACAGGTGACCTTTCCCTGTGGGTCCCCAGGGAGCGGATAGGCAGGGTCCGCGCCCCGCACTGGGCAAGCAGATTTGGCGTTTCGAGGCCACGGCCGATACCCAGAAGCGGCCCCCTCTCCATTACCCCCGTTCACTGCGGCTCGGGCCTGTAGCCCCGGGCTGCGCGACCGCTGACCGGAAGTGCATGTGCGAAGCGCGCTCTGAGGACCGAGCAGGGCGCAGGCAGCGGCAGCAGGGCCTGGAGCGAGGCCAAAGTAGGAGATGCCGGATGCGGCGGGTGGCGAAGTCAGCGGACCCAGCGGGGACTGTGGTGTGAGAGGAGGTGTGAGGGCGAAAACTGCTGTTTGTGTGGATAGCGGGGGTCACCTTCATCTGGGGAAAAAACGGAATCTCCCGGAAACCTAATCTGAGACCGGGTTGGGAGGCATGAAGTGGATATGTGAAATTGAATTCGTACCTGAGTTAGAGCTTGAGAAGGAAAGAGAGGTAGAGAGGCGCTGAGAACTACTCTACTTCAAATTGAAGTTAGGAAAGAAGGGCACTTACAGCAGATCAGTGCCTCTCCCAACCATGTGCCAAAGTCTAGAACACATGGCAGATGCTTGATACTGTGCTGTGCAACTGTGAATCGTTGTTGTATTTTAGGTATATAATTACAGTGTAGATTTTAATGTAATTTGGTGTGACCCTGGAAAATGACCTTGGACCTCATTTTCTTATCTGTAAAATGGGGATAATAAAATCCAACTCAAAATGTGTGTGGTTGAATGAAGTATAATATGTCAAATTGTTAGCAGGGTGCACAGTTGGCCCCCAGTGAGTAATGATTATTTATTATTAATTTTGAATTTCTGTTGAGTGTCATCTTCTGAATTGCCTCCATTTTTCTGAATGGACAAATCCTCTAGGGGGGTGGTGAAGGGGCAGGGGAAGGGCCAGGAGAGACCTGCTGAGGAAGTTACTGGGAATTGCTTTTGTTTTCTTTTGCATCTACATTGTCTTCAGTTCTGATGACATTGAGACTATTAATCCTGCTTCTCTTTAGCCCCAAGAAGCCTCTAAGCAAGTAGCTTTATCAGCCAAGTTTCCCACTGTGTTCCCTTTATCAGATGGCAGAATGGTGGGACTTTGTGCCAGCACAGCACTAGCTGCTTCCTGTTAAGAGTTCAGCCCATTCTTGAAACAGTTGTGGCCAAACCTAGGATATTCAGGGCTCCTTCCTATCTTTGGACTTCACTCCTGCCCACAGGGGGCTTCCTTCACTCTGTACTGCCCTTGCTGCTTCTCAGGCACCTGCAGTCCAGGTCTTCAGGCTGGAGAGGATGATAGCATCCCAGAGCTTCCCCTCTCCCACTAAAGTGTGCTAGAGTAGTGGCAGGAGTGAAGAGGAATCTGCTAGTGCCTGTTAGTCTCTAAATCCTACTTCTGTTTATACCCCATGCTCCAGTAGCGATGAAGAAGGGGAGGCTGTGCTCACTGCCTCTTCTGCAAACCACCCTCCCACCCCCTCACTGCCTGCCCAAAGTGAGTCAGGAGCAATTGATAGGAATTCTCTCTTCTGGATAAGATGTGTGTTCTCAAACAGACAGTAAATCTCTGCTTTTCTGCAGGCTCCTCCCATGCCTAGAGCCTTCCATTACTGCAGCCTGAAATCTTCCCAAATGTCCTCAAAGCAACCGAGCCCATTATCCGTGGGGAGAATTCCAGAGTGGAAAGGCCCACTCTACCTCCAAAGTGGCACAGCAGCCGGGAAAAGGCTGCATTTAGGAGCAAATTCAAGAAGCAAACTGTAGTGGCCCATGACAGTATCAGGCCTGAGAAATCTGTTTTGAAGTTTGCTCCCTTGACCTGCTCTATCTCTAAGCCAGGGAAGGCACCCAGTGGACTTGCTTGAGAAAAAGTTTTAGCAACCCTCAGGGTGGGGATGGAGAGGGGAGGGACAACCTCTTCTCTGTCCTGACTCCAGTCTTCTTAGCCCCCACACAGCCAAACCACCCACCTTAACTCCTCCCTTGTGGCCTTTCCTCTCTTGTGGCCTCCATCGAAAGGAGAGGACAGTCAGGTCTGTTCTGAGCCCTGAGAATGATACTCTGTCCCCTACCCTGGCTATGAGTGAAGCCCACTACCTATAGAAAACCATTATGTGCATTCCTAGCTCATGTATAACTAAATGTGTGACCTTCCACATAGGCAATGGTCCATGTGCTGTGAACATACTTCTGTATATCAGTCTACTTATATTTGTATACGCAGGTAAGTTTTTCATGTGTGCATATGTAGACACATAGGTGTGTGCATTTTTATGTATGAAAGAGTGTGCATGTATGCATTTACCTGTGTGACACTACCCACTCAATGGCACAGTGAGAAGAACCCTGGACCCATAGGACATCTGAGAGCTTTGCCTCTCATTTGCTGTGTGTTTTTGCACGAGGCACTTTTTCTTTCAGGATTTTTTTTCCACCTGTTAAATAAAACCATTTTATTCAAGAATCCTTAAGGATCCCTTCAACGTTGAGAAAGGATTAAAAGATTGGCCTAAAGCATTTGGAGAGGGGTGGGGGCTGACAGAGGTCCCAGCCCTTCCCTTGCCACAAGTTGTCATCCAAGAGTAGCCCCATTTTGTGAATTCAAAGTGGGAGAGTAGGGCTGAGGTCTCTGGTGGGAGTGAGGCAGGATGAGGTAATACTTTGCCACCTCCCCCCGACAGGGGTGGGCACACCCTCCATTTGAACCCACTGTAATCTCCAGATTTAAATGAGTGCAGGCTAGGAAGCAAAGGCAAGGGAGGACGGCTGCTGGATGTCTCCCTGTCTCTCTCTGCTATTTCCCATGTATGTACCGGAAGCAGGGGATAGGAGGTCATCTATATTGCCAAATGAATGGCTTTTCTCAAATACACAAAGAAAAAGCTAGTTTGGCTGACCACTGGAGGATTGATGGCCACCCCAGAGAAGCCTCAACAGACACCTTCATCCAGGGTGAAGAATCTGGTTGTGTACTCTCCAGCCCTGGTCAGGGCCTAGGGCAACTGAACCTCACCCCTGCCCCTGTAGCTTGGCCTTTTTGGCCTTTCTGATGAGGGCAGTATGTGTTTGGGTAGGGGGCCAGGGACATGGTGGCCTCCTTGATGTTATCATCCCTGGAAGCGCTACCACAGGACAGTGCTGTGGGGGCCAGAGAGGGGACAAGCTAGTAAGTCACTCCTTTTCTGTGCCCTGGCAGCCCCACAGGGGTTGGGCACACATACACCCACAACCCCAGACAATCACTGTTGGGGCCCATATACTTAAAGCACACACTTCCATCCCAAGCTTAAAGAAATATACTCAGCTCCACTCTTGCACAAATGCCCACATACAGAACCACCCACAAACACAGAAACACACACATTCACACAAAGCAGCTCCACACTTCAAATACCAAAACACTTTCTCTCTTCCACTTCACTTCCTTCTTCCCCATCCCCATCCACACGCAGCCTTCTCCCCCCTGACACTATGGAGGGAAAGGGAGTTTCCAGTGAGGAAGCAGAGACCTTTGCCCTCAGAAAAAGCTACGGATCAATACTGTTTAGACTTGGCTAGCATGTATTTCCTCCTAGGCTGAAGAAGATTTAAGTTTATGGTTCAATCCAATCTTAAAAAAAAAAAAAAAAAGGAAAGGCAGAAAATGAGGAAGTTGGGATGGCGTGCTCAAGTATTTATTTCAATGCAGCCTCAGACTTTAATACACAGGCGGCTCACTAAGCCAGCCCTATAAATCAGAGAAATCAATGCCTGTTTATGATCATTATTACTTTCTTTTTTTTCTTTTTAGAAGGCATGTAAGAAAAAGATCTGACCAGAATCCTCCCCTTCTCTACCCCAATCGGGAAGAAGGAAAATGGGAAACAGGGAGGGAAAGAATATGGGAAAGTCATTCTGGCTGTTGACTTCAGGGTCTTGGCCAGATTCTGGAGGTACATGAGACATAAAGATATGGCCACGAAGGAGGCATGGACGAAATGTTTAAGTTCTTAGAGCTCTAGTTTCTTTCACTGAACAATGAAGAAAATTCTAATTGCCCATAGTGATTGGAAGGTAAAAGGAGATAATGCACAAGAAATCAAATTAGGTAACAACCAATAAATCTATATACTTTACTAATACATCTTGGGGAAGGGGTAACCACCTCCTCCCTCTCCTGCTGGGTTAAAGGGAAAAACCCTTGACTTTGATCTCTTAGAAGAGGTAAAGAGGAGCCTAAGGAACAGGATGCTTCCTGGAGCTGCTGCTCCCCTGGCCTCTGTCCCAGCTGCACCTGGTGGTCTTGGAGGCCTTGGGTATTCTAAGGGCTGCAATGGGGAAAGGAGAAGGGAGGGTAGCCTGGCCATTCAAAATGGTGAGGTTCTGTGGAACTGAATGCCACCAACATCACAACTGGATGCACTTGGACGGTGTCATGGGGCAGGACCCTTCTTGAACTTCCAAGCAGCCTGGATTGGGGAGGACTACCCACTGAGCCTCAGGCCTCAGATTCCCTAAATGGAAGATGTGAAAAGCTTGCTGATTCCAAGCTCCATTCCCCACCGGATGCAAAGCATGTACTTCTAACCACCAGAAAACAATTCACCTAGGCCAACCCCAGAGAAGGGCCCATCTCACTGCCTCTAATTCTGCATGAAAGTACTGACTAAGCACTTATAAGGAGGAGTTTCTCTACATACCCCAAGAAAACAAAGGGGGAATGGGAGAAAGGGGCTTACTGAAATAAAGTTGAGAACCAATGACAATGCCAAATGCACCCACCAACCAGGCTATCGATCCCCAAACCCTTGAGCAGGACTTGGAGGGGCCCTAGGCTTGGAGTCTAGCACTGTCATTTTCCTAGCCTGGACTGAATATTATTTAAGGACAAATCAGAGGATATTTTTTGAGAAAAAAATGTATAATGGCCAGGCTTTCTCATTTCTCACAGAATCAATCCTACAAAAACAACAGGAAAGAAACCAAAGGAAAAGCCTAGAGAAAAGGATTCCCATGCAGGAACCCAGCAAACATACTTGCAGACATCCCAGTGTGCAAACACAAATGAGTGCATGTACACACAGTGAACTCACAAGCATCCAATTGTGCATCTAATTACAGAGAAATGAACACCCAGTTGCACAATACTCACAGTACAGAAACACACACAAAAAAACTGGTAGGAACTTAGATGCACCAGTATCTACACAACATCACATATGCACATGGGTATGTGTGAACACCTATCTAGCCACACAAGTACATTCACTCATATCACAGAAGAGACCCAAAGGGAGAAGGGAGGGGAGTTACAATTTTTTAAGAATTCTGGACAAAGTGGAGTATCTTCTGAGAACAACCCATTCTTCCTCCCTCTAACCTTTTTGTGTGTGGGGTGGGTCCCAGCTCCTACCCTGGAAGAATGGGCTCCAGGGTCAATGGTAATCGTGAAGACATTTTACATTTCCTTTTGGAAACTCCAGGAGTCCTGAGGGTCCTGGGGGCATGTGTGTGCAGACATTTTTCCATGAGGAATCATGCTAAGCTTTGTTGGGATGACGAAGGGGAACCCCTCTCAGGTTTAGGGTCCCAAGGAGGCAGGCTTGGAGCCCACTTCTGGCTGGGGGCCCAGAGCGATCCTGGGCAGCTAAGCGGATGTCTCTTCGCTCAGCTTTCCCGGCATTGAGGCCTCCTTTCCTCCTGGCTTGGCTTTTTGAAAGGATGGAATCTGAGCACCAGAAGCTCCATGTTCCGCTTCACCATCAGATTTACTCTATCCAAACCAAAAGCAGTAAGTTCAAGGTGGTGGAAAGACCAGGACAGAGTGACCCTCTTCTAGAAGGCTGTTGGGGACAAGAGGCAGCCCACCCAACTATGTCCCTGCCCTAGAAAAGCCTTCTGACTCTGAAGGTGAAAAATCTCTAGCAAAACACGCCTCAGGAAAAAAAAAGAAAGAAAGAAAAAAGAAATGTGCAGGTTGGCGCTAGGAATAGGTTAAACAGGAGAGGTCGCAGGCCTGGGCTCAGCCTGGAGCTGGGGGAGCAGTCCAGGCAGTGCTTTCCAAGCCAGGCCTCGGTTTGCTGGCCTTTGAATTCCCTTGAACACTATCGGAGATCAAGCGTGTCCCGCCATACTCTCCAGACCCCCAGCAAACACGAATCTGGGCTGCCTGCGCCACCGGGCTCCCCCTCTTTCCCCTACATTCGTTGTGCAGCGATCGCGAGGCCCAGCCCGGCTCCCCGCCCGGTGTGCGCAGGGCGCCAGGGCGCTGTGTGCCTGGCCCACGCCCTTCCCGAGCCCCCAAAGAGAAGGGCTGCCAGCGGCTCGTGAGCACAGTGTACACTTTATTTCAGACTACAGGTTTCTGAACATAATAAAATCTTTGGCTTGTAGCGGCGGTTCAGTCTCGCAGTCTGTGGGGTCGTATTTCTCAACAAGTCTCCGGAAAACGAAAGGGGGGCAGGACAGACAGACGGACAGAAGGGCTCCGGGAGGTGGGGTAGAGGCGAAAGGCAGACACGCGAGGAAACACACTCTCACGCACACAAAGAGAAGTCCCAGAGAAACGAGGGCCAGCGATGCGGGGCGGGAGGCACCGGAGAAGCAGTAACATTCAAAAGAAAAAGGCAACGAAAACGAAACTGGGCTGGGGGCAGCGAGGCGGAGTAGGGGGTAAAATAATTATAATAATTATAATAATTATAACAATAATAATAAAGGAGATTAATAAAAATGTCCAGCAAATAGAGATCGCTACACATTTTTTTTCCTTACCTGAAATTAAATATATACAAGGTCGTAAGCTGTTTGGCTAGATAGAGCTTTAAGGAGTTCGCAGTTTCGTCCCTTATACTGTGAATAGAGAATAGATCTTATTTTTCGATAGCACCTGTCCAGTCTTTCTCCTTTTTGCAAAAATGTTTCGTGACTGTCCATTCTGAAGATCTCTCTCTCTGCCGGTCTCTTTTTTCCTTTCCCTGCTGCTTCGCTCCCCCTTAGCGCAGACGCTTTCTCCCCCGGCGCGGGGTGGGAGAAGCGGCAGCGGCGGTGCCAGGAGGGGGCGCGGGCTCGGTGGCCGGACCGCGCGCGCCCAGCCAGCGGCGGCTACTCGCTCTCGTCTTTGTCCTGGACCGTGGTGGTAGAATGGTTGTACAGTCCCTGGGCCATGAGGTGTAGCGCCAAGCCGTTCTTAATGCCTGTGGCTTTCTTGATCTTGGCGCGCTTATTCTGGAACCAGATCTTGATCTGGGACTCGTTGAGGCTGAGCTCTTGGGCCAGGGTCTGCCGCCGCTGTTCCGTGATGTAGCGGTTTGCCTGGAACTCCGCCTTGAGTCTCTGCAGCTGCTCGGCCGTAAACGCCGTCCGCGGACGCTTGTCCTCCTTCTCGTTCTTCTTCTTCTTCAGCTTCCTGGTGCGCGGACCTGCAGTGGCAGACAGGGCCGGGTCGGGGTGGGGGTGGGGGCAGAGGGCAGAAGGGAGGGAGGAGAGGGCAGAGGAAGCCGTGAGAATTGTAGAGCAGAGCGGGGGTCGCGCCCTGAGCTTCCGGGATGGTCGCGGAGGCCCCGCTTAACCCCCGGCTCCCTCCCACCGGCCAAACCCTGGATCGAAGTACCTCTTGCTAGGCCACTGTTGTTTATTAATTCCCTTCTTGGAGGGCAAAAGAAGCTCGGAGAAAAACTGATTGAGGTTTAAGTGCACCTCACACCCCAATTTAGAATAGGAAAGCCGTGAACAGACTCAAATGACAGCACTTCCCAGGCAAGGAGGTGGGAATCCCAAGATACAGAGACTCAGGCCCAGCTCAGAGTTGCCGGGTTCAGGAGCCTGCTGTCCTCACAGCCCAGAAATAAAATAGATAGGACAGTGAGGGCAGGCTTGGAGGAGTCACCAGCCTGGTAACTAGTGATCCCCTCATCCTCCAGGAGTGACCTACAAACAACTGCAGTTAAGACCCCATCTGCTTGGAGCTACAGACCTCAGAATCTAAGACAGGGAAGGGGCTGTGAGAAGCCTGCTCGGTCTCAAAGTATTTAATATCAGTTGCCCTTACCTCTTTTCCTCTTTGGACAAAACAAAGCCTATCCTAGGGCCTCAGGCATATACCAACTTCCCCCTGAGGGAAGAAAAGGCCCTGTTTCAGCTGCAGGGTTTGCCTCACAACTCTGGCCGCTAGGTTCTCAGTTTTGCCCCTTGGATGGTGCCAGTAAGAAAGTGAGGGCCTTCTCCATTCCTAACACTCAGCTGCACATCCAGGGTCTCTCTCATCTGGGTCTTCCTTATTTTTCCTTGGAACTTTGCAATTTCAGTATTGAAAACTCATGGATAGCAAAAACAAGACAGATTGGCTTTCTTTGCCTACTGATAACATTTACAAGGAGATGTCATCCCTCTGCCCCACATCCATTAGCAAACTAAGGGAAGAGGGAGGAAGACGGGAGACAATCCTGACAAAAATCTGTGGCTTGATCCCACCCAACATGGATATTCAATGAGGCCACAGAAAAACTTCCCAGGAAAGTGAAATTCCCTGCAAATATGAGTGGGGAGCACAGCTGCTAAGGAGTCCAGCCCGGGAGAGAGGAAGGAAGGAAGGATGAAAACCAGAAGAGGATTAAACTGTTGGTCTATGCCTAGAAAGTCTGCACATCTGTCCACCTGCTCCTACACCCAAGTCTTCTGGCACCTACTTGCTGGGCCCTGTCTTGGTTATGGGCACTTATTGAGCCAAGTCAAGTCTCTGTCAGGCTTGTTAATCTCTAAAACCCTCCAGAAGGAAAAGACTTTGCAGGTATCTTCAAACCTAGCTACGGAGGGGCAATCTGGAGAGCTGGCTCCTGAGGCAGATCAGGGCACAAGGTCACCAATTGTCCTATGATTAAGCACCCAGGCCTAGCAGACTGTACTGACTCAGTCTTTGATGAGGTTCGTCCCCTCCGAACAGCCAAGCTGGAGAAGGAGCAGTCCCCTGCCTTCCTAGACACATCAGAAGGAAAGCAGCCAAGAACAAAGCCAAGGCCCACTCCAGAGCAGGACTGGGGTTTAAATTAGTAATTAGCTAAGCAGGTAGAAAAGACCCAGACAATTCACACATCCCCCAAAAGGCCTCACTGCGCCTTGTGGGTCCAGGACGTATTGGAGTGTTGTTGTATGTGTGTGCAGAGGCACAGACACTTGTAATAAAATCGTAGTTTCCCGGCCAGCCCCAGCCGCGCAGCCTGACAGCTCAATCACTCTATCCATCAAGCGAGTCAATCAAAGCAGCTTTTCGGAGGTTCAGGGAGCCGGACGTGTCAATAACGGGCTCGAGATGGCGGGGGCTGATAGCGCCCATCGATCCGAGCCCGGCGGGCAGCGGTGAGGAGGCGAGAGACCAACCAGAGCAAAGCTGCGCGTGGCTACGTTGTTCCCGGCCCCCTGCCGTACTGTGCCCCTGGAGTATCGACTTCGGGCCAAAGCCTCTGTTGCTCTCCGAGACACTGTCGGTCTGGGTGTATGGCAGGCCTGGGCCTCCCCTTCTGGAGCTCAGAGGCTGTTCTCAGAACAGGTTTCCGCCTCGGGTTGTCAAAACGTAAGGGGAATACAGAAGAATCGTGGAAGTAAAGCCGAGAAAAACAGGTCCGCGCCTGGCAAAAATTCACCAACCGGTAGATGTGGAGAGAAAGAAGAAAAGCAAACGGCAGGAAGGATGTGGGAGCCGCATGGTGAAAAGCTATGGAGGGAGCTGGCTGGCTTGCCCTTGGCCTTGTTTGCTGGCCGGAGCCTGACCTGTATTCTCTCCTCTCCCATGGTCTGACAGCTCCAAAAACCTAGGAACCCCCAGCACCCACTTTTTTGATAACCGCCTTTCCTTGGATTCTGCCCACTGGGGTCACACTCTCTACTGCGCGGGCCAGCGGGGGGAGGCTGTAGCCAGACGCTTTTCTCTCTCTTCTGTGTATCCCCATATCTATCTCTATCTATATAAGTGGACTCTCCGCAGAAAATATCTTTGTGTCTGTGAGAACACACAGCAAGATAATTTCTCTGGTCAAAGCCTCCTCTGGTCAAAAGCCGGTGTGGAATTTCAGACCCAGATCAGTAGGCCCACTTTCCCTTCATACCTAAACACCGCTTTCCCCCAAGAAAAATCAGTGACTGATTGTCTATCTTTCCTAAGAATAATAAAGACAAAACACAAAGAAGGCCCCAGGGGTTCAGAGCGCAAAGCCCCTTACAGGGAGCAGTAACTTCATGGTGGCTGCAGAGACTAGGATGGAAGAACTGGGCGAACATTCGGTTGTGGCTAGAACTCAGGATGAGAACTAGGAAACAGGCGTGAGAGACATGAGTGCCATAGGCCGTGTCAACTTTCCCAGCGCAGCGGCTTGGAGTTCTGGGGGAGTCCGCGAGACCGGAAGGCATAGCGCAGCCCGGGGTTGAGTACTCACCGGAGGACGGACGATCCGAGTAGCGAGTGCAGTAAACCCAGGCTGGCCATACGAGAGGCTGCTGCGAGTCAGTTTTGACTACGGGCCCGCCGTTGGCTGAGCCCATAAGTAGGATGGCCGGGTTGCCATGCTCGGGGTACTTGGCGCCCTGTGCGCCGGGGCTCCCCGAGCCGCCTCCACTGCCGCCGCCGCTGTCCGAGGGCTTGGCCGCCGCGGCCGCGGCCGCCGCCGCTGCCACAGCCGCTGCAGCCGCCGCCGCCGCCGCTGCCGCCGCTGCCGGGTTCCCGGCTTTGGACGCACCCGCGCCGGCGGCGGGAGCCGGCTGGGAGCCGTCGGGTGGGCCACAGTTCGCGTCCGGGGCGCATAGGAGAGAGGAGGCGCCTGGCGCCCGCGTACCCAACGAGTGCACAGGGTCTCTACCTGCACCAGTCTGGCCCCTTTCTCGTTCGACCCGGCCTCCTCCTCCTGCGCCTCCTCTGGCCGCCGCCGCCACCAGAAGCTGGGGTGGCGGCTGCTCTTTTTTGCAGCCGAAGTCCGGCCTCAGGATGTTGTCGATGAAAAAGTTGGTTGTGCGGTGGAGCTGGGCCGCTGGCTGCGGCTGGTGAGCAGGCGCCGCGAGATGCTGCGGCGGCGGGGGCGGGGGATGCGGGGGGAGGTGCGGATGGTGGGCCAGGGGCGGCAGGCAGGGCGCTGCAGGCGGCGAGGGGGGAGCGGGCTGCGGGGACACCGGCACGCTGTCTCCATCGCTGCCGCTGCTGCCGCTGGCGCCCGGACTGAGGCTCAGGCTAAGGCCGCCCGGGGTCGCCGCCGCCGCCGCGCCGAGGCCCGAGTCGCGCTGACTTTTAGGTTCCGGCTGCTGTTCTTCCATGCTCGGCCGCCCCGCCGCCCCGGCCTCTCCGCCGGCCCCCGCCCCCCCCGCCTCGCTCCCCACCCCACTTTGCCAGTGGCCCGTGGGGGTGCGCGGAGGAAGGAGGCAGGCGAAGCCCCAGCGAAGGAGCGGGGCGGGTGAAGGAAAAAAAAAAGCCCAGGCGTCTGGCCTGAATCGCTTGCTCTTATCGAGCAGATAGATCTGTCTCTCTCTCTCTCTCTCTCTCTCTCTCTCTAATTTGTAGACATCCAGATACGGAGGCACTTGGCTGTATCTTTTTCTTTTTGCAACCAGATTCAATGATCTGTTTTAAATAGGGAGTAAGCCACGGCCAAAAAAATAAAAAGAAAAAAGAAAGCAAGAAAAAAGCAAAAAGCTCCAATAATTTTTTTCTTAAAGGAAAAAAATAGTCTCTAAAGTCTAGTCATCTTCCTAGGCAGTAGTGAGGGGTTTGACTTCCCCGAGTGTCACGCTCAGCTGTGCCCAGAGCGCGAGGCTGGCAGCGCCTTTAATCGCCTTTGCTTTTTTTGCAGGGAGAGCGCGTCTCCGCCAGCGCCGGGCTGGGTTTTTTTTTTTTTTTTTTTTTTTTAAATCTCTGACAGCTCGGATCTTTGCACAAACTCTCTCGCTTAAAAAAAAATCACCCAGGCACACTTTTTGCCTTCAAACCGGAAGCACGTGAGTCAGTGCCGCACGTGTGCGGGGCCAATGGCTAGCCCGAACTAGCGCTGACACTCAGGCCTCCGCCCAATGGGAGCGCGCGGGACTTTGCGGATAAATAATCCGGGGGCGTCAGCAGCAGGCGGAGAGGGGGCGCAGCGGCGCGGGCAGGAGTGCGGTTCTCCCTCCCCTGGCCAAGCCTGAGCCCCTCCCCCTCCTTCTGGCCTGGACGGAGGAGGGGGCCCTAAGATACTGAAAGGGGTGGATTTCGGGGTGTAGGCAAATAGAGAAGCAACTCCATGAACAACTTGTTGGATAAATGCAGAATTATGGATGCGTGCAAACCGGACATAGGGTCAGGAGGCAAGGGCTGGCTTCTTTTGCACCCCTAAGCCTAGAAATTTCTAATATAGAGTCTCTTTCTCTCTCTCTCTCTCTCTCTCTCTGAGGTTATTGTCACTGGAGAAGTGTATGTGCGTGCAGTGGAGGAATGAGACTTGGAGGTCAGTGATGTGAAATAGACCCAGAGTGGGTTACTTACAGAAGCTCAGTTTTGTTTTGTTTTGTTTTAACAATTACCAAACTTAGGAGGCTTGCAGAGTTTAACTAGTACCGCCTGTTTGTACATCTCATGTTGGCCATCTACACTGCTTGTCCTTTCTGGGGAATCCGCACCCATGCCCTTCCCTGTCTGGACTTTCGACAACACCCAGGAGCTGCCCTGGCGCCATTGAACCAGGCCCAGAGGGTGCGGAAGAGCCCCAGCGCCGGCCTCCTGGCCCTTCCCTGGCCGCAGGAGTCCGGCTGTCCTGGCAACATAAAATTGTCTCAGGAGGGCCCCAGGCCGGGCGAGTCAGAACGTGGATGTCACTAGGCCTCGGGTTCTGAGCAACCTCCGTGTTAGATTTACCTGCAAAGTAAAATCAAACAAATGAAAGGGTGCGCTGGACACCTGACAATGTGGACAGCCAGTTTCCCCCAGTTGCAGGGTAACCGAATTTCCTGGATGCTCCTAACTCCTTGGGCGCCTCGGACTGTAACAGGGCGCATTCTTCCCTACCTTTAGGTATGACAGCACCTCCAGCCGTTCCCACGCTCCAGTCGGCTGGGCTGTCTTCTCTGTTTCCTTGTCGAAGCACCTCAAACGTTTTTCCATAACCAGGGATGCAGGGTGGAGAGGTGGTGTGCAGATCCAGACGCCGGCGGGACTCGGCTGCGGAGCCGTTTTTTGGAGTGGCAGGATCCTATTATCTGCTGAAGCCTGCGGAGCCTGAGAAAGGCTCAGGCATATGAGGCCTTCATGGGGATGTCATCATGGAACTCCAAGGGACATATTTGCCCTGACCACCATCCCCCACTGGGACAGCGGAGAAAGGCTCTCTTTGGGATTGTTGTCTATTTGGGACATGCGAAATAATCCCTCCTGCCCTTGTTTTCCAGAAAATTCACAAGGTGGTTAGAGGAAGGGAAACATTCAACTGAAACCACAACAAGCTAAATGCTGCAGTAGCTGAAGTTTCTCAAAAGGGCTTGGAAAGCAAGAATTCGAATTTCTCTCTGCATCTTAGGGTCAGCCTAGGGTTCCCCGACTTAAGGGTCTACATTCCAGACTGGACTTGGGCGGCAGCGTGAGGAAGAGAACCTCCCTTCCATCGCTGCGCAGGTCCGCTGCGGTCTCTTCCACCTTCCCAAGCCGCCCCCAACCCTATCTTGGGATCTCTTGGTTCCTCTTCAGTCTCACATCCAAGGGCTCCCCGAAATCTCCAGGCGCTCCTACCCTTCTTCCCGAAATGGGGGTGGGATTTATTTATATTTAAGTTCGCAAAATTGAAATCTTTATCCCGCAAGCAAGCGTGGGTACTTAATTAAATTCTAATTAGGACACTATCAATATCCTATTTAGCCGCGTAGCTTTTGTGCACCGCAGTCCCTTTCAGCGCCGTAAATAGGGTCTCGACGCCTTATCTCGCCTGCAGGAGACGCCTCGAGAAGGGCTGCGGAAGATAATTTATAGGTTTTAATTACTCTTCATTCCGCCTGATCAGCTTGGCGTTCATCACAGGCCTGTGAATAAAACCCTGGTCAAAAGCTCTGTCACATCGCGCTGGCAAGACGCTTAATCAAAGTGAGCGGCCCCGCGCGCCGCGCGGCCCGGCTCCTCCACGTAATTTCCAGCCAGCTGATAAAGCCAGCTGAATAATGCGGCGGCCCTTTGGAGACACCATTTACAGAAATGACTTTATTGACGGCTTAACGTCGGTAATTCATTTTACCTTTCATGTAGTGGAGCCCGGATTTGTTACAGTAATGGGATGATAAATGCACCCGCGGCCCACGAGCTCGAGCGGGATTACGTGGTGCTGTGCGCGCTGGCTGGCCCCCCACCTTTCCCCAGGTCGAGCCTGGGCCCGATGCTCTGTACCCCGCACCGACCTGCACATCATGACCTCCACCCAAGCTCTAAGCTTTCCTCTCTCACACACAAATGAACGTGCTATTGGGAAGTCTGTGTGAGCGCTATGGTGTCCTGGCAAGCCTGCCAGTGAGGTGTGTGAGGGCTGAATGAGCAGATGCTGGCCAAGACGGCTGTGTGAGGGGTCCAGAGGACTCTGAATGAGCCCAGGGCTGAGCTTGTGGGTGAGGAACTACGGGCAGGGTGAGTTGTGTGTACAAGTATGTGGGAAAAGCACTTGTGCGAGTGTGAACATGAGGGTACATTTGTGTGGCCATCCTTTCCCTAGTACTTCTTTCTGCCTTTTGGAATTCGGAAATTGCTTCCAACTAGATACATGCCCATGACAGGGTGGCAGGGATGTGGGCCTATAAGAAGCTGGCAGAGAACCTGCCCACAGTGGAATGGAGCTCCTTTCAGAAAGTGCCATCTGCTCCTAGGCTAAAGGTTGGGAAGTATGGGGGTGCCCCATACCCATTTCCATTGCCTTGCAGTTCTGAGCTGTGCAGTGACCTGGGCAAAAGGCCCCACAGACGGGCCGCAGACTGGGCCATGTCTCTGCAATAAGTAGATTGTCTCCAAGACACTTTCTATACCCAGCAAGGAAGAAAAACATTTTGTTTTGTTTCAAATGTCAAAGAGGGGAGGTGAGTAACACTTTTTTTGTAACTCTGTCCATGTTTGCAAAAGGAACCCAGCTGAAAGAGGCCTTCAGCAGTGGGGCATGAGGTAAACAGGACAGAGAGAAACCCCAGCCCTCCTGTCGGGTCTCCCCATACCTAGAATTCTTCCATTCTCTGAGGCTATCAGGGGCTTCCACTGAACAAAAAGCACTGGGCAGACAGAAGGGAATGTTGTGTCTATGTTTGGGGAGCTGCGAGTTAGAGAAGTTTGGGATCATGTGATAGGAAGACTGGTGAGTGTTTCTCAGAGTGAAGGCTAAGAAAATGTACCTGTTTCTCCCCTTCCCCAATTTTGGAAAAGCCATATAGTGATGTTGGAGAGTGGCTTGTTGTGGCCAGGCGTATATTTGTGTCTCTTTGCTTGTGTGAGAGCCACATAGATGAGTCTATAAAAGCATTGTGTGTGTGTGTATTTCTGTGAGTGACGGAAGGCCCCTGTATGTACACTAGTGTGTACATCTGACCAGCTAGTCAGGCATGTAAAAATGTGTTTGCTGAATGTTTTGTTGTATGCTATCTAGAAAAGAGAAATCTCCTCCATCCTCTCTTTCCACAGAATTTGGGAGTTTGTTTAGGTAGAGACAAATGTTGGGGTCCTGGATGCTCCTGCCTCTCTTTTGAGGTTGGGGAGGAAGATACGTATAAAGGAAAACCTTGCAGCTTGGCCAGGCATGTGCGCGATGGGCCGGGAGGACGAGTGTGTTGCATGCACACGGTGGTAATCGCATTTCGAGTGTAGATCAGATGGCAGTGGGGCCTCGTGGTGCGGGACATGAATGAGTTGTCCCAACACAATAGCGCGCAGCCTTCCTACGGGGACTGGGTGACCAGCGGTTTTGTTGGGAGTGAATGCGAGGAGATTTCTGCTACAAGTGCCGCGGTATTATTATGAGCCGGAAGGTCAGACTATACATCGCAGGTCCCCAAAGCCTATAGACCTTGGGAAATGTGGGGCCTCGAGCAACGTCATTGTACCTGACAGTCCTTTCAATAGACTAATTCAATTAGCGCTTGGGTTTCGGTCTTCATTTGGAGGCGATAATAATATGTGGTAGTGGGTGGGTGCTGGGGGATTCGTTGGGTATTGGTTAGGGATACGAACCCTACCCAAAGCTCATAGTTAGACTGGGGGAGGCCAGCAAGGGAAAAAAGCCGGTGAGTGGGGGCGTGCGTGGGAGGCAAACCATGGAAAATAAAATGCTCTGTTGACTCTCGAAATTGGGGTGGCAGCTTTGTTTGTAGAGGGCCCAGAAGACTGCTGGGGCAGGGGTGCGAGAGAAATTTCTTTTTTGTGTGTGCCTATGAAATAAGCCCATAAATGGCCAGGTTCCTAGAAAGCCAAAGAAGTCAGCAATTGGAGCTTATCACCTTTGGGGATTGCAGTATCTGGACTTATGCCCCCCTCTATCCTGTCTTCCCCCAGAGTTTTCCTCCTCTTATCCGAGGGAACTATTCACAGCAGGGACGTTTTTGTTCCAGAAACAGTTTCTCCCCTCTCTCTCTTCTTTTTCCTCCTCCTCCCATCCCGGCCTTTCTCTCGAATCCCTGAGGGAACTAGGGGAAAGATATCGATGATTTCCGTAAATTGCACCCGGTGGCTAACACTTGGCCAAGATTCGGAAAGGGCTTCCCAGGCCCTGGCTCCCTTACGGAGAACCACGAACTGCCCGTCGGCCGAGCCTGGCACGGAGGACGCCGGGGTACAAACACTCGACCAGTAGCTGCTCCCGGGTTTACCTGCGGCCATCTGGTGCGCGAGGACATTGGGGAAAGGCAGGGCCCTTTGGCTTGAATTACAGGAAGAACAGCCTTCCCCTGCACCTCTGTAACCCCAAACCTTTCTGGGGCTGTACTACACAGCCAGAAAGGCCCCTCCAGCTGAGAATTTTAGAGCTCGCAGCTCCCCAAAACAAGCTGACTACATACATTTCAACATTTATTTTTCCCACTTTAATCGGACACCCCGTATTTTTCTCTTTACACTGAATCTTATCCAAACCCCAGAACCCAAGACCTAATTTGGATTCAACCCCTTTCCCTCTCTTTGGAAAAATTAACAGAATAAAATCAGTGTCTACGATCGAATTTCTTCTATTTTTTATTTTGCTTTTCTCTATAACTTGCTCCCTCCTCTTCCCCAGAAGGTTCCCCGAGGCCAGCGCCCCCAGACCAAGGAACCTGTCGCCCACCCCAGTCCCCACCTGTCCGAGTGGCGGCTCCCGCCTCGATCCTGCTCGCGCGTCTCGGGGTCCACACCGACTGGCCTTGAACGTGTGCTAGTGTGGGAGCGAGTGAGGAGGGGCCAGCACTGCTTCCGGGTTCTGCGGCTCCCCCCCACCCCTCGGTTAGTCCATGCTCCCCGGGAGGTCCAGACTCAACTCCAAAGCTGAGGACAAACAACGCGAGAAAAGAATAAAAACTCCACAAAATTCAAGTCCTTTGCACGGGAACTCCCCTGTAACTCCAAAACCACGTTCTTTTTTGCTTGCCCCAGAATTAAGCGTTCGTCTCTGCCCCTTGACTCTTAACTGGGTGAAAGTTGTCCCGAGGATCTTCTCCTGCTGACCCGGGAAAAAGAGGTCTGGGCATCCGGCTCTTGCCACCCGGCTTCCCGCCTCCCTTCCCGCTGGCCCGGAGCATGATCCAGGCCGAGCTTCCCTCTTGCCCTAGAGGGCCGCGTCCTTGTAACCCTCTTCCGGGCACGGTGCTGGGGGGGTGGGGTGGGAGAACTCCAGGTTCCAAGCCAGGTCGGCGCAGCAGGGGTCAGGCGGGGAGACTTGAAAGGAAAAAGTTTTCTCCGAAGGTGGGGCGGGCGAGGAAGGGAAAATCTCACAAGCTTGGGAGTGAAGGGGGAAAGAGGGGCCAGAACTCTCTAGCCTCCCCCACGCCGCCCCACCTCTTTCCTCTTCCGACTGAATCCGAGCAGGGAACAGGGAGGGGTCACTGCAAAGCCGCGGCCTTCCCGGACCACCTTCCCTGTCCGCCTGCTCTAGCACACAGCTGGCTGGAGGACGAGTGTGCGGTCCTGCGCGTGCGTGTTTGTACGTGACTGCGTGAGAGGCTCCCGCTGAGTGCGTGTGAGTACCAGTATGTGCTCGAATGTGCACAGAAGTATCGTGTGCGTTCTGTGTCTCTCTAATCCTGGTGTGGTTGCACTGTGTCTGTGTGTAAAAGTGTGTGTGTCAGCGTGTGTAGTCTCAGTGTGAACATGTCCGTGTGTGCTTTTTTTGTGAGAGCTAGGAAGGGGAGAGCAGCTCCCTCTGGCCGAAGCTTTGGATGTGAGGCGTGTCAAGTTGCAAGGACCTCAGGTCTCTGACCCTGAGCCTCATCTTCTACCCCCATCTCTTTCCTCCAACCTTGGCCATTGAGGCAGAGGAGACTGTTGTTTAGACCCAGATTATAATAGCGACTGTTTTTTTGTTTCCTACAGAGACCTACCTCAGCAACTCAAAGCCTTGATGGAGGAGAGGGTAGGCAACACGTGCCAAGGTCAAGATCAAAGGGACCTCTGGTAGCCATAGACCAAAAGCCCGCTCCACAGATTAGGCAACTGAGGCCCAGAGAAAGGAAGGGACTAGGTCGGCCACTACTGGTTCTGGACTCGCCAAACCCGTCTCCTACTTTTTTTTGCCTTGCAGCCTAAGTCCCAGATGAGAGAACAAGGGAAGACCTCTTGGCTTCCAACTCCATCCTCCACCCCAGTAAGGTTCACCCCTTCCTAATGTGTACCCAAGAGGGGAGGCCATCTCTTTGGACTGGGAATGGGGATCCACGGGGGAGGGACAGAGGATGACACAACCCTTCCTCTTGTCGGTTCCACTAGAGATACTGCCTCTCCACTCTTCAGCCCCGCTATAACTTTCCTGGCTCAAATGGTACAGTTAGGGGTAGGGGCGTCAGTGAAGAGAAGCATGGTCTCACTTCCTGCAGGGGTGGGGTGGGGATAGAATACCGACCCTAAAGCCATTCCAAGCACGTCCCTTCCCTCCTGCGCCAGTGACGTCCGCCCCAAAATTGTTATGCAAAGGAGTGAAGTATGTGATCTTCTGGCGATCAAAGCGGCAAAGCCAAATATTAGAGGAGAAGTCAATAATGGATGAGCAGATTAAGAAACCCATCTCGCGGACAATTATCGCCTCAATTGAAGAAACACCCTCTTTCTCTTATACCCCCACCCCATATACTCATAAAAGAAAAAAGTAGAAAGAAGAATGGGGGCTGGGGCTAGCAGCGAAGGAAGGCAGCCGTGGAGCGTGCGTTAAAGAGAGGGTACGTGGGTGTTTGCTGCTGGGAGATAACTCCCCCTAGGGGTGACCAGAGTGGGTCTCGGCATTTTCGCTGGCATTGCGAATAACAGCAATCTTCCCCTTAAAAGATGAAGGTGAAGCCGCTGTGCACCGGAGGGATGGAAGTGGGGTTTCTGGTCTTTCATTTCATACTATTCGGCACCCAGGCTAAGGTCTTCAGACTCACCCCTTCCTGTCCCCTTTCTTTCGGGAGAGAGACCATAGGCAGTCGGGTAGGGTCGGGGCGCGGGCTCTTCACCCATCCGTTTCTCTGTGAGGAAAGCGCCACCTGTCGGCGCCATTGGAGAACCTGTGCGGTGCTCTCGGGGTAGAGTAGGCTGCAGCGAGAGGTGTGTGGGTAGACCTGAAGTCCGGCCTCTTTCCCTACCGTTGATGCCAGAGGGAGGCAGACAGTGGATTTCCTGAAAGGAGATCCTTCCTGGGATCCCCTCACATCAAGCGAGTCAAAGCTGGAGAGAAAAGCCTTTCAGAGGCTGGTTTGTGATTCAGAAACAGAAAATCCCTGAGACATAAAGGGAGTCAGCGACTGCGTTCCCTACCTAGCCCCCTCTGCCTGCTCCGCGCTATGTGATCTTGGGCAAGACCGTGGTTCTCTCTAACCTCAGTTTTCTTGTTTGTGAGCAAAAGGAGTTTGATTAGATTGATACCCGCCCAACTCTGACTTTGAATCTAACATTGAATTTATTTCCACCCTTAAAAAATCCTGGACCTTTATATGCCATCTAATATCCTAATCCCTTATACGTATTTAATGAATAGCTGTTTCATTATATTACGGGTTTTTCAATTGTCGGTAGATTTCATTTAAGCGGACCAATTGTCCCTATAAGTGCTCATTAAGTTAAACTTTTAAAAAAATTAAGCAAATAAAAAAGCCTCATTTATTTAGCAATGTAGCCACTGCTGCAGACGTCCTGTGTCATGGGTCCAGTGAGAACACAATGGGAGGTTTTTGGGTAGGGGAAGACAGGGTTAGAGTCTGAGAGCAGAACCAGCGGGAGGGCGCCCTAGGGCCAGAGGGCAATACAGCGAAGACTGAGGCCAACGAGTCTCAGCGCCCTGGAGCAGGGGAATGTGTGGTAGTCCCTGACTCATCTTTCCCTGCCAGACGTTTTCCAAGGAGCAGAAAAGGTAGTAAGGGAGACCCATGTAGGATAGATCGGACCTCAAACCACCTTGCCCTTTCCTTGAAATCAATAAAACATCAAAAGAGGGCGACGTTTTGCACTATTTTTATCCTGGATCGCATATAACCTCCGCTTCGTTTCCAAGTTTGCACAGCTCAGTGGAGGCACCAGTTCCACAAGGGCTGAGTCTCAAACGTGGACCGCCAGCCGGAGCCCAAGTTGGATTCGTCCCCATGGGAGCCCCCGCGCACAGCCGGACCCTGATACAGCCCGCTGCCCTAGTCCTCAGCTCCATGGGTGTCCGGGCTCAGGCCAGAGCGGCTGCCTCCTCGGACCGCCCAGCCTGGCAGAGACCTCACATACCCTCTCCTGAAAATCAAAACTTTCCTTAGGACCTTCGGAGGGGCTGCCCCAGAGAACTCAAGTCCCTAGGCTTTGGGGATGGAGGGGACATTTCTGATGTTTCTGGCTGTGTGTCTGAGAATCGTTCTCAGGCCGCATGCTCCACGGAGGCGGTGACTGTCAGGGTTTTGAGAACCGGTGCATACGTGCCCAGGGTTGGCGCTCCTGTTCAGGGACGGAAAAATAGAGAGACTGAAGGTCGGGTCATTGTCCTCACGAGCAGCCGCCTGAATGCCAACTAAGAGCCTAGGGGTCAGTTGGGGCTTTGCCCTGAGGCTCAGACCGTCTAGTAGGTTGGGACTTGCGCCCGCGCTGGCGAGACCTCGCCCTACTTGCGACCAGCTGTGGTTTTGCTGTCTCCGTCTCATGCCCAAGTGTGACACACCACTGACACCTACGCTCTCCAACCCCTCACACACTACCCATGGAATTCTGGACTTTGTGCTCTCTCTGGCCCCCGGCGACGCGGCCCTCGGGTTAGCTGCCATCCAAGTCAGGCCCGCTTCGGAAATCTGGAGCTCCAGGCCTCGGCCTAGCAGTGCCAGCGCGTCGGGCCGGTGAGCTCGGCCCGCATACCCGCTGACCACATGGACACCGCCGCTCGGCCGGACTGAGGAGCAGCCGAGTCGCTGCATCCATCCTCTTGCACGCCTGACCCTCCCAGGCAGGCTACATACAGAACCCGGCTTGAAGAATCAAAGATGTCAGAGGCGAGGGCGGCTTGGAGGAGACCTACCCGCGAACCTTGCAGAGCCGGCGGCAACGTCCGGGGTGCTGGGCGACCAACGTGAGCGCTGACTCCAACTGCTCAGACCAACTTCCGCCGTGGGACTGACAGAGAAAAACAAGATTTATGTTAAGCTTTATTTTCATATTTCACTCGTGTTGCTGGTCTACAGAAGGGGGCTAGAAAGAGACAGAGATAAAGAGGAGAGAGAGAAGTTTGCGCTTAGGGATGTCTCCTCCAGAAGACGACTGAGCAAGGATAACCAGCTCGGCATATATTCCTGAATCCCCTAGCACCACTTCCTGTGGGTCAGCTCATTTGGGAATGCCTAATGTGCACTCCAGGAGCCTACTTGGGTCTGTAATATCCTCCTTTGCATATTACAAAGGAGAAACTGAGGCACAAAAAACTTAACCTGCACCAAAGGCATCCCCATAGGAAGTGGGAAATGAAGAACCAAATCTTTCCCCAGTTTCTGGGAAGCCAGATGAGGACCAATTCTCTCAAGCCACCTCCAAGTACCCCTGCAAGCCCCAGGAGGAGGGGAGTTATAATCTCTCCCCAACAGACAGTGAGGCCCAGCCCTCCCAGGAGGTCCAGTAGCCCACATTCCCTGCCAGGACTAGTGAGGGGAAGCCTCTGCCTGTGCCTTACAGGGGCCTACGGCTCCACTGGGCAAGCCATGTAGGCTGATAGCTGAGGTCTGGGCCTAACAGTGACAGGAATCCAAAGCCTCATTTGCTCCAGGAGAGGACCTCCTATTTTCATCACCCAGACAGGACCACCTCTTACGGAGCCTAAGCTGACAGCCTCCCCTTGATATTTTGTCCATTTTATTTCTTCTGACTTCCGAAGCTCAGTGACCCTGGAAGGGGCCAAGCATGGACTGTGTCTACCGGCTTGCTTGTCTGCACCTGGATGCAGGGGTAGGGACAGAAATGCTGGTCTGGGCAGCCCTCAGGTCCAATATCCTGGGTAGGGCAGCTCCTAGTTCTGGGCCACCAAGCTCCTGACTGGTCTTGGTGGCCACTGGGATGATCCAAGGCCCAGACTTTTCCAGACTTGTTTCCAGGCATTAGGAGAGAACTCTCTCTGGTCCCAGAGATTAAGAAAAGCTTAGCCTTTCCCAGGTGGGCACCTCCATTGCCAGGGCACTGGTGAGGGGAGTCCGGAGGGGACAGTTGAGCCCTGAGACTGAGGCAAAGCCCAAAGGACCCAGAATTTTCCAAACATGGGAGTGGGGAAACTTACCCCTTTGGGGTTGCTCCACTCGCGATACAGGTATGGCAGTGTATCCTGTGTTTGTCCCCACCTGGCAAGGAGCACTCACTGTGTTGTGTGGAAGCCCTAGATTTGGGCCTCTGCTCACTGGCAAGAGGATGGAGGGCAGGGAGGAAAGGGCTTGAAGCCTACTAAAAGTCAGGAGGAGACTAAGGGCCAACATCACCAGGAGGCATAGTTCTACTTGTCCCTAACCTTGACCCTAGTTCACTCACAGGGCAACAGGGAACTCTTCTGGTTCCCAGAACCTGCAGCTGTCACTGCACTCAAAAGGATTTTCACTGGCTCCATTGCACCCAGGCCGAGTGAAGGGACTTCCCCTGAAGAGAGAAAGGAGGCGCCCAAGCCTCGCTGTAGGAGGATGCAGGTATTCTGAGAAGAGGAGGCTGGCAGTGGCCCAGGGTGGGGGGTTCCACAGCTAAGCCCCTAACATATCAGTCCCCTTCTTCGATCTGTAGGTATTCTGGGCTCTTAGCTTCCTCCCTCCTCTCTTTTCTTCCCAGCTGTTTCTCCTTCAACCAAGGAGCATAACAGAAGGCCTTGCAGCCAGAATATCTTATTGTGTCTGAGGTAGTACAGGTCTCTTCTCCTGCCCTGCCAGGCCTCTGAGGATGACGGGATAAGCCACCTCTGTACAGCCCAGCTCAGAAGCCCCACTGCCAGCAAAAGTCAGCCCCTGCTGACCCGCCCTACCCTTCTGTTTTAACTGACCTAATTAGGGTTTTTCGAATGCTAAATAAAGCCTTCCTATCAGAAATGCCTTAGGTTTGGCAATTATAGCCCTAGGAGTTTATAGGTAGGTTTAATGGAGAGGTTTAGAAGAAACAAAGGATGTTCATAGTGTTGAATGATTATAAACTTGAACTTGATGAGGGCATTCTTTTTTTTTTTTTTTTTTTGAAGGGTATCCAGACTTGAGTCAACATCAAGGAAGATATCCCTCCCCTCACACATACAACTCCTCGAAGTTACAAGCACCTTGATACCGGGCACCGGAGGGTTGGAGATGCAGAATTTATGGGGGTGCTCAACGTACTTTATGTTGGCTGAGTCACCAGAGAGAATGGAAGCCAACAGACTGTGCTGCCTTCCCCTCTTTTCCAGCAACCCTCTGCCTAGCTATCAAGTGTAGACTGGACAAGAATGTTGCAAGGAAAAACTAATTAAACGGTAGTACAGTGCTTTAAAAATAATATTAAATGTCATGTAAATGCCTAATGCTAATAATAATCTTGATAGTGGTAATTATGCTCCAGGAGTTACATTTCCAGACAGCCTGATGCTGAGCTCAAATGTTCAGCCTGTCTACAGAAAGGAGCCCAGGGAACGCCCATCTTTTCTGTTGCTGAGCCCCAGCTCTGAATGGCTATTTGTAAAGGGACAACTGAAAGTCTTTCTCCCATCACTTGGGAGGCAGAACTGGTTTAATCCTGGCTGGACGTTCTTAAGCAGTCACTTCAGCACATCATCTTTAAAGCAGGAACAATAACATCTGTACCGTAGGATGATGGTGAGGATCAAATGACAGTGTGTGTAAAGCAGTTAGGTGAAAGGGCAAATAGTCAAGTGCTGGGTTAGCAATAGGTGTTCCTCAGTTAAGTTTATTTAGCTCTAGTTGCTTGACTAAGATGGAGCTTTCCAAGGCTATCTGGCTCTCATGCTCAGTTCTGATTTGTGTTTTGGGATCCAAAGACCCCTTTCTTCTGCACTTTTGGCTGGTAGTGGGGATATTTCCATTTTATCATCTGCACCTGCACTCTCAGGTTACATTCAAGTTGCTGGTCAGCCAAAGGGCTAAACAACTTGTGGCACTGGGTTTAGGACTCCTTTAAGCCCTGAACTCTTTGGCCCAAGCAGATCATCTGTCCTCATCCAATGCTTATCCACCCAATGGAAATGCAATGTTTCAATTAGGGGCCCAGAGGAGGCTAGAGGGGGGCTTTCTTTTGTTACCTTGACCATGAAGGGTCTGGAATATCCATCCTATATGGAGTAAAGGCAGACTGTAAAGAGTGAGTTCCCCATCACTAGAGGCAGGAGAGTAAACATGGAGGATTGATATCAGGCAAGAGAGCTGAGCTCTGGAGGATGTCTTGGACAGGACAATCTGTTTCTGCACCATCCAACCTCCCTGTCCTGGGTGGCCTCCAGGATGTGGCTGCCCCTCACATTAGATCTGGCTTCCTCAGAGCCTCTGACAGCATGTCCAGTAGCTTCAGCCATGTTCACTATTTTTTTTTTTCACAGAGACTCACTTTGTCACCCTTGGTAGTTCTGTGGCATCACAGCTCACAGAAACCTCCAACTCTTAGGCTTAAGTGAATCTCTTGCCTCAGCCTCCAGAGTAGCTGGGACTATAGGAGCCCCCCACACGCCCAGCTATTTTTTGTTGCAGTTTGGCTGGGGCCAGGTTTGAACCCACCACCCTCGGTATATGGGGCCAGCGCCCTACTCATTGGGCCACAGGCACCGCCCCAGCCGTGTTCACTTTTTTTTTTGCAGTTTTTGGCCGGGGCTGGGTTTGAACCTGCCACCTCCGGCATATGGGGCTGGCACCCTACTCCTTTGAGCCACAGGTGCCGCCCCCCATGTTCACTTTTGATGTGACTTCTGTGAGCTCAGAGCTTGGTTAGGAAACCGCTGCATAGCCTTTCCGTTGGTTACTCCTTCACATTTAAAGAGAAGGGCCTTCTCCAAATCTGTTTTGGGGAAAAACACATCCCTCATTCTCCTCTGTCTCTGAATGCTTAATAAGAGAAGTAAGAGGTTGGAGGATCTTCCTTGAACATTCTTCTAATTTGGTGAAACACCAGGCTTTCCCCAGGACTGGGACTGAGCATTTCCTTATAAGGCAATATCGTACCACTTCCCATTCTTCCCTGCCATCATCTCCCAACAAAAAGCTTCCTTACTACTGCTGGACTTGGGATTTGGGGCCCTGAGTTCTGCCAAAACCAGTGGAGGCTTTGAAGGCAGTGAATTACAATGACTCACGATTGAGGCTTCGGGGAATTTCCACCTCAGAAACCTCTGGGTCTTTTAGGGGTTTTATAGAGTCACTTGGATACTTTAATGGTACTCCTCACCCTTGAACTTGCCCTAATTTTCATAGTGACTTGGAAAATAATGATAAATTCAGGCTCCCTCAGCTGTCTTTTTGTCTTTCCTAACTTTGAAGTTCAGTTTTTTCCACTATGTAATGACATACCCCTCCCCATTTGGAAAGAGTATAGCTGACTTTTTTTTAAATTTCAAATTCTTATCTACATTAAGCTTTAAAAACAAAATGCTTCACTTTAAGTTAAGGCATCAAGAGTTCACAAACAACTTACCTTTAAAAGAAAATCTTGCAATTTGGGGGGGGTAGGAGGGAAGGGGATTGGGGTGCTCCCACCTTATGGTCACAATGTAAGGGTATAATGGCACACCTCCTAGGTTAGAGACACAACTACAATAGGGACTTTACCTAGAAAATGCAAACATTATAACCTAATCGTTTGTACTCTCAGGTTAATCTGAAATTAAATAAATAAAATAAAAGGAAAATTTGTTAAATATCATACAGAAACAGGTGTTTCCAGGTAATTCTTTTTTCAAAAGGCAGTCATATAAGAACACTATCATCAGTGGCAGTGTTAGGTCTAGGCCATGTGAGATTTCATGGCTGCACTTTGACTAGAGATATATAAGGTCAGACTCTGGCAACATACATACACACACACTCTCATCCACACACACACACACACATACACACAACATGCACAGTTGAAAAGCATTTTGGAGTTTGCCATTCCACTCCCTCCTGTCCAAACACAGACTTTGCTTCGGATTTCTTCTTTGCAATGACAAGCCTAGTTGTCACAGTGCCCAGCCTCTTCTTCAGGCATGCTTATTCTGTCAGTTAGTGACAGGCAGGGTCTGCCTTCCAGGCCATTGGCCTTACTGCCAAGTCATCTGCCCTCTGTTTCTTTGGATAAAAAGAAAAGTCCGCCTACAAATCCTGCAATTCAAAAATATGACTCTTTTCCCTTTGAAACATCCTCAGCTTCACAGGCAATGTCCCAGGCATGCAGGCAGCTTCCATGGAGGTTACACAGTCACACGTTCAGGTGAATGTCCCTTCCACACACCTGGTTTATTTTCCAGATCGAGGATGCAGCCCAGTAATCACTTTGCTGAATAAAACTTATAGTCTGGGAAACTTTGGGGGAAAGTGGGAAATTACTATGCATACATTACCTTTGTAACTTTTAAACAAATTTGCTTTGATGTTGTTTTAGTAATCTCCACCTGAGATTCTTGCTGCACCAGGAAGGATGTAGGTAACATTTCAAAATCAGATAAGCCACTCAGTCAGACACACTGGAAAGTGTAGAGAAGTTTCAGTAATAGCGGCCAAATTAGCTTTTTTTTGTTTTCATGAAGATAAGGTTCACCAGGAAGCATTCTCTTTCCCAGGAATTTCATAGAGAATTTGGTTTTCACACTTTTGACATTTTGGTCCCCTTTGGTTGGTGGTAGGGAAGTGAGGGGTGGAATGAAGGAAATGAAGAGGAACCAGGTTCCAAATCGCAGAGAGAGAAAGTGAGGAGAGCATGGAATGGGACAAGTGGAGCCTTCAATGCTGGAGAAGTGTCAAGATGGCACCCTGAGCAGGGAGCTTGGGCTGGCTTTATTTCATGTTTCTTAATACCAGGGAGCTCAAACCACTCCAAATATTTTTTAGACACCTATAGTTCTCCCCTGGTCACAGGGTTGGCCTTGGGTTGGTAGTACCTATGCATTTTGTTTCGTAATTTTGGTTTCATTCTTTTACAGACACACTCTTATCTCAGCAGGGCATTCAAGGGAGGGAGGCTTCTATTTTGATGTGGCAAGCCCTTCCTGGCTCCCTCTCCATAGGCTGCTGCCAAGATCCCGAATAGGGAAAAACTTTCTCTCCCAAAATGCAGCCATTTCCACACTGCAGGCCCTTTGGCATTGGTATGTGGGTGTGGGTGTAGGTGTGGGGGGGTCAGCATTTCCTCTAGATAATAGCATGTTATTAGGTCCCAGAGTAGCCTGAGGGCTGAGCTTCTCTCTGCCTCCCACAGGAGTCCATAGAGTAAAATGGATCAAATCCCTATAGAAACCACTAAACTGAAATCCTTCCCAAGCCTGGGGGGTGAGGGGAGGAGGGAAGAGTGGAGCCAATTCTCATTTTTGTCCAGCAGAAACTGCCCAAACGTGTCTAGCTGAGAGGGCCTGATCCAGTGTGGATGGGCTCCGTGGGGTCCTGGTGGTGGAAGGAGCAGGCATGCTGGGGCCTGGGGTCAGGGAAGTTGCTGAGGACTCGTCTCTGGTGGGACAAAGAAGCATTCCTCAGTCCTCTTGGTCTGGCCTTTCCCCACGCAGGGAAACTCAGATCCAGGTCTCTGGCTTATGACTGAAAAAAGAGAAGAATGTGTCACATTTAAGGCATAAAGGATATGAGGCCTTGGACCTACATAGCCTTATACTATATGGAAACTGCTTCTCAGAGCTGATGTATGTGACTTGTGTCTGCAACCCCCTTTTGGTGGCTGATCTGAATTGAAGTGTTTTGATCATGTAAAACACTCACCACCTGGAAGGGGAAAAAAAAAAGTAAAGTTGCTCATTAATATTTGTTATATTGATTATATGTTGACATGATCATATTCTAAATATTCTGGGTTAAAGAAGATGTATTATTAAAATTAATTTTATGTTTCTTTTTATTTTCTTTTAATATGGCAACTAGAATATTTTATATTATATATGCTCAGTGGCATTCAGGCCTCCCATTATGTTTCTATTGGAAAGCCCTGACCCAAACAATCTGTCTCTTCTGAGATTGTTCTGAGGACTTGCTCTTGAGTTTTGCTGGTTACAGGCATGAGGGAAGAAGCTCAGAATTTCCTTTCTGCTAAGGAGGAACTGAAGGTCAGAGACTAGGCTGAGAACTGGGTGACTAATTTCCAAATATTGGCTTCTCATGACATCGTGTGGCCAACTTTTGGTACTACACTGTCCACAGGCTGTGTGCAGGCCCTGGTCCCCACCCCCGTGACGTCACGCATCTCCTGCTGGGTGGACGAGTGTATCAGAAATCTAAACTTGTGAAAGCGTGCTTTTCCAACCTCCACCCCTCTTCTTATTTCTCTCCACCTCCTTTCAGCTATGATACGTCTACAATAGTGGGAGGTTTTCCTTCTCACTGGAGCAAATAGTTCTGGATTCAGGGTTGGAAAATTAGCAGCAATCTAAGCCTGATGATGCCACAAAAGAACTGTGAAGTCTTAGGAAAGTCATCCAACTTCTCTGGGCCACAGTTTCTCAAATGTAAAACAAAAGACTATAACAAATGACCTCTGCACTCACTTTTGGTTCCCCAAGTCCATGAGATTTAATAATGCTGGAATTTGAGAATGTAATGGAGACATTTCTCTAATATGCTTTGTTAGTAGTGACCCACAGGAAAGACCCAGTCGTGGGTCTAACTCGCAGTTCAGGGAAGTGACTCCCACGTGGAGCTGAGGTGGCTGGCTATAACAGTACAGGTGACAGTACAAACACAATTGTCCATTGTTGCACATATGATCTCATTTAATCCTCCCAGTAATCCCATAAATTAGCATTATTAAAATGTTTAGTATGTTTAACACATACGAGATATAAATGCACGTGTTTATATATATGCATATCTATAAATGAGTGAGTTTCAGACCATAATAATATAACAACACCCACGAACAATTCTCAACAACTTGCTTCTATGCATATGTGCCTCCCCCTACCATTCTCCTTCCTCTGCCCAAATAATCACCATCTTATATTTTGTTTTTCATTCTATTGCTTTTTAAAAACTGATTTTATTATATGTTGTTTCATTTTACTTGTATTTTACACTCCTAAAAATGATGCTATGTTGTCCTACAGGATTAACTTTTTTACTAAATATTACTTTTCTAAGATTCATCAGTGTTTCATTTAATTGGACTTTACTCATCTTCCCAG
>NW_003852454.1:4397934-4409237 GCF_000181295.1 Otolemur garnettii
CCCAAAAAAGGAGTAAGGGGGAGAGTAACTTAACAGTATCAAAATCTGATAAATATGACCTCAGCCAGGAGATCAAGGTCAATATCAACAATGATACATCATGGTAGTACATGGCTTTGATAAATGGATAAAAATGACACTTTCCCTCTATGGCTTTTCTCCCCAAAGCCCATAACCCCAGTCTAATCATGAGAAATACATCAAATAAATTTCACTGGAGGAAGATTCTACCAAATTCCTGACTAAGGACTCTTCGGAAATGTCAAGGTCATCAGAAACAAGAGAAGTTTGAGAAACAATCACAGCCAAAAGGAGCCTAAGAACACATGTCTGGGAAATGTAATGCAGACTCCTGGATGGGCTGCTGGAACTAGGATGTCAGCTAATAGCTAGGGAAATAGGGGTACACTATGGACTTTAGTTAATAATAATGTGTCAATATCTAACAAATTTACCATGCTAATATCAATAATGGGGACAACTGAGTGAGAGTGTACATGGGAATTTGGTAGTATCCTCTCAATTTTCCAAATTTATTAAAAGTAGTATAGATTTTTAAAAGTTACAGGTGAAAACAAAAGGATACTTAAAAAATCATGTCTCTAGATACATGTTGATGGCTTTGTGCAAGGTCAGCTAGTAAAACAGTGTAGGCTCTGAGACCATATGGTAGCTGTGGCAGCTACTCAGTGCTGCTGGTGTGGTGCAAGGGGAGCCATGAACAGCCCATTAGCAGGTGAGTGTGGCTGAGTGCCCATAAAACTTTACCTACCCAAAACAAATAGTGCGTGGGCCATGGTTTGCCAATTCCTGCTTTAGTTGAGTATACCTAGAAGTAGAATTGCTGGGTCACAAATTTCCAACACAATTGATCATTAACTTGCTTTCCCAAGAAACTGCATCAGACAGAAATATCAGAAATGGAATGACATGAAAGTTCACATCTTGTCCAGAACTTAGCATTTTTGTGAAAATGGCATTCCACTGAACCTTTTCATGTCCTTGATTCTAAGGGGTATTTTTGTTGTTGTTGTATTCCTTGTGAGATAAGTCTATTCCAGGCCTTCGCTTGTTTTTCTGTTGGGTTGGCCTTTTTCTGAGGCATTGGCAGTCCTTTATATGTCATGGATACTAATCTTTGGCCAGTTACAGATGTTGCAAATATTTTCTCCAAGTTTATGGCCTTCCCCTTCTCTTTCTTTTTGGTGTCTCTTGATGAAAGTTGTTAATTTTAATGTAGTCAGACTTGTTAATTTTGCATTTTCATAGTTAGTGTTTTTTTCTCTCATGTTTAAGAAATCTTCTTGTACTCAAAGTCAGAAAGATACTCTTCTGTCTTTGCTTTTGAAAAGCTTTGGGTTTTGTTTCTGTTTTTGGCAGTTTTTGTCCAGGGCTGGGTTTGAACCTTCCACCTCTGGTATATGGGGTCAGCGCCCCACTCTTTGAGCCACAGGCGCCGCCCCTTTTGAAAAGCTTTGAAGTCTTGCCCTTTCGCCTCTAAGTCCTCTCAGTCTGGGATTTACTACCAAGTACAGAGTATATGGAGAAGGAAAGGATTCAATCTCATTTCTTCTATGCGGAAACCCAGTAGTTGCAGCCCATTGTCCCTTCCCAGCTGGTCTGCAGTGCCATCTTGTCATGCCACTGAGGGGATTAAAGTAGATGAGCAGATAACATGGTTGGCCCAATCACCAGCGTCTATTTAGTGAGATTCTGTGACTTTGAATCCCTCTTCCTCTTGGGCTCTAGGGGAGCTAGGACTCAGAACCTCCCACTTTCAATGAAGATTTTCATAAACATTAAGACCACAATGTCACTCGGGCTCCTGAGTACAGCAGACCCAGTAAGTTTGCACATCTACCAGGGAACCCTAAGTAACATGACGGCAGTGGAAAGGGCCCTCACCCTTTGAGCGTTGCAAAATGAACAGCTCGGCACTCTTCCTGAAGCTCAAGCATTTGCTAAAACACTTTTAAATAGGTCCTCAGTCAGGAAAACTGGGAGACAGCAATTAAGTCTTCTCAAGGCTCCAGGGGCCCTGGTGGCAGTGGTTGGTAAATCTGATCTGATGAACGGATAAGAAATGGCTATAATTAGCACATTCAACGTGAAAAACACGTGACTGGGCAGATTGTAATTTTCCAAACTGTCAAGACAATTCTCAAACAAGTCTTCAGTCAGAAGGAGGCTGAGCGTGTCTGTTGTACGTACTACTAATTTCCTTGTTCTCATAGCAGCAGGTGAAAACCCAACCCAGGTTGTCTGTATGTCTGACAAGTCAAAATACAAGAAATTGGAATGAATGGACACTTAATAATTTTATAGGTATAGCTTTCAAAATTGTTTTCTTATTGAAGTATAACTTACATTCAATAAAAATTACAAATCTATAGTATATAGCTTAAAAATTTTACATATATGTACATCTGTGTTACTACCACCCAGGTCTGGATATTAAACATTTTTACTCCCTAGAGGCTCCCTTGACCTTCGTCTTAGTCACATCTCCCTACAGAAGTCACCACTATTCTGACTGCTATCACTGCCGATTAATTCTGTTTCTGAAGTTCCTATAAACAGAATGCTATCTCATGCACTCTTTTGTATATGGCTTCTTTTATTCAACATTACGTGATTCACCTGGGATGTTGTATAAAGCCAGAGTTTGCTTTTTTTCATTATTGTATAAACACACATGATATGATCTACCGAAATTCATCATTTTTACTGTTGATGGACATTTTGGTTGTTTTCAGTTTGGGGCTATTACAAATAAGGTTGGTATGAACTTCAGTGAATCACCACTGTCTCACATTGGGTACAAACCCAGGAGTTAAATTTTTAGATTATAAACATTAGATTTGCTTTTTTCTTTTTCTAAAACAGTCACTTCAATTTAGGTATAATTTACATACACTCAAATCCACCAATTTTAATTGTCCAATATAATTTTTGACAAACGTACTTGGCACGTAACCACCAACCCCATGGAGCTATACAGAACAGTTCCATTGTCCCAGAAAGTTCCCCTGTGCCACTTTGCAATCACCTTCCCCTAGCCTCAGTTCCTGACAATCACTTATTTAATTTCTTTCGGTACAGTTTTGCCTTTTCTAGAACTGTATATAAATGGAATTATATACACTATATGCACTTGGTAATCTTTCATGCCCTGTTTATTTCACTCAGCATAATTATTTTGCGATTCATCTGTGTGCATGCAAATGTCAGTAATTCATTTCTTTTATTGTAATATTCCACATTTTGTTTATCCACTTACCTGTTGGTGTCTATTTGAGATTTTTTTTCCATGTGGGGGGTTTTTATTAATAAAGCTGTTACCAATATTTGCTACAGTTCTTCACATGGACTTGTGGTTTCATTTCTTTTGGAGTAAATACCTAGGAGTGGGATTATCAGGTGATATAGTAAGTGTATGTCTAACTTTATAAGAAACTGCCAAAATGTTATGCACACTGGGTATACCGTGTGCATTTCTGCCAGCAGTGGGTTCCAGTTTCTCCACATCCTCACCTACACTTGTTATTGCCAGTCTTTTACATTTCAATCAACTGGAGAAATGAATAATAGTATCTCACTTTGCTTTTAAGTGTCTTGTCCTATGTTTATTGTCCAGTTGAATATCTTCTTTGATCAAATGCTATTCAAATCTTTTGCCTTTTTAAAATTTGTCTTTTTATTAAATTGTTAGAATTCTTTATCTATTCTGGATATAAATATTGTATCAGATACATGTCCTGAGAATATTTTCTCCCAGTCTGTGGCATGCCTTTTCATTTTCTTAATGTCTCTTGAAGAACATAAATTTTTAATTTTGACCAAGTCCACTGTTTTTATTCCTTTTTTTAATGGTTCATATATTTATGTGGCCTAGGAAATTCTCACCTAACCCAAGACTACACAGTTTTATTGTCATATTTTCTTTTATCATCTTCATAGTTTTAGCTACTATGTTTATGTCTATAAATCATTACACTTTAAATTGTGCATGCAGTATCAAACAAGAGTTAAGGCATGTAGATTGTTACATATGGAATTTCAGCTGGTCCCGCATATTTGCTGAAAAGACTATCATCTCTCCCATTGAATAGTTTGACACATTTGTCAAAACTCTGTAGATGTATATACATATTTGACAAGGCTGCTATGAGAATTGAGTGGGACTTTGACAGCACTAAGCATTATGATTGGCACATAGTAATTGCACAATAAATATTTGCACATTTATAATTAAATTGTCATTTGTAATTATTTTAGTTAGCTTTACTGTAAAGTAGATGTAATACTGCACACCCTACAGGGTGACCGTGAGGTCTGGTGAGAAGTCACACAAACAGAACTCCGGCAGTGTCTGCAGGTAGTACTGTCTCAACAGAGCGCTTCCTCTTCTCTGTGTAACAGTGTCTTTGATTACACATTCTATAAACAGTACCTTGTGCAACCCTAAAACTGTAGAATGTATAACACATAAAAAGATTTAAAAAAAATTATTAGTGCTAATATTACACATGAAGGGACAGGGGGTTATTACTTTTCACCTTTTCAAGTCAGGCAAGATTCCTTTTAAAAGATAAAATTTAGTATTGCTGAGGATGAGGGAAAATGGGCAGTCTTTTGGTTGGTTCTGCAAATTAGCCCAGACTTCTTGCAGGGCAATATATATATTGGCAATATAAATCATAGCCTGTTGAAATGCAGTAGAACCTCTGTAGGTTGACCACCTAAGGGACTATAACAAACTGGTCAGCATAGAGAGGTGGTCAGCATAAGGGACTAGGCTTACCTTACTGATACATACATGTGGTACATGTCTAGTCAATGAAAATTCAGCCAACTTAAGGAGGTGGTCAGTGTAGGGAGGGGTCAACTATAGAGATTCTAATGTATGCATACATTTTGACCTAGCAATTCTATTTTTAGAAATTTTTCCCCAAAATGAAGATTGTGTATTAAGAACTATGTACAAAGACAATATACATATTATCTTTATATATAATTAATATATATAATGTGACAATTAGTGAGATAAATTGTGGTGTATTTATGCAATAATGTGCCAGACTTCCTTTAAAATGATGTAGTTGAAGAATATTTTACAGTAGCTATACTGAATAAAAAGAATAAATTATATATGAGTATTCATTTTTTCATTCATCAAATACTTGTTGCCAGGCCCTGGGCTGGGCTCTGGGCCTATGATGGTGAACTTGGGATCACCATCATAGGTGGTGACAGATGTGGACTCTGTCTTCACATGGCTTTCAGTTGAGGAGGGCGACAGAAAAATGAAACTACAAACTAATTGTATACAGTTCTGGAACAGGTGAAGGGTGAGGTGCTGAAGGAACACAGAGAGGCATGCTCAGGTCAGATTTGGCCTTGATTAGCTGCTTGGGTCAAGTCAGAACTCCCAGAGCAAATGCCTTCTGAGCCAGGGTGTGAAGGATGAGAAGGTGCTCTGCAGAGGCAGGTATGGGGCTGGGGTCAAAGGGTGGAAGGAGCTTCCAGGTAAAGGCAGCCGCATTGCCATGAGTCACAGGAGGCCACTGAAAGTTATCAGCTAAAGTGTGAACTGGTCAGCTTCCAGAAGGACTCATGTCCAGTGTGAAGAATGAATTGGAGGGTCTGTGCTGTGAAGTAAAGAGACAAGTTGGAATTACCTGTGCTGGTAATTCAAAGACAATGGTGGCCTAATGGAGGGGAGTTGCAAAGAAGTAGATTCAAGAGATATTTAGAAAGAGAACTGGATATGACTCATTCGTTCTGGCTTGGCCACCGGCATCCAGAGAGATGTCTCAGGAGACAGAGAATACATGGGAGGGAACTTTGGTAGGGAGGAAGGTGAGGGTTGAGCTCTCCTTGGGTTATGTTCCTCTGGAGTAAGCGGGTGGGGGTGGGAGTCTGCAGCTTAGGAAAGAGATCAAAGCTGGAAGTAGAGATTCAGGAACGACTGATCATCATAAAAATGGCAGTTGGACACAAGAAAGTACGGGAGAATTCCTAGGCCAGTTCTTCTCACACTGTATAGTCTTATCCATTGTGCACCATAAAATCAATTTACGAGGTATATTACTCAGGGGTCTCCAGAGAAACAGGATCAGTAGGAGATTAGGCATATATATAGACGTAAAGATACAGATATATTTTAGATACATACACTGAGAAATCAGATCACGTGATTGTGGAGGTGGAGAAGTCCCATGATCTGCAAGCTGGGGACCCAGGCAAGTCACTGGTGTAGTTCATTCAAAGTCTGAAGGCCTGAGAACCAGGGGATCCGATGGTATAAACCCCAGCCCAAGGGCCACAGAAGATAAGATGAAATGTCCCCACACGAGCTGACAGGAAACAAAGGCAGCAAATTCCTCCTTTCTCTGAATGTTGCTCTATTCAGGCCCTCGGAAGATTGGACGAGGCCCACCCACACAGGGGAGAACAGTCTATCTAACTGGGTACATGCATTCAAACTCTAATCTCATCTGGAAACACCTTCCCAGACACTTTCAGAGATAGTATTTAATCTGGGCACCCTATGGTCAGCCAGGCTGACACAAATCTGACCATCATGGTGGGATGTGTCCAGCAATAAAAGCAAAAAAAAAGGACCCAAGGAAAAACTTCAGAGTGCATATACAAGTAAGGGGAAGAATTGCCTCGTGAAGCTTTAGTTTGAGATGTATGTGTATAAAACTCTGCCATAGTGTGCAGAGTGGAATCCAAAAGGGAGATTGGAGGAGCAGGCTGGGCTCCAGTTGCATGACCCAACGCACTCTGTCCCAGCTGAGGCTTGCCTCCATATGACAAGTGAGAACACTCACAGAAACTATTCCATTACATCAATTCAAATCTATATTGTGCCCCGTAAGAATTTGCAGTAGGGAGGTTCAACAGGAAAAAAATAAATTAATAAATGAATCCTGAATGAACTCATCAACTAGTAAACAGATATAAACATATAGGAAGGCTCATGGAGTCTGGATTTCACATAAGCTAATTTTTTTCTCCACTGAGACTTAAAAAAGAAAAAAGATTGGAAGTTAGTTTGGTTTGATGAAGGCGCAAGTCTCCGTCAGGTTTCCTTGTCCCTGGAGTCAGGAAACATCCCTCATTCTAGGTGGTTCCTTTGATGTCGACTTCCTGAAATTAACTCTCGGAGCACCATTATTTATAGCAATAGAAATCAATTAGCAATGTAAATCTTTAGGTTCTTGGAAACCAAGTGGTAAGGCTTGTCTGAATTGGGTAGAGGCTGACCACGTCGGGAACCCTGGGAGGATAGTTTGAAGTAGAACAAGGGCGTGCCGAATGTATCATAAAGGAGCTGGCATTCAGGTGTTTGCCGTCCACTTGATGGCTGGGGGAGGCATATTTCTCAGTGAGACTTTCATTCCCAGATTCATAAAACAGAGATACAAAGTCCTGCTTACAGATCTTGCCTTTTCATGGAGAGTTTCAAAATGAGAGGCAGCACAGAACAGGACTTTGTAGACTGTAAAGGTAACTACAAATGCTCGGTGATGTTACTTGCATTAACCAGCCTTTGGAGTAATTTTTTAAAATAGGAAGGAGGGCTAGATCAGGTTCCCAGGGTTCTTTTGGTTGTGTCATAGAATCCCTTGTTCTCCTGGATATAGTATAAGCATTGCTGAGATTCAACACTGCCCCTGTGGTTACTGTGTCACAGACGGCCTCAGATCAGCAGGAGGCAAGGAGCACACATCACAGAGAGGACCAGCTTCAGACTCAGCGAGCCCAGGTTTGAATCCCAACTTCCACACTGAATAATGCCTCTCTGAGTGCCTCTTGGAAGTGTTATATGAATGACACTGTACAGTGATTGTGTGAACATAGTGTCATACAACTTCCTAAGGAAGCCCTGATCTTCCGATCTGGCAATGGCGGAGAGTCTCCTCCCAGCGCTGGGGAGCTGAGCCTGCCATCATCCACTCCCTGAATCTCTGAGAGGCCTTTCCCTTTTATCACATGTCCCTGAACTTTGGTGTGCAAATGCTGTCTGGTAACTCACTGACAAGGTCAGTCTCTGGACTGGTCCCCAGTGATGGAGGCACATCTTCACACCTGCTGCCTTCTCTGCTGTCTCCCCCGATGTGTGACCCATACTGATGCATTGGGGCACTGACTGTCCTTTGAGACGCCACTCTTTCCTCTTAGTTCCCTTAGCTTCCTTCCCTTACTTCCCACCCCAAGGATAATGGAAAGGACTTCTGCAGAGGGACCAGTTTGCCCAGCCAGCCAAAGCCTCAAGGACCCTCCAGAAACCTCATGACTGACTCTGTGCTCATGTAGCTCATTCTCTGCATCCCGACCTGTGGTCACCGTAAAGCCAGGAAGGAGGAGCCCTCAGCCCTGCAGAAAGAGGAGACAGAGCCTTCCTTCACTGCTTCAAGTCCTGAACTCCAATTCCAGGAGGGGCTCCACTAAGGCTGTGGATGGTTCTTGCCGGCCTCAAGGAGCAGCTTCTTCTTCTTCTTCTTTTTTTTTTTTAAAGAGCAGCTCATTTTATTTTATTTTATTTATTTATTTTTCTGGCTGGAGCTGGGTTTGAACCTGCCACCTCCAACATATGGAGCCGGCGCCCTACCCTTTTGAGCCACAGGCGCCGCCCAGGGAGCAGCTTCTTGAAGAAGCAAGACTCTGGACTCTGACAGTCCTTCCAGACATCTCCTCACTCAGGCCTCCCCCCAAGCAAACAATTCTGCAGGGGCAGTTCTGGAATGTCTATATCGGGGACTAGGTGTAGAAATGAGGGAGCTTGGTCTTGACCTAACAAACTGATATTTTTATTTAAACTGCATGTAACATATAGATCTATAAAAATACAGTTTCCTAGAGGTGCTTTTATTCCCACCTAAATAAGATCAAGAAAATAATCGTGAAGATGAGACAATGTGGTCAGTGTGATGACTGTTATTATAATTATTTCTCTTCTACAGTCTTTCATTTGTGATCATAAATCCAAAAGGCTCAGAAAAACATCTTTTTTGTATAACCTGTTTGGCAAGAAAACCCTTCCTAAATGGATGTGGGGCCATTTATCCTCTGTCTCTCTGGTCTAGTTTGAACACTCATCCAGTCCATGTACTTGGTTACTGGGTGCTGCCCTAGATCCGCAGGGATGCTGGGTGCTATCCAGTATTTATATCGTATTTCCTTCCTAAAAACCCTAAAATTCTAACTTCCCAAATGCACCTGGCTCTGGAGTTTTGGATAGGGGACCGTGAACCGTGTTATAACAATGATCACTGATGTTGCTGCTATTTAGGACTGGTGGAGGTGAGGTGGGACAAAGACCCTGCTCAGCTCCCCTCGAGTCCCCAAATTGCTCCTCAGGAATTTCTGCTCTTCCGACATCATTGCTGTCCACTTCCAGTGGACCGTGGCTGGCTTCATCTGCTCCATCTCAGCGCAGATCATCACCATGGCTCAAAGGTTGAACCAGGACAAATTCCCCATGCAGAAGCCCCCCCAAACTGTGCCTCAGCTCAAGGGCGAGTGGTAGCTTTTCCTACTGAGTGGCAGGGTGTGCCGGATCTCTGAGCCCCAGGTGGAACCAGGGAGGACATCAGTGTGGCTGTCAACAGCAGCTGTAATGAGTCATGGGGAATCAGATGACAAGGCAATTATCCCTGGCACCTTCATCAAAGGCCCTCTCAACCAGGACACACAGAATCTGCCAGTGCTTGTGAGCCGCCCCCAGCCCCTTGCCTACTCTCCACCCTCAAATGCTAATCAGGCTGGGAAGGGAAAGGGAGGCCTGAGTCTCTGCCAGAGGAGTCCCTGACAGAGAAGCAGGGCTGCTGTGACCCCATCAGATACCAATGGCTCCAGATGCCTAGACCCCAGAAGGACAGGACCATGTCCATTTAACTCTTCCACTGTGTTCCAGAGGCCTAGCGTGACATAAGCACTTGGTAGGGACTTAAGACTTAGTAGCTGAATGAATTCAAAAATCCAAGTAGCACTTGCTCAACTGGCCAGACAGCAGTAGTAAAACAAATTTACCCACTGGGTCAGGAGTAGTGGTGAGAGCTTTGCTGTATCACCTACTGTGTGCAGAGCCCTATTAAGTGCTAAGTGCCGGGCCCTGTCCAATTCAAAACTTATTGTACCACATGAAGGAGAGATGTTTATCCACATCTTATAGACAATGAGTCAAGAGCCCATCTCTAAGTCCTGACTCCAAAGTCTGAGTCATGTCCCTCCTGTCCCGCTGCCCAAGAACAACCCCTTTGTCATCTTCACCACACTGCAGCTTGACCGGACTCCACGGCTGTTCATTTTCTGAGTGGAAATAACTGCTAAGGCCCCAAAAAGAGACACCAATCCTGGGGCAAGAAGCCAGGAGGCAAGGATGGAGCGGGTGATGTAGAGGGAGCAGGGGGAAGGGAACAGAGAGGGGACCCCTTCCTGGCTGGGGCCCCACCCCGTGGCAATCCTGCCCTGAGCCATCTGGCTCCTTCCTGAGCTTCTGAAGTCCAGCTTCCCTGCCAGGCTCAGGGGGTTTTCTTACACCCCCCTCCCATGACCAGTGCTGCCACCTGCCCACTCTGTCCCCATCCAAAGATCCACACAGATGAGCATCACTCCCTTACACAACCAGAAAACTCAACCCTTGGCCTTGTTTTCTGCTAAATCCCAAGAAAACCAGGTTTGCTATGTACTCTTTCCTGCCTGTGGGAGCAGCTTCCGAGATGGCTCCTAGGCATCCTGCCTCCTGGGGGCCACATGCTGTGTAATCCCCTCCTCTGCAGAGGAACTGGAGTCAAGGACTCACTTCTAGGGAATAGAAGGGCAAGAGCCCAAGATATTCACTGATATTCCTCATTCTGCAAACTGGAACACTTACCTGAGACTCTAGTGAAAACTGTAAACCTTCTCCCAATGCAGATGCACATTATGTACAATGAACTTTCAACTGTTTTCAAAAGGTCAAAGTTCCAACTCCTTCCTAAAGCCAAGTCTCGGAGACCCTCAATTTATGGTCCTCAAGTGAAGGCTCAGTTTCTTAAAGGTTAAGGTCACCATACTGTTAAAAGCTGGAATGGGTTTGAATCTAGGCCATCTGGCTCTAGACTGCCACTCTGTTTTTTTAAGTAAATTTCAGAGGTTTTTGTTGTTTTAGGTATATCCCACATAGAGTGAAATGTATAGATCTTAAGTGTACAGGTTGATGAGTTTTGACAAATGTAAATACATCCTTGTGGTTCACACCCAAATCAAGATACGCAAGCTGGGCATCACAGCAGAAGGTTCCAGGTGCC
>NW_003852454.1:4409552-4416538 GCF_000181295.1 Otolemur garnettii
CTGCCACCTTAGGTGTATGTGGCTGACGCCTTAGCCACTTGAGCCACAGGCGCCGAGCCCAGAATGCTGTTTCCATAGATTAGTTTTGCTGCTTCTGAATCTTATAAATGGATCCATAAACATCATATAATTTGTTTTTCCCTATCCACTGGTTCCACATCCACAAATTCAACCATTCTTGAGTTAAAAAATATAAGAAAACAAAAATAACAATATAACAATAAAAAGTAATATAATTTTAGAAACTATGGATGTAACAAGGCACAAACATTTACATATTTATATTGTTTAAGGTATTATAAGTAATCTAGAGATGAATGGAAGCATATTGGAGGAGGTACCTAGATTAAATACAAATATGGTGCCATTTTATTTCGGGGACTTGAGCATCTTTGGATTTTGGTATCAACTGGGGTCCTGGAAACCAAAACCCAGTGGACACCAGGAGACAACTGTACATATATTTTTGTATCTGGTTTCTCTTACTCAGCATAATTTCTGCTACATTCATCCAGGATGTTATATGTGTTGGAAATGTATTCATTTAATTACTGAATAAAAATTTAGTATATGAATATGCATAGTTCATTTTATTTATCTCATTGAATTGACACAAGGACATCTCTAACTTTAAGCTGTTATGAATGAAGTTGCTACAAATATTCTTGAGTCTTTTGTAGGCAAATATAGACTCATTTCTCGCAGGTAAAGACCTAGGAATAGAACTGCTGGTCCAAAGGATAGGCAAATATTTACATGTGTTAGAAACTTCCAATTTTCTGAAGTAGGTGTATCATGCTGTCTTTCATTTAATCTTCAACATTAGATGTGTTTTAAGCTGCCTTAAATACCTTTTGACAGGAGGTGGGTTTCAAATGAATGAACAAATGAATGGATGGACAAACAAAAAAAGCACTCACTCTCCAGTCCAGCCAGACACCAATACAGAGCTTCTGCTCACTGGTCTCATCCTGCTGTCTTCTCCGACTCATGGCTGCCCCATCTGTGCAGCAAACCACATTCAGTCCCCAGGCCTCCCAGGTTAGCCGTTCCTGCCCTTTCAACCACATTCATACTGTAGATGCTTTGGCAGGAAATCCAGCCCAGTGAATCCTAAGGAAACTCCCACTCTTTTCACCAGTAGAGTGAGAGGTACCTGTCCACGGCTGTAGAGAAAGAGCAACCACCCAGGACGCTGCTCCCAGAACTGCCACCAACCAGCTGTCCATAGGTGCCTGGTGCCTCTCCTTTTGGGTTTGGGGCTCTCACAGGCCAATTATGGGCCATGACCATCCAGTGGATTATAATGTCAGGGAAGGCTGAAGTTTCAGCTCAGGTGCCAGTTCCACACCCCTGTAGGTCATCCACCTCCTCACACTCCCCGCCTTCTCTCACAGCTCAGCTGCATGTGGAGCCTTCTGAGATGTCTGACCATGGTTCCCCATATTGGAAAAAGTGATTACCTCCACACCAAGCTCTTTCTGTCCTTGTTCTGAAACGTTGATTCCTTGAGAACTTTATTTCACATAATCGCTAGTCTATGGAGAAGTGGAAACAAGAAGGGGCTAGGGGAGAAAAAATAAAATAGGCAGAAAGGATATGGGCTAAGAGGGCTTGGGACTCCCTCCAAACAAAGGGAAAGAGTATGACCCTCCCCTCCAAGACCTGATAATTACTGACTCCTGTTCTGGGGTGGGCTCAGAGGATCCTAATGTACTCTGTATCCTGTATGAGAAGAGCAAGAGGGAGCACGTTCAGTGGGCTGGGAGTCTTTGCACTCTGAAGCCAGTAGGCTCACACCAGTGTTAGCCTGTTGGTACCTCTGAGCAAATAGAAGAAGTGCCCTTTCTTTGGCTGGAATGTAGGGTGAGCTGACACTCAGGTATACTCACCCCTTGGTAGGTGCCCTCTGAGAAGAGCAGGGGCACAAGTTGTAGCCTTGGGTGAAATGCCTGGCCTGTCAGGCATTCTTGGCGGAGCTCCCAAGAATAAGCCATAAGGGTTGTCTACTGATACAGGTGATCTGTCCAGACAGCCCCACTAAAGATATGGACTGGGTCTGGGATTTGTTTCTCTGAAAAAGGTGCATTGACTGGTCCTGTATCCTCATAGTGAATATATAAAAGTCACAGTTCCCTTATGATTGATCCCAAAGCATGATGGAATTAGCCAAACTCCTGTCAGGGGCTGAGGAGGAAAAGTTTCAAATAGAAACACTGAGAGAATCACATGGATTTCATAAAACCCTTTGTGAAGCCTAGATGACATTGACCTCCATCTGCACATCCTGGGCCTATCTGGCTTTACAGTACTATTCCCCAGAGTTGGGAGCAATGGGATTCACTGGAATAGCATCCTTTCCATTAGGTGAGTTATGACCACCTGGGTGAACGCATAAATGAATGAATCACCCAACAAACCACTCACCTCCCAACCCCAGTAAGTAGCCCCATATGGAGCGTCTCAACACACTGGCCCTCTTACTAACATGTGCAGGCAAGAAGAGTTCAGAATCTCCGCTTGGGGGAGGGGTTGTGTTTGCAATAAAAAAAGAGTAGGACTGTCTCTGATGTCAAATACCAGATATATAGAAACTTATTTCAAAACACCACGATAGTGTGATGGTTGAGCATTGAGATGCCAGCAGTAGACTGGCTGGTTTCAATTCTCTTTTTTTTGTTGTTTTCTTTTTCTTTGTTCTTTTTCTTTTTTTGTTGCAGTTTTTGGCCAGGGCAGGGTTTGAACCCACCACCTCTGGTATATGGGGCCGGCGCCCTACTCCTTGGGCCACAGGAGCCACCCTGGTTTAAATTCTTTACATTGGAGTGACTAGAAGCTTCTTTATCTTCTTTGACCCTTTATTCCCTTATCTTTAACTAAGGATGACACCTTCTTCTGGTTAAGGTAAAGATTCCATAAGATACGGTATATGAAGCACCTGTCCCATCATAAGTGCTTGACAAATTATTATTACACAAGACATCTGAATGGCTCTTTCCTCCTTTGACTTGGATGCTTGTATAGAACAATTTTTAAAAGTTATAAATGGAGAGAAAGAAGTTGAACAAACAGTGCCATCAGAAGACTGTCAACAGACAGAGGATGATCTGAGTGACCCTTTACTTGTGAAGGCTTCAGGCTGGCGTCTTGATGAGCAGTGCTGAGCGGTTTGTCTCTTCAATAGGGTGACACTCAAATAATGATGTTGGCCAGTGCTGCCCCTAATTGAGTTTTAATTACAGTACTTCCAGGAAGAATGAAGTGAAACCTCTGTTCTCCTTGCATAATTAAATTTGGGTTAGTATATCTGGAGAATTCTTAGCCCACACATGTTTCATTTTTCCTCGTCTGAAGAGGGATTTCAAAATTGGACATTGTTGTTTAATGGATGAAGTTTAAGAATGACACATGGGCTTTGCTCCTCTTTAATTAGGAATAGTTAATTGTAGAAAGAACCTAATTAGATTGCCACCGGCGGGAGATGTAGGTGGAGATGAGATGGATCTCTTCATTAGCTATGGTTCCAAGGAAAAAGGAGCCAAGTAGGTTGGTGGAATTCTGGGGGCTTCCAGGCCACGCAGTCATAATTTTGAGAAATCCTGCTCTTCACAGAGGGGGACTGCCTTCGTGAGCCTGTGCGTGCTTCTGAGCACCTATGTGCCAAAAGGTATGCTGGGCTCTGAGAGCAGCTGAGAAAAACAAAAGTCATGACCCCTTTCCTTCAGATGCCTCCAGCTTGTTCAGGGATAAAGAATTAGCACACTGGAGGCAGAGGAAAAGGAGACCTTCCCCAAAGCTGACACCGTGAGGTACTGATGACAAGTTCCAAATGGTGTCCAAGAAGGCAGCCCACCGGGGACTGTGGGGGTTGCAGAAGTCTCGTGTAAGTGTGGTAGACTTAGGCAAGTTACCTATCTCCAGTCCAACTTTCTCATTTGTAAAAGGGCATGCACCTTGTAGGGTTATAATGAGCATTAAAGGCAGAAAACACTGAGCGTAGGGTTGGACACATATTTCATTCTGAAAACAATAGCAGCTGTTCTTATGATTATTTATGGGCCCTTCTCATTCTGAGATGGTGGCCCCCATGAACTCACCTGAACCTCATTTGAACTGGTTGTTCTCCACAGAGCTCAGCTGCTGGGCTAAGACCTGAAGGGGTCAGTTTTTGCCTTTGCTCAGGGGATGAGGAGGCTTGTGGGCAAAGTTTTACAGAAGTGGGGTTCTGGAGGACAAGACTGGGGCAGGTTCAGCATGGCTTCCCAGAGCCCCTCATACTGTAGGTGCCTGGGGACTGCTGACTTGGACAGAGTCACCACTGCCCTCTGGGCCATTTGCTAAGAACTGGGATGTTTGTTAAATGAACAGCTAACAGGTTGAGTAGCCCAAAGGTCCTTAATTGGAGGTCCTTCTGTGTTCTGCCTCTTCCACATTGGCAACATCTGGAGACAATTTTGATTCTCGTAACTGAGCAGAGATTGCTGCTGGGGTCTAGTAAGTAAAGGGCAAGGATAGCACTAACTGTCTTACAACGCACAGGACTGACCCTCCCTCCTCCACCAAAAGACTTATCCAGTCCAAACTGTTAATAGTACGAGAATGAGAAACCCTGGAGTAACCTGTTTTGGATCCAGGCCAGCAAGCCTAGGACAGCAGTCCCTGACACAGCAGTCCCTGTGTCAAAGTGTGACCTGAGAGAGGCACATTCTTCCAGGCTCCCTCCATGGGCAGTCACTCTCAGGTCACCTGCACGGGAGACCCCAGCTGGGCTCCCACTTTTCTAAATGGCCCTCAGAGCAGCTGCCCACGCTGTTGGTCAACAAATTGGCTAGGGAGTGTGTTCTACAGTTTGGCCACCAGATGGAGATCTTGGGATACTCTTTCCCAAGAAGACATGCGCTTGGCCTGGGCCTGTCTTACCAGAGAGTGGCGTTTGCTTTTAGTTTCTTGCTCTAAGCACCAGGTAGCCTTTAGGGAAAGGGAATTTGGTGAGAAGAAGGCATATACTAGGGGGAGGGTTCAAGATCCCCTTCTTGCTTTGCAACTAGGCACTAGCAGCCCTGCTACCGCTTTCCAAACAAATTAAGGTTTGCACCTTTGAACCTCTCTGTTAGCAATTCTATAGTGAAGAGGTGTGGCCCTGCTGTCTTATTAATGAGTCCTGTCATCTCTGGACTGTTATCTCATCTCCTGGACACTTGATATAGGATTTGGGGAGATGGACAGATGGAGGAGCCACATGGCAGGGGCTGGCACGTGCCTTCCCTCAGGCCACCACGTGTGCCAGACACTCTGCACACATGATCTCATTTTCCCTCCCAGAACACCAGCACAGGGGGCTGCTTTATACAGAACCCTAGTAACCAGCCAAAGTTAACCAGTAAGGCCAAGTCCAGTCTTTCCCTCAGCCCCAAAGAACCCCTTATTTGTCATCAGTGTGGAAGGGCTCCTCATCTTCAAACCCAGGGGAGTGAACTGGCTCCTGGCTGCATTTGGGGGACATGTAATTTTTCTTCTAAAACAGGGAACTTTTGAGAGTAAGAGGTACATTAACAGGACAGTCACTGGGACACCAGGTGCAAAACTGGACACAAGGTCAACCTAGCTAAGTGACCTTTCCTGTCTAATTCTCCCAAGTTTCTGAGATCCATGCAGGACTTTTTTCAGCTTCCATGACATTCTTAAGATCATATAGTGTAGCTATAATGAAACGTTTGGGGGAAGAAGGAGAGTAAGAAAACTTGCAAGGCTGACTCCTTGTGGGTACCACCTAAGACCAGAAGGGCATGGTGTGTGTCTGGAGGGTATAGTGAACCTCCTCAGTTATTGTGCCCCAGATTGTGACATATTCACAATTTATTGCCCCGCGCGTTTCAATCCATCCTTCTTTGCACTGCTTGGGATACCAGAGCTGAATCTTGCAAACATTTCCCTGATGCCAACTGGCGCGATACTCAGCTTCACCAGTAGGGGGTGCTAGAGGCACACCGCAGGAAGAAGGGTTTCTCTTCAGGTTCCTCAGGGCTTGGCCAGCCTTCCTCTTCCTGCGGGGTAAGGTACACCCCCCTCCCCAGCTTGGCGTCCCTCAAGGAGTTTTCAGTGGAACACCTATATGTGGCTTTCTGCTGAGTTTTGCAGGCACCTCATCCGACTTCCAGCAAATTCAGGAACAAACCTTTACCGCAGCTTCCTGGAAGCTCCTGGGAGAGTTTCGCCAGCTCCCCCAGCTGGCTTTTCAGGAAGTTCTGCAGCATTCCCTCCAGGTCGCTGCCACCCGGGGGGGAGCCGTCCCTGATTGACGGTCTCTACCTGTCACCTCAGCAAACTTCTTCATCCAGCAGCCCACAGCCCCATTCTCTCTACAGTGTCTGGCTGGCAGGCTTGTTGGAGAGGGATGGGATGTCCCAGGAGAACACTTGTTTTTTCCTGGGTGCTCTGCTCAGCTGTAGGGTAGAGCCTGCTCCCTGTATCTGCCATTCCTATGTTCTTTAGAGTTCTCATTACCCTTAGTAGCCAATACTTGGCACTACATCCCCCCTACTAGTTAATAACTCATTTTAAAAAATCGGATTAATATGAGGGTACAGATGATTAGGTTACGTTGTTTGCACTTGTTAGGTAAAGTTCAAGTTGTAGTTAAGCCCTTCACCCAGCAGGTGTGCTGTATACCCTTACATTGTGCCCTTAGGTGAGAGCTTACCAATCCCCTTCTCTTGCCACTTGAATTTATTTGTTTTTCTCTCATATTGGGGTGTAGTTGTTTATCTGTTGATTTCATGTTAGTATTGTGTACATTGGATACTTACTTTTCCATTCTTGTGATACTTTCCTAAGAATGTTTTTCAACTCCATCCAGATAAATACAAAAGATGTAAAGTGTCCATATTTTTATGGCTGAATAGTATTCCATGGTGTACAATACCACAGTTTACTAATCCATTCATGAGTTGATGGGCACTCGGGTTGATTCCATGTTTTGATGATTA
>NW_003852454.1:4417668-4419483 GCF_000181295.1 Otolemur garnettii
TAAAAAAAAGCCTTTGCAATTCTAAGAAATAAAAACAAATCTGGAGGCACCACTTTACCAGACTTCAGGTTATGCTGCAAGTCTACAGTGATCAAAACAGCACAGTACTAGCACAAAAAGCAGCAATACAGATTTATGGAAAACAGTACAAAAGCTAGAGAGGAACTTAGCTACACAGCACCATCTGATTTTCAATAAACCAAACAAAAACATACAATAAGGAAAATAATCCCTATTTAGTAAAGGGTGCTGAAAGAACTGGTTAGCCACAAGTAGAAGACTAAAATTGGACCAACTGGCACTTCTCACCACTTAAAAAAATTAACTCTTTTTGGATAAAAAAACCCTTAAATTCAAAACACAGAAATGATTAAAATTCTAGAAGAAAGTGTGGGAAAACCTCGTAATAACATTGACCTGGGAAAGGACTCCATGAAGAAGACCCCCTTGGCAATTGCAGCAATACCAAAAATAAATGAAGGGGACATGATCAAACTAAAAAGCTTCTGCACAGCTAATGGCACAACAACTAAAGCATACAGACAACCTTCAGAATAGTTAATGACTCTTTACTTAATTTCCCCTGCTTAAAATCCTGTGTGGTTTTCTCCCTTGTCTGGATCCTGACTGATATAGTTTTCTTTTGTCTTTCAATATCTACCTGCTTTTGACCTTCTTTTTATATTTATTCTACCTATTGATGGATTTGTTTATAGAAATATATCAAGAAATGAATTCTTTCATTCCAGCAAGGGCAAGAGACTTGAATGAGGATGCTAAGTGGTTTCAAATAAGTGACCCTGAAAGTGCATAGAGCTCAATAATACGTTTGGTCCCCACAAAGCAATTGTTCCGATGCCTTTAATTTCCCAGTACTTAAAACATGTTGATTATGCCATCTGCAATAAGAAGTGGACAAGTCACCTCCCCTCTCTAGGCCTCAGAATTTCTTTTTGTAAAATGAGAAAATAGGACAAAGTGATTGGTAACATCACCTTCCAACTGTGAGAATCTTAAATTGCATCTCTGAATGTATGTTCCTGAACCTTCTATACTTTCTCATCATCCACAGATGTAGAACCTTTAGCTGGCATTCAAACCTATTTGTTTCTTAGCTAGGCTAAGAAAGCATCATTTCCAAAAAATCTGCAAACATCTCTTGGAAAGCCAACACAGCTTGCTGTATTAGTCATTTACCCTTTAATGAGAATGAGTGCAGAAAGAACATCTGATTCAATGCTCACCTTTGTAGGGGAGACAATGGAGGCCCAAGATCATTAACTGACTTGTCCAAGTCTACAGGATTAGTTATAAAAGAGCCAGGACTAGAACCCAAGTTGCTTGGATTTCAGCTAAGTTTCTCATACCATATTGCTTTTGTACTATCTTTTAAATTCTTTGTCAATTCATTTCTTCAGATTATGATTGAAGGGCAGTAGAAAGAGAAGCTTCTGTATTCCTTGGATGGGGTGATTGTATGTTCCTCATTTATAGAATAATACAAGGAGATTCTGAAGGGAGGACAAAGGAATTATGAAGACAAATTTTTCTTCTTGCTGAGGGTGAATGCAAAACAACTCCATGCAGTTCCTTAAACCAAAACTGTTTAAGAATATTTTTGTTAAAGCCAAACCTCTCACACATCTAGTAGAGTAAGCAGACTCTTCATTTATCTTTCATTTGATCTAATCCAATAGTTCTCAGCTGGGGGTAACTTTGTCCCCTAAGGGACATTTGTCAGACAAAATGGAAGAGAAGGTGTGTTGTCATTTTGAAAGTAGAGGCCAAGGCTCTGCTAACCACCCTAAAATGCAC
>NW_003852454.1:4421362-4422407 GCF_000181295.1 Otolemur garnettii
ATGTTCACAACTCAGTAGCCTTTGTATGGCCAAAAATAGCGAAGTTGAGGACACTATTCCCTTCATAGTAGCTTTTAAAAAACTGAAATACCTAGGAATGTACCTAACAAAGAGGTGAAGGACTTCTATAAGGAAAATTATAAAACCCTAAGAAAAAGCAGAACATATTAACAAATGGAAGAACATACCATGCTCATGGGTGGGTAGGATCAACATTGTCAAAATGTCTATACTTCCCAAAGCAACCCACAGATTTAATGCAATCCTTATTAAAATGCCATCTTCATACTTTCAAGATTTGGAGAAAATAAGTCTTCATCTTGTATGGAACCAAAAGAAACCCCATATAGCCAAGGCAATTCTTATTAATAAAAACAAAGCTGGGGCTATCACCCTACCAGACTTTCAACTATTCTACAAGACCATAGTGATCAAAACAGCATGGTATTGGGACAAAAATAGAGATGTCGAAATTTGAAACTGAATAAAAACCAGAAGATGAAACTAACATCGTACAACCGTCTGATCTTTGATAAACCAAACAAGAACATACAGTGGGGGAAAGAATCTCTATCCATTAAGTGGTGTTGGGAGAATTGGATAACAACATGTAAAAGACTGAAACTGGACCTGCACCTCTCACCACTTACAAAAATTGATTCAAGATGGATAAAAGACTTAAATGTAAGGGTTAAAACAATAAAAATCCTCAAAGAAAGTGCTAGGCAAACACTTGAAGATATTGGCCTGGGTTCTTTATGAAGAAGACATCCGTGGCAATTGCAACAACAACAAAAATAAACAAATGCGACTTAATTAAACTGAATAGCTTCTGTACAGCTAAGGAGACAACAACCAAACACAGACAACCTTCAGAATGGGAAAAGATATTTGTATATCATGTTTCCCCAAAAATAAGACCTACCCCAAAAATAAGCCTATCAGGATTTCTATGCATTTGTTAAATATAAGTCCTACCCCGATAATAAGACCTAGTGATGGATTATGCAGATATGCTGCATAGCCACGCCATGCACTTCGGCCC
>NW_003852454.1:4422427-4431901 GCF_000181295.1 Otolemur garnettii
CAGAGAGGAAGACATCCCCTGAAAATAAGCCCTAGTGTGTCTTCTTGAGAAAAAAATAAATATAAGACAGTGTCTTATTTTCAGGGAAACAGAATTATAAGTCAGACAAAACTAGGATCTAGAGAGAATTCAAATTAATCAACAATTTAAAAAGCCAACAATCCTATAGATCACTGCGCAAGAAATGTGAATAGAACTTTCTCTAAAGAAGACAGATGAATGAATGGCTAACAAACATGAAAACATGCTCATCTTCCCTGATCATCAGAGAAATGCAAATCAAAACCACCCTGAGATATCACCCAACCCAAGTGAGAATGGCCCACATCACAAAGTTGCAAAGCTGCAAATGCTGGTGTGGATGTGGAGAGAAGGGAACACTTTTACACTATCAGTGGGAGTGCAAACAAATACAACCTTTTTGGAAGGACGTATGGAGAATCCTCAGAGAACTCAAATTAGACCTCCCATTTGATCCTACAATCCCATTACTGGGCATGTACCCAGAAGAAAAAATCATTTTATCATATGGACATTTGCACTAGACTGCTTATTACAGCTCAATTTATAATTGGCAAAATGTGGAAACAACCTAAATGCCCACCAACCAAAGAATTGATTAACAATCTGTGGTATAGGCTCAGCACCTGTGGCTCAAGTGGCTAAGGCACCAGCCATGTATACCCAAGGTGGCGAGTTAGAATCCAGCCCAGGCCCGCCAAACAACAATGACGGCTGCAACCAAAAAATAGCCGAGCGTTGTGGTGGGCGCTCGCAGGAGAGTCACTTGAGCCCAGGAGTTGGAGGTTGCTGTGAGCTGTGATGCCATAGCACTCTACCCAGGGGGACAGCTTGAGGCTCCTGTCTCAAAAAAAAAAAAAAGAAACAATCTGTGGTATATGTATACCATGGAGTACTAGTCAGTCATTACAAGAGATGGAGACTTTACATTTTTTGTATTAACCTGGATTGAGGTGAAACACATTCTTCTTAGTAAAGTAGAATCCAAAGTACTCAATTCTAGTATGAAGGCAGTAGATGGCCTAATACATGGTGTGGAGTAGGAGAATCCTGGAGGGAGCAGAGAGAGGGGAGGAGGGAGAGGAATGGGAGTCACAGTGTATGGCACACCTCTTGGGGGTGGGACACAATTATAAGAGGGACTTTACCTAACAAATATAATCAATGTAATCTAATTCTTTATACCCTCAATAAATCCCAAACAATAATAAAAAAAAAAGATCTTACTGTTAAAAAATTTAAAGTCAAAGGAGAAATATAAAGCAAAATTAAAGAATTTCTTTACAATAATAATAATGTGATACATTGGATTCTATAAAATCAAATAAAGCGGTTGACAGATCATATATCTCTCTTGCTGAAAATGAAAATAAAGAAATTAAAGACTAACTTGAAAATCTAGGAAAAGCAAAAAAAGTAAACAAGAGAAAGAAGAATTAGCATACTTATCTTTTTAAAAAAGAAATTAATGTTAGAAAATGAAAGAATAATAACAATAGTACAATTTTAGAAATGCCCACTGAAACATCTGCAGATGAAGTGATTAGATGTCAGGGCTGGGCTGGGAAGTGGCTGGGGAAATAAATGAGATGATTGGCCATGAGGGGGCGATGTTGAAGCTGGGTGCTGGTACAGGGAAGTTCATTACCCTGTTCTTTCATGTTCACCTATGTATGACAATTTGTATTGTGAAAAGCAAAAACATTTAAAAATGAACTTGGATGAAAGGACTATGTCAATAATGAATATATAAAACATTAACAAATAATTATAGGAGTGAGTGTGGGGAGGTGAGCTGGAAACAAGGAAACATATTAGACTAGAAGACTAAGATCAGGATTATCCTCCAGTAACCACAACCACCTGGTCAAGGTCATGTGGTTCTGTCTCTTGCCTCTGTGCTGGATGCCAGGTGATGATCCACTTCCTTGTGGATGATGGGATTGGTGTCGAGACTGTGCATGAAGAAAACTGCCTCTGTGGTAAGCCACCTGCTCCAGATAAGGAAAAGTACAGGCTCTGAGTCAGAAGTACTAGCTCAGTGCCCACCTCTACCACAACTCCACTGTGTCCTCGACCTTCCTGCCTTTCCTAATCTATAAAATCACAGCACTGGGTGTGATGATTGTTAAGAGTCCCTTACATGCTACAGTAGCACGAAGAGTAGACCCCCTCTCTCCTCACTAGCACCCCACTCCTCCAAACTTTTCTGAAAATCCAGTTTATGGCACCCAACCCTCCAGAGAAGGGCTGTAACTCAGTGCAGGATGCCCAGCACCAAACCTTGGCAGCCCACTCATCATAAGATTAGGTCTGAAGCACCGTGAAAGCATTGACCTAGGTTCAGGTCCTCTGTTTAAGAAGAGAATGCATTTTAGGAAATTTTCATTCTTAGCTGGTTCAAACAAAAGAAGTCTTGATGTCCAGAAGGAGATGTCTCAGTCATCTGAATGTTTCCCAGTATGGACATGTCCCCCCACCCCCCCACCCCGCCCTGCCATCCCAGACTCTGATGATGTAGTATAAATGGCAAATCCCCTCTCAGGATAAGCTAGGTTTCGCTCTTATACTTTTTGCTTGTTTCGTTTGGATATCCTTAACACCATTGCTGCTATACCTTTGCAAAATGTGAGAAAGGGCCAATTTCACAACTGAATGTCAATTTAAAGCCAAAAGGCTCAGAACAGAGGCCGTTTGTTTTCAAAAAATAATACTGTGCTAATGAACACCACCACAGAGAGTGCAGCCACTCTGATTTCTAATGGAATGTGGAAGAGGAGCTCATTAGAGATTCAAGGCTTGCAACTCACTTTAATTAAAATTTGAGCTGGTAGAGCTTGGAGAAACCAACCCAACGAATGAGATTTAAAAGAGAAGGAGGGGAGAAAGAGGCAGGATATTGACATGAATAAAGGAGACCTTAATTAAAGGATTAATGATGACAATAACAATAAAAATCACTTCATCCTCGATTTGGGTCTGCAGTTGCAAAAAGTACTTTGTGAGGCACGCACCAGGCTGGACTTTGTGACCTGCAGGGAGGGAACTGCTGGCACCATGCAGGAGAGACCTGCACATCCTTCATCTGTTGGGGCCTGATTTGCCTCAGTCACTCCCTCCAGTTCTCTACTTCATGTGACAGATGTAGACATGCTTGCCTCATTGATGAGGACAACCCTCTGAAAACCTTAATGCTGAGTCGATATCCCTACCCCAACACTAATTAGTAAAATAACTGCAAGGAGGTCTGATAAGCCTCTTTTCCCCTTTCTGGCTATTTATGTGACTTTAGGAAGAAAAATTAAATAGTCAAGTACTCTCAAGATAATTTTATGATTCTCTCTGGTTTTGCCCAAGCCCGTGCTGCTTCTGCCTAATGGGTCACCCAGCTCTGCCCGAGAGCAGCTTAAATGACGGACACAACAACTGCATCATTCTGATTTATTTCTCTGGCTGGGCATTGTCCTCTCTTTTAGGTCTGAGAATCTCAGGGACTGTACTAGCTTACTAGGGCTGCCAGAAAAAAAATATAATACCACAGGCTGTGCGACTTAACCAGTAAGTGTATTCTTACAATTCCAGAGGCTGGGAGTCTGAGAACATGGTGTTGGCAGGGCAGGGTTCCTCCTCCTGAGGCCTCTCTCCTCGGCTTGGGGAGGGCCCTCTTCTCTGCGTTTTCTCATATGGATCTCCTTCTGGGCTTGTTAGTGTCCTAATGTCCCCTAAAAAAATGTGGAATAGAAAAGAATCACCAAAGAATACATGTGAGTCACTGTAAGAAATCAGGCACACACGAGGAATGAAAGAATGTCCCCACACAAATTTAGCAGACTAAAAAGATGCTCCCACAAAGCACGTGAAACTATCCCCCTAATATTCCAAATGCACTGAAGACATTTTTTTTCAATGACAGAAAATAAATTGGGAATGACACATTAAAATAAATTGGGAAAGCCCAGAAGTAAAGTCACTGGAGTAAAGAAAGTTTGAAAAGAGAGGTTAACATTCAGAAAGAGTTAGTAATAAAAGAAAAAAATACATAAATAAAAACTAAACTAGATTGAACATAAGAGTGATGGATACAATAGTTATATTGTAGCAGGGGGCACCCTATCACCTCATTTCAATTTAATTACCTCTTAATTACCCATCTTCAAATACAGTCATGTTCTGAGATAATGGGGATAAAAAAATCAACATGTAAATTCAGGGGGGGAACATAATTTAGCCCATACCAGAATAAAAAGCAAATGCTCACAGCACATTTATTGTTCCCCTGGAGTGAGTCATCGTCCTAACATATCCCCTTTTCTTCACCCCATAGGTAGAAGCTGTTAAGAGCCCAGGTAAAGAGTTGAATTGGCCAAGATTTAAATAGACTGGCTATCATGCATATCTTGATTTTGTTCTCTAAATTAAGATTCTGTTTAAGATAAACTTAATGCAGAGACTACAGTTCCGATTATAAATAAACTTTCATAAGCATTTAAACCTACACAATTAATTATGAATATCTTACACAGCTATATCTGTAAGTAAACTCCACAGCACTGGGTCTCATTTACCATCAATCCCTCTGCACACAGCAGGTTGGCAACAGTCACTGACCTGAAGTGGCTTGAGCTGGCTCTCTTTGCTTCTCATGTCATCTGTTGCCTGCAGATTGATTTGGCCCTCCTGTCTGGGTGGGCAGATCGTCCGACCTGACTGATGCCCACGTCCCTGGGAACCCCTCTGCAGACAGCTCTAAGCCTCCATCCCTGCCCATCTCAGGGCTCTGCAAGCCCTTGCTTGGAAAATTTACAAGCTGCCTCTTATTCTATCTTTCCTTCTTCTTTTCCTCCTTCTCCATCCTATTTCCTCCTTGCTCCTTTTTTTTTTTTTTTTTTGCAGTTTTTGGCCAGGGCTGGGTTTGAACCCACCACCTCCAGTATATGGGGCTGGCCCCCTACTCCTTGAGCCACAGGTGCCGCCTTCCTCCTTGCTCCTTGATCTCCCCCGCCACTTACAGTAGAAGTTATTATGTATTTTTCCTGCAGACATCTCTTCATTGGGAGAAGAAGAATAGCCTCTGTTATGGGCTGAATTGTGCCTCTCCAGATTCACACGTTGGAGCTCCAACCCCATACCTCAGAACGGTTCTGTATTTGGAGATGGGGTCTTTAGAGGAGTGACAAAGTTAAAATGAGGCAGTTAATGTGGTCTCTAATCCAATCTGATTGGTGTACATATAGAAAAAAGAAAATTGGACACATAAAGAGATAATTGGCATGTACATGCACAGAGGAAAGGCCGTGTGAAGGCACAGTGAGGAGGTGGCTGTCTGCAAGCCAAGGAAAGAGGCCTCAAAAGGAACTGAACCTGCTAACACTTTGATCCTGGACATCCAGCCTCCAGAACTATGAGATGAATTTCTGTTGTTTAAGCCACCCAGTCTATGGTGTTTTGTTATGGAAATCTGAGCTGACTAATCCAGCCTCCTGGATGTGTTATAGGGAAAAGAATTCCAACCCCATTTCCTTTCTTCTACCATGTCCTGCCTTCCCCTCCAAAACAAACTTTTATCCTAGAAATAGAAAAGATCCAGAATCCTTACTACCAAGTGCTCTAGCTGCAAGCTTGTGGCAAAAACTGAGAAAGCTGTACACGTAAACCAGAGTCAAGGGAACCAGCCAGTGGTATGCTGAGATGACACAAACACCCCCTCAGCCCTCCATGCTAGGTAGGCTTCATTTTGCTTTGAAAAATTCCTTTATATTTATTACTCATTGTGTTCTCATCACAGCAGAAAAAGAGGAAACATTCAAAGAAATAAAATTTTATAAATGAGGAAACTAAAGTCTGAGGAAGTTAAATTGTTGGTCTGAGACCATAGAACTTTCCACTATCAGAGTTTATATGTGGTAGGCATTAATGTCATGCACCAAATACTTACAGCTTTCACTCTCTGGGCAGATTGCTGGAGTGTACTTTCTAGCCACTTTTATTTATTGATTGATTGATTGATTGATTGGAGACAGAATCTCAAGCTGTCTCCTTGGGTAGAGTGCTGTGGCATCACAGCTCACAGCAACCTCAAACTCTTGGGCTTAAGCAGTTCTCTTGCCTCAGCCTCTCAAGTAGCAGGGACTACAGGCATCTGCCACAACACCTGGCTATTTTTCTTTCTTTCTTTTTTTTTGGTTGTAGTTGTCATTGTTTGGCAGGCCCAGGCTGGATACAAACCTGCCACCTCTGGAGTATGCAGCTGATGCCCTGGTTGCTGAGCTGGCACCAGGCCATTTCTAGCCACTTTTGAAATGAGACATACACATATGGCTTGCTTTAACCAACTAAATGTGAGAGGACGTGATAGATGTCATTCAGGGCAGAAGCTTCCAGAGCCAGTGTGCAAATGACAAGATTCTCTCTCCAGCCTCCAAGAGCCAGATCCCTGAGATACTGAGATGGGCAGACCACCCTGCCACCCACCAAGGGGCATGGGGCCTGAGTGAGAAATTATAACTTGTTTTAAGCTACTAAGATGAGAGTTGTTTGTTATTATGCATATCCTAACTTATCCTGACTAATGCTTTCAGCTGCAGGAAAAAGAAAATCCATCAGAAAGTAGCTTAACAATAAGGACAAGACATGTTTTATTATCTCCTGTAACAAAATATCTGAAAATGGAGCAGTTCTAAGTTTGGACAAATCTGAGACTCAATGATGTCTTCAGGGATCCAGGTGTGTTCACATCTGCTATCCTCACACTTTACTTTCTCCCCTCAAAGGGCCAAAAGAGCATCAGTAGCTGCAGAGAGGCAGAGTCAATTTTGATTTGCTAGACTAACTGAACCCCTTCCCCAGCTGAGATGAGGGACCCATCCCTCTGAAGCACAAGACTACCTAATTCCCCTGGCAAGAAAGGAGAGGGCACAGTTGTGACGTCCTCAACAGTATTTGCTATAATGGTGACTCAGAAACCGAGTCCCGTATATCAAAATTTCCACCCAACAGTTATAAGTCAAAGATGGTCAGTGTTCACCTTTGATGCTTTGTGAATAAGAAGAGAAAGATTCAGAGCTTCAAGGAGGGGGGGGGCTGTGACATACTCCTGAGTCAAATTAGGCCCCAACATTAGACACAGTGCTAGGCAGATGGCTCAGTGCCAAGGAAAATGGGAAGGTCCATCTTCGGTCAAGGAGGTACTGGTATTTTTCACATGTGCAAATGCAGGCACTGAGACCTCCTGAGGCCATGACTACCCCAGAGCTCAGCCAGTTAGTGGTGCAAGCGGCCCAGTGACCAGGACTTCTGCTTCCCAGTACAATTTCCATTCCTTCCCCAACTCCCTGTTTGCACAACAGCACTTGCTGATTGATTCATTAAAGTCCTGTTTGCTAGTTTCACTTGGGGAAATAAACTGACAGCTAAAATTATAACTAGATTTAAGACAGGGATGACAGATCCAGCCTGGAACATATTAAGGGAAACTTAATACATCCACAGAAGGAACACTCAGAATTTGATATCAGGAATGACATCCCCATCCTTCATTAGCTATTTCTCTGGGACCTCCAGCAGAGCCAGAAATTTGGCCTTAGTGAGCCAATCACCCAACCCAGTGTGGCAGTTCTGACCCCCTTCACGCAAGTATACAGGCCAGGGAGTTTCTGATCTCAGAATAACTTTCCCTGCAACAATACATTTTTTAAACTGAGGAACTATGCCTCTTTGTGGGAGTAACTGTGTATCGGTGTGTATTATGTGTGTGAATGTGTGGTGTATTTGCGAGCACTTGCATGGCGTGTGTGTGTGTGTGTGTGTGTGCATGAATGTGAGCGCCCCTCATAGTGGGGGGCGGGAGAAGGAAGGATGTATGTGACCTACTGTACCCCTATGAAAGGTGAGGGTTTCCATTTCCCTCACTCTCAGAATTCCCCAAACCTTATGGGAGGCTCCCCTATGATTCCATGAGTCAGACTAGCACAGGGGAGACCCAGGCACACTCCAGGGAGGACAGATGCCCAGTGCTTCCCCAAGGCCCCGCTGTTACCCCTCAGTCACTTCTGCACTGGCCAGGGGCTGCAGAAGACCAGGCCTCCAAACAGAAGCAGGAAAACTTAGGGAGACAGAGCTCCTCTATGGCCAGAAAGTTGAAGATTGCCTAAAATAGGGGTTATGGCTTGAAGTGGCCCCAACTAATGGCAGCTTAAACTATTAGGACATTATTACCTCAATAACAATAACTCAGCAGGCAGAGTTGCAAATTCAGCAGTTCAGTGAAAGGTTGGCTATGGGTCTGTTTCTCTGTGAGTCTCTTCACTTCTTCCTTATGGTCATGGGATGGCTGCTGAAGCTCCAGGAGTAAGTAGTGTACTTTCATTAATTCATTCAACAAATATTGAATAAGTGCTACTATCTGTCAAGCACTTTTCTAGGTGCTGAGGACATCTCAGTGAATAAAACTGCCAAAAAAAAAAAAAATCCCTGCCCTCAGGATCTTCTACTCTGGTGGTGGTGGGAGACAACAAACAAAATAAATAAGAAAATTACATGGTGTGTTAGTGGTATATGCTCTGATGAACAACGAAACAGAGAAAGTGAGGAGAAGAAGAAGGAAGATTTTTATTTAAGTGTGGCAAGGAAAGATCTCACCGAGAAGCTGACATCTGAGCAAAAACCTGAAGGATGTGAAAAACGAGCTAGTGATGATCTGGAAGAACAGGATCCCGGGCAGAGGAACAGCACGTGCGAAGCCTGGGGCAGGAATGTGCTTAGCAAGCTCTAGCCCAGGGGGCCTCAAACTTTTTAAACAGGGGGCCAGTTCACTGTCCCTCAGACTGTTGGAGGGCCAAACTATGGCCCCCAGGATGAGTCCACTGCTAAGCAGGACAGGCAGGGGTGACAAAAACACCTGGCGGGCCAGATAAATGTCCTAGGCAGGCCCACGGGCCGTAGTTTGAGGACGCCTGCAAGGATAACACAGGCACCAGGACAGCTGGCGAGGTGTGACAGAGGAATAAGATAGGAGCAGGTGAGCTTAGAGAGACAAAGGAGGACACAGGTCCTTGGAAGGACATGACAGCAAGCCAAAGCACCAAGGAAAGGAAGACAGCTCTTATTTAAGAGAGATGGGGGCTCTACCCCCGCAGCACAGTGGTTACAGTGCCAGCCACATACACTGAAGCTGGGTTTGAACCCAGCCCAGAGCCAGGTAAACAACAATGACAACTGCAATAAACAATAACTGTATATGTACACCATGGAATATTATGCAGCCTTAAAGAAAGATGGAGACTTTTCCTCCTTCATGTTTACATGGATGGAGCTGGAACATATTCTTCTTAGCAAAGTATCTCAAGAATGGAAGAAAAAGTATCCAATGTACTCAGTCCTACTATGAAACCAATTTATAGCATTCTTATGAAAGCTATAACCCAATTATAGCCCAAGAATATGGGGAAGGGGGGG
>NW_003852454.1:4432290-4440069 GCF_000181295.1 Otolemur garnettii
AAAAAAGATGGAAACATCTGTCAGCAGTCCCACCTACTCCAAAACTTTTCCTTGTATTTCACTGGCCAGAACTGGGTCAAAGGGCCACCCTAACCAATCACTGGCATGATTCATTCCCGGGGCCTGGGTGCACTTTCCGCAACCACGTGCTTCAACACTGCAGTTGCATCACCAGAAGAAAGGCAGGGTGACCGTTGGATACACAAGCAACAGTGTCAGCTACATAGAAGTTTCTCATTCAAGCCGTGTGCCCCTTAATGACAGCGGCAGAGCCTGGCTCCAGACTCCTGGATCCTCCAAGAGGATCCCGTAGGCATGGCAGGGGGAAAGAATGGGATCTATCTGGACTTTGGGAGATTTTCTGAGAGGGATCTTTCAAGGTCTCCCTCCTTCTGCTTCTATCTCAGAACTGGCCCATAAAAGCAAGTCTCTTCAATTAAAAAAAAAGAAAGAAAGAAACCCACAACTTTTAACTGTGAAAATGTCCACACATGCTCAACGTAGAGAAAAGGTGTAGTGATGCCCCATGTAAGTATCTCCCCCAATGTCTTCAACATCATTAATGTGTGGACCCAAACAGGCCAACCTATTTTATCTATAGCACCAACCTCCCCCACCCAGTATCCATTCCATTGAAAAGCACTAATAGGGGCACAAGTTCCTTTGAAGGTCTGCTGTGTTTTGAAGACTCAGATGGGAAGAGAGTCGTAACAGTCACCCAGCCCCACCTAAAGTTGTCCTCAGTCCCAGTGGCCATACTTCCTGCGTGTCACTTGCCTATAGCCAACTGAAGGACATCAAGCTTCTCCTGAATCATCCTTGCATCAGCTCAGAAGCTATGATTGTTCACAAAATCATCTATAATTGGAGAAGTTGGCCCATTAAAAATTTGGATGGACCGGAGCATAAGTCCGCAGCACTGCTCAGAAAAAGTAAACATGAGCAATGTGAGATTTGACTTCAGTGCACTTAATTTAAACTCCACTCTGAATATAAATCAGCTACTTTAGTTCTGATCTGCTCAGTCCCATTCCAAGCCCTGTGCTGAATGATAAACACTGGCTGCTTCTGGGAAGGGAGAAAAGATGACAGGCAAAATGAGCTGTTTCCTCCAGCCTGAGTGAAGTTCCTGGGCAAGTGAAGGGTGCTGCTGTCTTTGAAGAAAGTCTACTCGGGCATGTTCAGAACCTTCCTCTGGGTAGGAGGGTCTGGGTATTGGAAGTGGGGAGCTAGTTTACCTTAAGGTTTTGAGGACCTGGCAGTGCCTCTAAGTTGAAGGGAAAACCAACCAAGGATCCTCCATAGAAGTTTCTGGGGAACTACACCATTATACTTAGAAAGCCTCACCTTGAAAGACTGAGCTCTTGGTTCTGAGGGCTGTAATTAGAGCAGGTAGGAGGGACAGAGAACCCATACTCTGGTTCCTGTCTCCTGGTGGGAGCCTTCCTGAGTATCAGAGGTTCCCACTAAGCTGATGGAACAGCCAAAAGGGAGGAGCCAGAGGAATTGCAAATGACTCTCCCTGTGCAATGCTAGGGGAACATAGAGGTCACTATTGGGTCTATCCAAGCAGGGCCTCAGAGAAATATGCCTGTCCCAACTTCTCCTGAGCACAGACTGTCTCCAGGGGCATCAGGACAGAAGTGCCATGTTCCTGAGCAAAGGTGGAGAGATTGCCTCCAAAGGTGGCACTCTTCCTCTTCCAAAGGTGAGGAAGATTAGACTTGGCTGGTAAGAGCCCAGACCTTTCACCTGGTCCCTGAGCATCCCACATCAGAGCTTCTCCTCTGGGCAAAGATTTAAAACATCCTGATGAAATGCAGGATGGTAGGCCCTGGTTCAGTTGTTCATTCAGTAGAAATTATGATCTCCAGATCTGTCAGACACTATGCTAGGTGCTAATGACACAAAGCTGAAAAACCGTGGGCATTTTTCTCTCCAGTGTCAAAATACAATTTTCAAAAAATTAAAAGCATGAATTTCATTACCAAAATAGAATTTATATGTGTCAAAGATTTTATTCAAAATGTAAATTAACAGTTGAGAGCCCAATAAGATGGTAAAAGCAGTTCTAAGAGCATTTGAGATCTTAGAATAATATAGTTCATCAGGAAAGGCATTGGAAGGCGGTAGGAAGAAAGGAAAGAAAAAGGAAAAAGAGAGAGGGAAAGAGGGAGAAAATGCAAAGAAAGAAGGAAGGAAAGACAGAAAGTGATTCATTACACAAAACTGATTAGTGTCCTACAGGATAATAAAAGTATGATCTTTGAGGTTACCATCTTTATTTTTTTTTCTGCCAGACAGAAATATCCAGCTAAATATGTAATTTTGCAGTATCTAGGCCAAGGGTCCTCAAACTTTTTAAACAAGGGGCCAGTTCACTGTCCCTCAGACCGTTGGAGGGCTGGACTGCGGGCCCCAGGATGAGTTGGCTGCTAAGCAGGACAGGCAACAGTGGCAAAAACACCCGGCAGGCCGGATAAATGTCCTAAGCGGGCTGCATGTGGCCTGTGGGCCGTAGTTGGAGGACACCTGGTCTAGGCTGTAATCAAATAGTATATAGCACAGTCAAGCACATCCTCTCTGAGATTTGATAACCCACTAGTGGGTTAATGTCCTGATAAAACATAGAAGAACATGCTATACTTTCTATTTTCTTCAATATTTTAATATTTTTTTCTTAATATAAGAAATGTAAAATAACATGCCAATTAACCTGTCAGGTAAGGACCCCAGTCAATGGGACAAGACAGAGTTTTGTTTTGGCCTAGGAACCAGGACACCTGAGGATGGGCCCTAGCACCCAAGCGTCGTGTGACTTTGAGCAAGTCAAATTACCTCCCAAGTCATAGATTCTCTCTCTGTTCAATAAGAATGTTGAACTGGGATGGCTCTGGGGCCCTCTTTGGCCCTGATATTTTCTGAATCACAGTAGATTATGAAGCAAGGTCACCAGGCAAGTCCTATAGTACAGATGAAAGGGGAAGCACCATGGTAGGTCTTTGGATAACTGGAGGGAAGGGAAAGGGGGAAGAAGCATCTGAGCATCAAAGGCAAAGGCAGAGTAGAAACACAAAATAAAGGATTTCCCATCCAAGCTTTCCCCTTCTCCCAGCCCCTGCTCCCTATCAGTACCCTGGAATATTGTGAAGAGTCAGAACAAGCTAAGTCATGCTGCAGTAACAAATTGACATTGAATCTCAATGGCTTAAGACAACCAAAGTTTAGTTCTTGCTCACAGAATTTTAGTGTTCAGTGTCCTCTATGTGATAACTGAGAAATTCATATGTCTTTTATCTTACATGTCTACTATTTTTACATGTGGCCTCCTGAATCACTGTAGCAGAGCAAGAGAGACCACAGTGTACCCACCTGCTTTTAACTACATATAACTCATACTCATGGGCTTTGGCCAGAACTAGGCACATGGCTCCAACTAGATCAAGGGAACTAAGAAATACATGCTTCATGGAGCTAGGAAGAAGAAAAAAATCAGGTATTTGAGCCTTTACCCAGAAAGGATCTGGCTCCTATAAAGACAGGGTTTTTGAAGACCTTCATCCATAGTCTCTGACTCTAGAACATCTGCTGGAATAAAGAAATGTTCAGCCAGAGACCTAGATGCTCTGTCTGGCTGAGACACAACATCTGAGGATCTCCAGAGGCCTCCAAACCTGGGGCTATGTTTATAAGGTAAGTGTTGTACTTACACAGTCACTGGGACCATTCCTGGTTCCTGGTGCCACTGGTAGCCTAGCCTTTGGTCAGGGCACCAAATAGAGCATTTGAGAGGTGAGATCCAGTGCCTCTGTGGAAAGGGCACAGCATGCCCTTGTGTTCGGGGCACATGATGCATCTGCTGCCAAGGTGTGCCTGGGCGTGGAAGCCAAAGCAGTTCTCAGGCATGGAAGAATGTGTGTTCTTCTGAATGGAAGTAGATTTAAAAGGTACAGTACTTCCACAAAGCTCTGTCACCACATTCCACGGTCCCACATCATGATAGGTTTGAAGGCAGCTACCCCGCTAAATTGCTGTGTGACGTAGGTAAATTATATCCCCTCTCTAAACTTCAGCTTTTTCATCTGTAGAACAGGAATAAAGTCAATTATCTTGCAGGATTTTGTAAAGAATTTGTCAGTCTCTTAATGACGTGCCTGGCTTACTTCTTTCATCAGTCTGGAAACTGCAAACAATTGTAGCTATGGATTGCCCACAAAACTAGGCAGGCCCTGGGCAGAGTCAAAATCATTTCTCCACCTAAGGTAGGTACTCGCATTTTGAGCATACCAAACAAGGGGTAGCTGCTGTTATCATTGTTGCCATCACCTTATTTCTATCTGAGGGAAAAGCCAGGAGGAAGCTGAATAGGAAGAGTTCTGGAACTCTCAGAACATTTGTTCAGCATTCACCAACACACGTCTGGTATTTGTCACCTCTCTGCGGGACTACCTGCCTCCCTCACTGGACTAGAGACCCTGAATCCCAGGGCCTTGTCTGATATGTTCCCAGGAGACTCACAGATGATGAACTGGTGCTTTTTTGATAGAGAACTGAGGCATTTGGGGAGACCAAAGTTCAAGGACTCTTGACTATCTCTTCTGGGAGCTTAAGGAGATGCTGTTTTCAGATTATCTAGAAATAGTGATTGTTACTAAACCCAGAAAGGGGTCCAACTTAGGTCCTGACATTTGCTGCAGCAACAGCCAATGATTGAGACGACAAAGATTGCCAAGGAAGACAGGGATTTTAATGCAAAGACATCTGTCAAGAGAAGGAGAGAAAGAGTCTTACGTCTATCTCCTTGATCAGCTAAGGGCTTTTATAGTGGATCGTGGGCTGCAGGGTAGGCTGAGGAAGTCATCTTCGGTCTGATCCAGGTCTTTGATCATCTCCTGGTCTGATCCAGGAGTCAGCAGTTGGTGATAGGTGGTGAGCCCTGTGCAGAGGTTATTTAAATCTGGTTGTGAGGTTTGACTAGGAAAGTCTGAAGGCAAAAAAAAAAACTTAGGTGGGGGGGTCAAATGCCAAGGCTGATTCCAAGGATATGACTTCTTTTTTTTTTTTTTTTTTGTAGAGACAGAGTCTCACTTTATTGCCCTCAGTACAGTGCCGTGGCGTCACACAGCTCACAGCACCCTCCAACTCCTGGGCTTAAGCGATTCTCTTGCCTCAGCCTCCAGAGTAGCTGGGACCACAGGTGCCTGCCACACTGCCTGGCTATTTTTGTTGTTGTTGTTGTTGCAATTTGGCTGGGGCCAGGTTTGAACCCACCACCCTCAGCATATGGGGCCAGCACCCTACCGAGTCACAGGCGCTGCCCCCAAGTATATGATTTCTTATCCAAATGGGACCACTTTTAAGAATAAAGGGGGACACTGTTAATAATAACAGTGGAACAGCAGGCACAAACTAGGACTGCCTTTTGTACAAAGCATATGAGTTCTACTTCAGCCATCTCTCCGCTCCCATTCAGCTTACGCTTACCATTTTCTTCAGCAGTTTGCTGAAGTCTGAGGAGGGGCTGCATGGTGGCCAGAGGGGGAGGACTCAGTAAGGTCTTCACTGAGACCTTTGCAGGCCTCATCAGGAAGCCCTCAGATCCTGTACCTGCTGGGGAAAACATTCCTTGCCTTGGCAGCACCCCTAGTCTGAGGGGGAGATGATGGCCTTGACCGTGGTGAGTGTCCAGTCTAATGGTGCAACATGGCCCCTTTCTGTGGGGGCTCACATCCTGCTCTGAGCCTGTCTGGACCCTCTCAGATCCTCTTCAGCCTCTTCCTCAGGGATAACCACTGGCCTCACTGTGTCTTCCGTGTCAGCAGGCCGTGCCATGCAAACATAAGCTTTTTGGTAGCATCAACTCCAGTGTAATTAGCTGGTGATCCTGAGCACCTGCCCTGGTGTTCCCTGCATCTTCTCCCAGAAACTTCCAGAAACCTCTGTTATTGACCTCTGAGATTGCCAAGGCCCTCAGAATCATGATCACGCCCTTCATGGCCTTTTATCCTAAGCCCAAGCATCTCCCAGTGTCCAGGTCTGGTCCCCAGTGGTTCCATAGCTCCTTAGGGCCCCAGAAACCTGAGTGCTTTCTGCACATGGGACCTGGTGGGGGGTCTGAAGACTGCCCTTGGGCCTACCTGCCCCTCACATGTGGCCCCCTTTTACTCTCTAACCAGGCGGGACATGTTACTAAGCTGAAAGCTTGTCATCTCTGCAAGAGTCCTGTAAAAGCAGCACAAGACCCCATCTTAGTGTGCTCTGACAGGGGAGCCAGAACCTGCCACTCCGAACACTCCCTCTCCTTACTGGCCACCTCCATCCCAGCACTTTCCAGCTGGCAGCTCTTCTGGCAGTAGGAAAAGCTGCCCCTTTATGCCATTTATTGTCTGTTATTCTGTGTCCTGACCTCTAAACTTTGGTTTTTGAAACATGAAAATCCAGCTTTGGGAGTTCTGAGAAGCTCTCCTTTTCTATTTCTGGAAATGATGAACTTTAAGACTATGGTTTCATTCTGAACCTTCTATGGTCCAGAAATCAAAGCTAAAAAATGACTTTTCTGTTCTAGGCTGCGTCAGCCTTCCACCTCCCTGAGGCGAAGCAAACCCCCCACACCGGCCTGAGCTTCCCTGCCCAGGCTTAACGGCCCAGGGGAGGGGAGAGAAAAAGAGAGAGAGACTTAGCAAGAACGAAAATACATTGGGTGATATTTCAAAAACATCACAGTGATACACTAGGGCTCCACTGTAGGAATGGATTATAATTTATTTAAGTGGCTTCCTGGTTATTTTTGGTCTCTCCTCACAAACTCCACGCTCATGAGTACCAAGGGGCCACATACATAAGAAAACCTCTAGGTGCGTAGAAGGGGAATCACTGAGTCAAAAGATAGCTGTTGTAATAAATATGACCAGATTGCTCTTCAAAGGAGATACAGTTTACATCTCATCGATTTTGCCAAAGAATGCCTATCTGCCTTATATCTTTGCCAATAATGTTTTGTCAAACTTTGATTTTTTTTCCAAACTGGCAGATTAAAAAGTGGAACTGTAACTCGCATTATCACGTGTTCCTAACTCATTTTTCACCCTGCAAACTTCCTGTCTATCGGCTTTGTCCATTCTCCTACTAGCATTTTTTATTCATTTGTAGACTCCGTGCATATTAAGAAAATTAGCCCTCTGTGAAATGTGTTTTACATACTTTGTCTCATCCTCTTAAAATAAAACTTTGCTTACAGTATTTTCTCCCCTCTAGCTCACTTTTATGTAATCAAACTTACAGCTTCTGTATTTTGGTTTTGCTTGAGAAGTTCTTCCCTCCTGCAAGCATATTTTTATGCTAAAAATAAACTAAAACAGACCAGCTACTCCTCCAGCACTGTTAGTGTTTTGGTTTCCTCGCTGTATCTCTGATTCATCAGCATTTAATTTTTTGGTAAGGACTTGTTAACCAGTTTTCCTGAGATCATTTATCAAATAATCCACCGTTTTCTTTTCTCAGACAAGTCTACCCCTCTCTACACCCTGAATTTCAATATGTATTTTATTATTTGTGGACTTTCCCTTCTCTTCCATCACTGCTGTCTAGTCATAGGCAAACAAGAATAAACTCAATTATGATAACTTTATAATATCTGGTAATATTAGCTCCCCTGCCAAAACCTTTCATTTCAATTTTTTTGGCCACTCTTGCATATTTCTTTTCCATATAAACTTTTAAAAAATTGTCTAATTCTCTCTTCTCAAAAAAAATCATTTGTGTTTATATTGAGTTTGCATT
>NW_003852454.1:4440296-4449969 GCF_000181295.1 Otolemur garnettii
CCGGGCTGGGGATTCGAACCCGCCACCTTAGGTGTGCGTGGCTGGCGCCTTAGCCGCTTGAGCCACAGGCGCCGAGCCATCAAATCTTATTATGTAAGACATTTATTTATTCAAGTCTCTTAAAAAGGTACTTCAGCAGAATTTAAAAGGCTTTTTTTTTTTCACAAGGAGCTTTAATATTCTTTTGTTACATTGATTCCTAGGTATTTCAACTTTTTGTTTGCTATTAATGAGATATTTTCTTGTATTTATTAGATGTTCTTAATGATAGTTGTTTTTTTAAAGAAGGCTGAAGTTGCATATTCGTTTTGCTACCAGCCACCTCATTGGATTTTCACCTAAAAAAATTTTCATTAGTATCTAGTAACCTGTCAATCAAAACACAACACTGTAGGTGAGGACTGAGAGCGGTTGCTTGTTGTTGCTATTGTTTAGCTGATCCAAGTGTTCTGGTGATGCCACTGTGCTGCTTACCCTGAGCACATTATTATACATTAGTTTATCACTGTATTAATGGCATATCAGATTTGTCCTAGCTGAGTGCAAATGTGTGAATGAGTGTAAGAAATGACTGATAATCAGGAGCATGTAAATTCAGAATCAGTAATGATGGTGATGCCAGACACCCACAGACTGTCTGCAGGCAGGCTGAGATAGTGACACCTTTGCTTCTAACAGTTCAACGTACACAAACTTTGTTCCATGCCCAGAATTATTCAAAATACTGCATAAAATTGCCTTCAACCTACGTTAAGGAGTCTGTGAAACATAAATAAATTTTGTGTTTAGACTTGGGTTCCCTCCCCAAAGCCTCTCATTTTGTATATGTAAATTCTAAACATCAACATTATCTAAAGTCCAACACACTTCTGATCCCAAGCATTGCAGATAAGTGATACTCAGACTGCATTGTGCTGTTGTAGGTGCCAGGATGTGCAGTGGTTATACACCTAAACTCTAAAGTCTGAACACCTGACCTTAAATCCCTACTCTGTCTGTTAGTAGGGATTCAGACAAGTTCCTAAACTTCACTGTAACCAAATTTCTTCACCTGCAAAATGGAGTTAACACTGATACCAATCTCACAGAGTTATCATGAGGATTAAATACATTAAAATACATGAAAAGCTCAGGACAGTGCAAGGATGGTATGAATATAAGGTACAATTTTTATTATAAAATAATAGTAATAAAATTTGATTTAAAAGTGATATCCCAGCCAGGCACAGTGATTAACGCCTGTAATCCTAGACCTCTGGGAGGCTAAGGCTGGTGGTGAGCTCAGGAGTTCAAGACTAGCCAGAGCAAAGAGACCCTATCTCTGCTAAAAATAGAAAAACTAGATGGACATTGTAGTAGGCACTTGCAGTCCCAGCTACTCAGGAGGCTAAGGCAAGACGAACTCTTGAACCCAAAAGTTTGAGGCTACTGTGAGCTATGACACTATGGCATGCTACCCAGGGCAACAGAGTAAGACTCGTTCTCAAAAATAAATAAATAAATAAGATATTCCTTCTACACTTAACTCAAAGGCAGCTACTGCTAAAAGGTCTTTATGTATTATTCTACTTTTTAAAAATTTTATAAATAACCCATCGTATAGATATACGTATGCATATACTTACTAATTTGCATCACTGGAGTCATCCTATTCATTTGTTTTACTCCTCTTTATTTTTCTTCCTCAATAATAGCTCTGTTGCAATTCTTTCAAAATTAATATAATCAGATCTACCATAGTCTTGGTAAAGACTACATGACTTTCCATAATGTATGGAGAGTGCACTGAAGACCATTCAGGTTACTTCCAGATTTGTGCTATGAAGAACAATGCCGCAATGCATTCAGACCACAGGGCATTCTACAAGTATCGCCTCAGGGTAATTCTGGCTTTTTCAGAGGGATAACAAGGACCTCAGCAGGGGAAAGGGCATTAAAGAAAAAAAGAACATGTCACAGACATACGCTGCATAATTCACAATTATCCTATGGGCTCTCCAGCTTCTAGTTCTCTCTGTCTCTCACACTGAATTGCATTAGCTCTATTGCTTCAGATAAAACCCCCTTATAGAGGAACCATTTTCAATAATGTGGGCTCCTCTTCAGTGCCCTGGTGACTCCAGCATTCCACAGCAGAACATGGTGAAAATGTCTGGGCTCTGCACTTATATAAATTGGACAGGTATCTTCCATGGCCTGAGCCTCAGTTTCCCCAGCCACTAAAGGAAAACAATGACATGTACATCAAAGAGGATTGTTGTGAAGAAAGAACCTATGTAAATGCCTAACTCCGCCTGGCCTTCAGAACATACTAGAATGTAATTCTTCACTTCCCCTTCCTGGAGAAGTTCACTTCACTACCATTTTGGAAGTGAGTCTACAGAAATGCAGTTGCTTCAGCTCACTCCACCCAGTTCTTAAAAACTCTGCCTCAGGACTTTGCTTCCCTTCTTTCATGTAACCAGTTTGCACAATCACCGTCTCTTCACTTCTTTCTGCGATCAGCAATGACACAGCAAGGCATATACTAATACTGGGAATTTTGTTGACTCTTTGCATTTATGTTGTAGATAGTTTCACCATACTCAGTACAGTTTTCAGAATCATAATCCCCCAATTTCAGCCTCATCTAGAGGAAACCTCAAAGAGTCAGATCGAATGATGGAAAAACCCAAACTGTGTTTTTTATTGTACATCTTCCCCCTCTATCATGGTTGACATTGTGGTCACCAAATTGCCAAGGGGAAGACTTCATTGGTGACCGTAGAGACATTTGGCAATGAGATATGTAGCACGTTTTCTCAGATAAGTTCATGAACTTAATTGTCAGGCCTCATACATTATAACTAGTGTATAATGAGTGGTGAAGGTAACCTGAGGACGTTTTTCATGGCCATCTGGGTTCTAGTTGGTTTTGGCTGTTTCAGCTGGTTTCTCAGCTGTCTCCTTTTTTATCAGAGACCTTAGTTCAGGTCTTATGACTCCTCAAGGAGCAGGGCCTGCCAGTTCCCTATTTCATTCTTCCCTAAGAGATTATCTATTCCTTGATCACAAGGGGCTGTTAAGGATGAAGGTCTGTCTCTGTAGCCTCTTCAGGCTGAATTGAGGGTACTGAGCCTGCCTATTATGGGAGGTGTATGTAGCTACAAAACTATGTAGCTATTTATTCTGCTTATATATTTTATTTATATATATTTTTTCTTTTTCTGTGTCTACTGGCATTGACATAAGTACAGTAAGTTTTATTGATTACTGAGCAAACACCAGCCAATAATTAACCCACAGTAATCTGTTTATCTATTATTGCGTTGGCTAAGGAACCCAGCCAGGGAAGTCAGAAGCTTAGTTAAAGCATCTCTCGTAGCCTGGGCCAGAACTTCAGCTGGGTAGACAAGTTTCCTTATGTGATTTAATAAATCCTCTCTAAGGGGTAGCCATTCTAACAGTGGCTCTTAGTCTAGCTTTGCTAAAACTGATGGCCCTTCCCAATGAGTGAGGTAAAGACTTTCTACATCAGACCTTTGCTTGTTCACAGTGAAACAAATCATACAGACACAGCACCATCATCATAAGCTGTCATTCAGCCCATACTATGTTAATTATAATAAAAATTACAGTCTTTAGTGGGTGGGGGAGTTGGTAATGATAATTAGCTAAAGAGCACTGTAGGACAATCAAAGCAGTTGTAAAGCCGTCAGGGCTGGTTTAAGCTGGCTGTTTCAAGGTAAGAAAGCACTGAAGCACCCAAAAAAGTGCCAGTTAACTAAGAACATCTAAGAATCAACTCACCATGAGGGCTCCTATATCCAAAGCTGAAAAGCTTGGGGCATCTGGAGAGTGGCTTGCGAAGGATCTAGGACCATCTCCGCAGCAACAGCCAACAGCAATTCTGAAGGCACAGAGGCCTAATACATATTCGGGTCACAGATTAACTGGCATTGGCACCTCAAAGACATACAACACAAATAGGAACCACTGAACCAAAGGAATTCAAGAGGGTTGAGACCCAAAGTGGAGGTCTAACAAAGGGTTAAAAGTGACTAAACTGGGTTAGGTCAAAAAAGGGGAGAATTTCAAGGTCAACAAGGAAAGTGTCTTGCCTGAGGCAGTAGGGGAATGATCAAATCATGAGCAAGCAAAAGTGGTTGGTGGGATCACCTAAGGTGCAGGAGGTGAGGATGTGAGGGTGCTCAGCACGCCCCCCTGGGTGAGTGGCTCCACTACAACTTGAACTTCACCTTAGAAATGAAAACAATGTAACCTAAACATCTGTGCCCTCATACCCATCTGAAATAAAAAGAATTAGATAAATCACAATAAAAAAATCACAAGCACACAATTAAAAGAGAGCTATCAAGATGTTAGCTATTTACAACCCAACAACCAGAGGGAGGCATGCCCATCCCTCAGGTGTAAACGGTGCCCTGGGGTCTAAAACTGGGGTCTGGGTCTGTTTGCCCCAAGGTGGACACCAAGAAGATGATACAGGAAAGTGGACTCCAAAATTGGGGTCCATTTGAAGGTCAAGTGGGTTCTTGGCTTTGTTAGAGTAGGTAGTCAGCTGGGTCTGAGTGAGGGAGGAATGAACTCACTCAAACGGACCTGAGGACAAGAAAGGACCATTAGTTTCCCAGGGTTGCTTAGGTATCAAGCGACCTTTTTTCCATTGTGTCACAATTGTAGAAAGTTAACATTGTGGTTATTGTGGTTTTGATCTCCCCCTCTTACAGGAAAACAAGGGAACTGAGTTAGAACAGAGTGAACACTGACCGCCCAGGCCTCTTTGACTTCCATTTGCAGTTCCAGGCAGTGGCTCTATTTCAGCTGCCCACTCTCTTTCCCTTTGCTTCCGCACAAGCCTTTCCTAGGCCCATTGGCTTTCACTCAATAAACTTGCCACTACTGCTTGGTCTTGTGCATGTCCTGAAATTCCTTCCTGTGACCTTAGTGAGAACGTTTATGCCTTTGTCATGACAACTTCGTGCAGGAAAGATTCCAAAGGGAGTCAAGAGAGTAAAGCAAAAGCAAGTTTGTTAAAGTCAGAAAAGAAAGAAAACGAGAGTGCCCCGTAGACAGGGCAGCAGCTGTATCTCAAAACGGAGAGCACCTTACAGGTGTCTGGGTATTTTTTATACTTTCTATTTAATTTGATGTTAACCAGAGGCAGGATTATTCACAGAATTTCTGGGAAGGGGGTGGGGAATTCCCCAAACTGAGGACTCCTCTTTCTGAGCCATCGAGGTTAACTTCTGGGATTGACCATGGCATTTTTAAACTGTCACGGTGCCGGTAGGAGTTTCTTTTAGTGTATAATGGGCAGTGAGGGGTGAGGGCAACCTGAGGTTATTGTTCATGGCCATCTGGGTTCTCGCTGGCTTTGGCAGCTTTCTCAGCCATCTCCTGTTTCATCAGGGACCTGGGTTCAGGTCTCCTCACTGAGCAGGGACTGCCAGTTTCCTATCTCACAGGATAAAATTTTGGGCAGGACCAAAACAAACCACAGGCCACACAGGATCTTTCTGGATGGCCATTCTTTGTGATCCTGCTTAACAGAGTCAGTATGAGAATGTCCTCTCCTCCGCTCTCCAGGAGACACCCACAACTCCTGATGCAACTGGAATGCTGCCCGGGAACTGTTCCTGCCTTCTGCATCTTACACAATCTTTCCTTTACTTGTTCAATCTTGCTTGAACTGGGGCTGAAGAGACGGTGATGTGTGGTTCCTGGTCTGAGGAGGCTGACAGTTTAGGAAGCAGACCAACAAACATAAGCACTGCCGAGTTGCTGTGCTACGGGTGAATCTCAGGCAGAACATACATGGGAAAAGCAGGTGGGGAGTGGGGTCAGCAATCCTTGGCTATAGGCTTCCTGGAGAAAGTTACCCTTTCACTGAGTGATAAGCATTCACCAGATGAGACACAGGAGTGTGGGAGTCTCTTCAAGGAGAAGGAATAGGCTTGGCAGACTATAGTCATTTAGGACAACCACAGAAATAAGGGCTGGGTGCTGGCGGTGGCACAATTGCAGAGGCCCTCACCTGCCAGGCTAAGGAACAGGGACCTTTTCATTTTCCAAAAATCTAAACACCTGGGCCTCCTGAGGGCCTGGATTCTGATTGTGTCTCTCGTTCTCTATACCACTCTGTGATATGCTGATAGCAACAGGAATGTATACCTGGCTGATTTAAGTTAAGAAGGAAATTACTGGAAGATTGTTAGGAGCTCACAGAATTGCTCATAAATAAGACTGTGAATGAGGTCTGGGACAAAGATCCAGGCCACAGACAATTTTATGCCAAGGAACCTATCCAGTGAGGACATATCCAAAGACAGTGGCCACTCCTGCAGCCAACGCAGGAGAGGCGGGATGGGACCTTTGGCCTTGTCTCAGCTGCTGCCCTTCCCTGGTGTGTAGCAATCCCTGCTCCTCCTTTAAAGGAATATGACGGTGTGTCTGGGTGGCCGCACGCCATCCCTATGTGCAAGTGGGGCTGGGAACTTGAGCAATTTGGTTCTTCAGTTTCTTTGATAGAACACAGTTTCTGTTTCTCATTAGCTCTCCAAAGGTGGGAAAGACCCCAAATGTTGAAAGGGGGCTCAAACAACTAAACAACCAGAAAAATAAATTGTCTGGGACCTTTGGCACGTTCTTGACTCCAAGTCAAGAGAGAAGGGGGCTGTCTCTGAGTCCCCTCTCAGGGGCTCAGTGAGAGGAGACCCTCCACTCATTGCTTCCTTGGTGGTCTATGCTTATTTCTGGGACATTATTTAAAGAGCTTGTTGGTTTGTTTTTCCTATTTTATTATTTAAAAAATTGTTCCTTTCAGAAATAGGTGAAATTGGGAACTGCCAAATAAGGATGAATAATTATTGGATTTGATCAGGAAAGTGAATTGAATTATAGGGGAGTGAGTGGAATTATAGGGGGGGAATCAACCATATTAGTTCTGGAACCTGTGAGCCTCTCCTCTCCCTGGCAGCTGGCTAGGTTTCTTGAGGCTGTGGCTGATGAAGGAAGGATCCTCCCTAAAGTGATATGGAGTTCAGAATTGGGGGAACACAGACCTGAGAAATGGGCAGAAAGAAGGTTGGAGGAAGACCCTGGAGACTCTTTGTACAGAGGCAAGGGGATTTGCGTTCTTCAGCTTGGTCTCAGTAGAGACCAAATCTAACCAACTGAACAAGAGGAAATTTATTGCAAGAATTTGGGGGACTTTGGATTTTTGAACTGGGCTTAGAAAAGAGAGAAACAGGTGGTTTGAGAAGGTGGGAAGCAGAACAGGGCTAAGGTCAAGGAGTAGGAATGGCCTGTTCAGGACCACACTGCTTGGAAGGAGTATAACCCCTACTATTTTTAGAAATAAAAGTCAGCAGAAGAGAAACTGAAGCAATTCTCTCAGCCCTGGGAGCTCTTTCACCAGCACCCACTTCCGTGTTTTAGGCTCAGATCACTCCATTCATCCTTGAGTCTCCAGGGAATCATATGACGTTGAGCAGCTAGTGAATGAACCCAAGTCTCCTGAAAGGCAGTATCACATTTGAACCCAGACTTCTTGGGGACAGCACGATGGGAACAGACTTGAGGGTGGTGTAAGGCCCTGTTATTTAGCAAGGGAGGGTAATTGATCATTTGAGGCAATCTGACTTGCATTTCTTTTATTCTCATGTATATATATGATAATATTTATCATTTAAACCATTTATAAATTTACATAAGTTTCAGTATGTTGTGTTTTCATTTTCATTCATTTCTAAGAATTTTGAATTTTGTGATTTTTTTTTGACCTGTCAGTTAAGAGTATGCTATTTAATTTTCACATATTTGTGAATTTTCCACTTTCTTTCTATTGTTGATTTTTGACTTTGTCTTTTATTTTCCTTCTTTTAAAACTTTGAGACAGGGTCTTGCTTTTTGCACAGACTAGAGTACAGTGACATCATCATAGCTCACTATAACCTCAAACCCCTGGGCTCAGCAATCCTCCCGCCTCAGCCTCCCAAGTAGCTTGGACTATAGGAATGTGCCACCACACCTGGCTACTTTTTTTTCTATTTTTTATAGAGACCAGATCTTACTCTTCTTCAAGCTGGTCTCAAACTCCTGACCTTAAACTCCTACTTCAGCCTCCCCAAATGTTAGGATTATAGGTATGAGCCCTCCTGCCTAGCCTCTGACTTCCCCTTATTGTGGTTAGAGAAAAAACTTTGTATCATATCTATATTTTAAAATCTATTGAGACTTGGCTTGTGCACTAACATGTGGTGTGCCCTAGAGAATAACCCTTATGCATATGAGAAGAATTTGTATTTTGCTGTTGGGTGGAATTTCTGTATATGTCTGTTAGGTCTAGTTGGTTTATTGTGTGATTCAAGGCCTCTGTTTTCTTACTTATCTTCCATCTGATCAATCTATCCATTCTTGAAAATGGAGTATTATAGTATCTATTTTCCCCTTTAGTTCTGTCAGTTTTTGCTTCATACATTTTGAAAGTCTTTCATTGGGTTTGTTCGTGCTGCTGTAACAAAATACACGAGAACAGGTAGTTTACAAACAATGGAAATTTATTTTTTATAATTCTGGAGGCTCTGAAACCCAAGATCAAGGTCCTGGCAAGTTCAGTGTCAGGTGATGGCTACTTTCTGCTTCCAAGATGGAGCCATGTCCCTGTATCCTCCTGAAAGGAGGAACTCTGTGTCCTCCCTTGGCAGAAGAAGAAAAGGCCAGTGACCAGAAGCACTCAAGTCTCTTTTATAAGGGCTTCAAACACAGTCATAAGGTAAGAGTTCTCGGGATCTTATCACAATGCAAACTCCCCATCTCTTAATATCATCACATTGACCATTAAGTTTCAACATCTGAATTTTGGAGGGAATATAGTCAAACCATACCAGCCTGTGAGCATTTTATATAATATTTTCTATCTCTTATAACCTTTTTGGATTTGAAGTCTGTTTTGTCTGATATTGGTATAGCCACTTCACTTCTCTTTCTGATTACTATTCACACGGGACATCTTTTTGTACCCTTTCACTTTCAACTTGTTTGTGTCTTCGACTCTTGTAGAGAACATCGAATTGGATTATGTTTTAAAAATACATTTTGTATCTTTTGGTTGGAGGGCTTAACCCACTTATATTTAATTACTGTTAAGAATGAACTTGCCATTTTTCTATTTGTTTTCCACGTATCTTAAAGCTTTTTGTCTCTCATTACTGCCTTCTTTGGGTTTAGCTGATTTTTTGTCATGAAACTTTTTGATTCTTGCAATAGTTAATTTTAGGTGTCAACCTGACTGAATTAAGGAATACCTAGAGAACTGGTAAGGCATTACTTCCTGTGTGTCTATGAGGCTGTTTCTAGAGGATATTGGCATGTGAGTTGATGGACTGAGTGGGGAGGCTCTGCCCTCATTGTGGACAGGCACCATCCAATCAGTTAGGGACCTGCATGGAACAAAGAGGCAAAAGGGCAGATTTTAGCTCTCTCTCTTCTGGACTTCAGCACTTTTTTTTTTAAATTTTCTCTATACATATACATGTGTTTATTTGGTTTCCACCTTTTGCCTTCACAAAATTAAAAAGGCTTAAAATTTAATAACTATAATAATGTTCAAGATAAGGACTAGAAACAAAAACCTCATAAAGAAGGAATGAAGATAAATACATTCAGAAAA
>NW_003852454.1:4450317-4468690 GCF_000181295.1 Otolemur garnettii
AAAAAAAAAAAAAAAGAGTATGTCTATCATACAATGCTTTGACTCAGGTTCAGTATGGAGTCATCAGTTAACTTCTTATTTTTTTTCCAAAGTCTCAAAAAATAGACAACTAATATTTATAAATAAAAGTAAAAGATAATTTCAAAAACAGATCATGCCAAATTTTATAGACAATAGAAAAAGAGGAAATACTTCCAAATCATTCTACTTCATCTGGATACACCTGATATTAAAATTGGGAACAATATATTATTATAAAGGGAAATTACAAATATATTTCACTTATAAATGGGGATGCAATGTCCTAAACAACATATTAACAAGTTGAATTAAAGGTTAATGTTCAAGTAATGTATTTTGGTCAAAATTAAATCCAATTTATGTGAGAATTAGTCACTATTTTCTTTTCTTTTTCTTTTCCTTTCCTTTACCCCGTCCCTCCTTCTCTCTCTGTCTTCTCTCCCCTTCCCCCATGCCCCACAGTGTCATTGTTATTAATTGTCCTCATATCAAAGTTGAATACATAGGATTCATGCTTCTCCATGGAAAACATTATTCTTAGTAAAGCATCACAGGAATGGAGAAGACTTCGACACTTTTTTTTCCTTCTGACCATCAGAACTCCAGGTTCTCTGGCCTTGGGACTCGAGGACTACACCAGCAGCCCCTTGTGTTCTCAGGACTTCAGCCTCAGGCTAAGAATTCCACCATCATTTTTCTTTGTTCTGAGTCTTTCAGACTTAGACTGAGCCATGTTCCTGGCATCACAGGGTCCCCAGCTTGCAGATGGCCTGTCATGAGACTTCTTAACCTCTCTAATCATGTGAGCCAACTTCTCTAATAAATCCCTTGTCATATAGTCTATTGGTTTTGTCTCTCTGATGAACCCTGACTAACGCAATTCCCTTGTAATTTCCTTATGTGTAAATTCAACAGATATTTTCTTTGAGGCTACCATGTGCATTCAACATCATAAAGATACAACAAATCTAATTTGAATTTTTACCAACTTAACTTCAGTAACATACAAATCCTCTATTATCCTTTTGGATAATCACATGTTATCCAAACTCCCCTTTCTGTTATCAATGTTATAAATTAAATTGTTACATATTATGTACCCTACAACATAGATTAATAATTGATTTTTTTATGAATTTGTCTTTCAATCACATAGAAAATTAAAAGTGGAGTTATAGGCCATAATTATAATAATACTTCTATAATAGCCCCTTTATTTACCTTTACTAGAGATCTCTATTTCTTCATATGGCTTCCAGTTACTGTCTAGCTTCCCTCCATTTCAATCTGAAGGAGTCCCTTATTGGCATTTCTTGCAGAGAAGGTCATCTAGTGGCAACAAACTCCCTCAGGTTTTGTTTATCTTAGAATATCATAATTTCTCCCTCATTTGGACAATAGTCTTGTTAAATATTTAATTATTAGTTGAGTTTTTTCTCTCAGCATTTTGAATATATTCAAGCTACTGCTTTCTGATCTTTAAATTTCCAATGGGAAATTAGCTGGAATCATTTTTTTTTTTTTTTTTTAAGAGATAGGATCTCACTATGTTGCCTAGGCTGGACATGAACTCCCAGTCTTAAGCTATCATTTTGCCTCTGCCTCCTGAGCAGATGGGACTATAGGCATGCACCACTGCACTTTGCTTGCTAAAATTTTATTGAGAGCCATTGTACATGATAAGTCACTTCTCACTTGCTGCTTTTAAGATTCTGTTCTTATTTGATGACTTGATTATAATGTATATCACTATGGGTTTCTTTGAGTTTATCCTTTTTTTTTTTCTTTTAGCTTCTTAGATTTGTAAATTCATGTCTTTCATCAAATCTGGGGCATTTTTAGACATTATGTCTTCAGTATTTTCTTCTCTTTTCTCTCCCTTTTCCTTCTGGGATTACCCCCATGATGTTTATTTTGGTCTGATTGACAGTGCCCCATGGATTCCTTAGGCTGTATTCACTTTTCTTTATTCTTTTTTCTGTTCCTCAGACTCAGTAATCTCAATGGTTATATCTTCACATATGCTGGTTCTTTCTTTAGCTTGCTCAAATATGCTTTTCAGCCCCTTGAGTATATTTTTCTATTCAGTTATTACATTTTGCAGCTCCAGGGTTTCATTTTGGTCCCTTTTTATACTTTCTATATTTTTAAGTGGTATTCTAATTTTGTCCATACATTGTTTTCCTGTCTTTGTCCATGTCTTCCTTTAGCTCTTTGAGAATCTTTAAGACAGTCATTTTAAAGTCTTTGTGTGGTAAGTCCAATATTTGGGATTCATCAAGTACATTTTTTTGTCTATTTATTTAGTCTTATTTTGTTCCTATAAATGGGCCTACTTTCCTATTTCTTTGTGTGCCTTGTGATGTTTTTGGCTCACAGATGGACATTTGAATCCCACAACGTGTTAATTTTAGAAATATAATTCTCTCCCTTCCCCAAGACAGAATGGTTTCTTTTTTTATTTTTTGCAGGATGTCTCTGTCCTGGGAATCTGTCTAAGGTAAAAACTTAAGATCTCCTCAGGTCATCCCCTGGGCATGCACAATGGCTTTCTAAGTCCCCGTGCATATAGACTTGTTTAGGGGTATCCCAAACAACAGGCATTGCTTCTATAAGTCTCCTATAAGCCATTTAGTTGATGATGGTAAAATAATGGCATACAGCCTCCATACCTGCCATTCAGTGATCAGAAGCAGCAATCCATAGTCAGAACAGAAACTCTATACTTGGAGGACTAGGTCCCACTCTGGTTCCAGCAAGCATTGCAAGACACATTGGTTGCAGTCCCTGCAGCTGTCTTTCACAAAGATATTTTAAAATGGGTGGTCACCACTGTTAATGGCAAAAATTAACAGAAATTACCTGAAATTTACCACCCTAATTGTTCCCTGGAAGATACAAGCATTCAAATAAACTCTTGAGTTCCAAAATAGTCCTTTCAGACTGTTCCTGACAGTATGATTGTTGTCCAGATAGAGAGAAAGATTCCTGCTTTCTTCTTACCCCACTATTTTCCCTAACACCACTCCTCATTTATATATTAAAAGGATAACTCTGACTTCTGTGTTAAACATGGACTATACAGTAGCAACAGCAGAAATATGAACACCAATTAGGAAGTTACTGAAGAAATACAGGTGAGAGATCGTGGTTACTTGCACCAGTAACCATGACCAGTAATCCAGTGACATTCCACTTCATGGAGGGTTGAGTCCTTCATGGAGGGAGTTGACGAGAGGTTTCAAATTCTGGATATATTTTGAAGGTAAAGTCAATAGATTTCCTAATGAACTGAATGTTGAAAAAGAAAGAGAGATAAAAGACCTTAAGGTTGACTTCAAGGTTTTAACTGAACAACTATAGGGATGAGCTGCCATCAACTAAGATGAAAGAAATACCAGTCTAGTTTTGGCATATAGCTTTTGAAATGTGCATATGACATATGTCTAGAAATGTGAGTCTGAGAGTGAGTTCAAGAGTGATCTAGAAAAAGATCTAGAAATACAAATTGGAGGATCATGACACACACATGAAATTTAAACCCATGAGACATTACAGTCACACTGGGAATTAAGGAAAAATAAAACCATTAGACCAGATAACATCAACAAGGAAGTGACTGTGAATGGAAACATGGCAAAAGCTAGAACCCAGGAGTACTCTGATATTAAGAGGTTAGAAAAAGAGAAGGAACAAAGAAAATAAATCAAGAGTGACCAGTGAGGCAGTAAGACTATCAAGAAAATACTGAAGAGATTATTTCAAGGAGAAGAGCATGAACAACCTCATGAAGTGCTTCTGATAAGTAAAGTGAAGACTAAAATTTGACCATAGGATGTTATCATGCAGAGTTCATTGGCGATATTAGCAAGAGTAGTTTTGGTTGAGTTATGGGTATAAAAGCCCCATTGTATTTGATCTAAAAGAGCATGGGAAGAAAGGAATGGAAGACAATGGGTGTAGGTAACTCTTTTGAGAAAGTTTATTAGAAGAGAGAGTAAGAATTGAGTGGTAGGTTGAAGGGAAGTGTGCCAAGAACACCTGTTTTAGGATGGAAGAAACAATAGTATGTATGCTCAGCAGTTGGGAATATTCTGCTAAAGACTTTAAAATCAGTGTTATAGGCTCGGCGCCTGTGGCTCAAGCGGCTAAGGTGCCAGCCACATACACCTAAGGTGGCGGGTTCGAATCCCCAGCCCGGGCCCACCAAACAACAATGATGGCTGCAACCAAAAAATGGCCGGGTGTTGTGGTGGGCGCCTGTAGTCCCAGCTACTTGGGAGGCTGAGGCAGGAGACTCGCTTGAGCCCAGGAGTTGAAGGTTGCTGTGAGCGTGATGCCATGGCACTCTACCCAGGGGGGATAGCTTGAGGCTCTGTCTCAAAAAAAAAAAAAAAAATCAGTGTTATAGAGGAGAGAGAAGAAAGAACTGACACTGGAAAAATGCTCTTGAGTAGGTGAGAGGGGGCATGGTTTTAGCACACAGGTTGAAGGATTGGCTCTTTGTAGCAAGGCAGACAGAATCTTAGGTGAAGATACTAGTGGTGGTGGGAATCTAGAGAATTTCTTTTCTGGTTGCTTTAATCTTCTCAGGTCACCATCTGAGAGTGAAGACAAGAGATGAAGTGAAGACAGGTAGGAAAGAGTTATTTGGGAGAATGGGTTGAATAAAGACTATTGTACTACTGCCAGAGGGGATTAAGGTTCATTTGTAGTTCATATCATAGCATTAAAAAGGTACCCCTCAGCATGGTCACATTGTTTTATCCAGTGACATTCTGCTTCATGGAGGGTTGGGTCTAACCAGGATTGTGGGTTTTGTCAAGTGAGTACAATGAAGCAAAAGAGAGACAAGGAGGTTAAGAATGTGTGCCAGGATGTGATTATAATTAAGCTGACTAAGTAGGAGAAAGAGGACATGAAGTAGATGGTGGGCAGTGAGAGCATACCAGAGCCATAGTTAGTGACCATTAGTTAGTGTACTAGTGGAATGAGCTGGAAAGACAGGAGGTGGAAGCAGAGAGTGGAATGGATGTGTGAACAATTAGGAAGGATCTACAGTTACTAAAAATTACAAGATAGAGTGTAACTCTGGGAGCATGTGAGTGAGGGAGGGTGACTAGCAAGCTTATTGCAGGGGATAAGGTTCAGTTTTAGTTTCTGACTAGCACAGAGATTGGAACATAGTAGGTACCAGAAAAAACACCTGTTGATTGAACAGGGAATGATGGACTACTGTGTCTCCAGCAGCTTTGATTGACTTCTTGGCTTCTTTGCTCCATCCATTTGCTCTCAGCCCAGGACTGGTCAGGCAAAATCGTTTTAGATCAATGAGAATTAGCACAGGTGACCTTTGGCACAATTGCAAAAACTGCAAAGTTTCTAATAGTAGCCCTTGCTTTTCTTTCAGTGCATATTTAATACTTCCTAGGGCAGACTCCTCTAGGGCCCAGGTGCTTCCATTGTGTCTTGTTCCCACATCTCCTCTCAAACTGGGAAGGAATAACACTGCTCATTTGCACTGCATTGTAAGTTTCTATTTCCTCTCCTTGCAGGGAATGCATTTTTATATTATGTTTCTAAGTGGGGGAATTAAAGGTTTGGTCCCCTGTGAAAACATTGCAGGTGTCAGAAAGGCAGGGTGTGGTGTCAGGAGAACTTGTGTTTCTGAATCAGATCAGGAAGGTGGCTGCCTTCTTGGCCTTTTCCTCACATGGACACTGGCTGAGTCAGTGAAAGAGTCTCACTAGAGACCAGTTTGCTTCTCTTTTCTTTCCTCTACTCCAGAGCCCAGAGTGCAGTCCCAACTCAGCAATCCTAGCAGGTGTAAGGATCCTAATCACAGGCAAGAGAAAGTACGGGAGGCCAGTCTACACCTGTCACTGAGAAGAAAGACGGCACTGTCACAATCCCATTCCAATGGCTCTCAAAAGCCAAAAGTTGGGCTAGTCCAACAACAATGATTCTTTCACTTTTGTCTGTTAATTTATTTTTAAATTAACTTTGTTGAGATATAACTTATATACTGTAAAACACACACATTTCAAATATAAAGTTAAATGTGTTACAAAATGCATTGAGTTACAAAACTCATTGAACTCTATATTTGTTCAACATGAATGAGATGTTCCACAGACAGAACGTCTGCATCACTCCCGGAAACTTCCTTTGTGATTCATTGCAGACAGTTCTTCCTCAGCCTCACCCTGGGTCACCACAACTCTGTTTTTCTGACACTATAAATGAGTTTTGCTTGTTCTGTAATCCCAGATCAGCGGAATCATAATGTACGTCCTCTCAGGTCTAGCTTCTTTCCCTCAGCATGATGGATTTTGAGATTCATCCATGTTGTGCCTTCTTTCTTTTTATTGCTGAGTAATAGTCCATCTCACGGATATAACACAATTTATTCACCTGCTGATGGTCATTTGTGTTGTTGATTTTCTTTTTAATTTTTTAAACAAATCAGAAGTTCTTGGGCTTCATTAAATACGAGGATCTGATATAGGCCTAGTCACACTGGGGGACTATTACCATCATGCATAACTGGCTGGAAAAATAAAGGAAATAGATAGAATTTTTTAACATGTGTCCCTATACATTTTCTTTATCCCAACCTCCCTTTCCCATTGTCTCTGCTGATGGACTCAGGCAGATGACAGAACAGATGCATGATAGGAACTCTGAAACAGCCACAAAAGTTCAGTTCACCTAGTTGCTGTGGGTTAGTTCATTTCAGACACTTGGGTTTGTGTCCATGATTTTTCTATCAGGCATTAATTAATCTGGTTATCACAGTTTTAAGCTGGAATATTGCTCAGGGGTTCTTTGTGGTGATCTGCCAGGCATCCCACTAACCAAATTAATTTGGAACCCGCTAGTTGATAGAAAATCAAGCTCAATGGAGGCCACCAAGAGTGGCCACACCTGCCTGGGACACCAGTCCCTGCCTCCTGTCTAATAAAGCACTGTGAGCCACTTAACTGTCACTTCAGATAACACCAGAACCTGATATCACTACACTGGGCCTCTCTGAATACATAAACACTCCAATCCAATTATGTGCTCTCTGCTAAAAAACATAAAGCCAGACTCTACATTTCTTGAAGAGCCTGCTCCCCAAATGCAAGTCAACCACTTCATTTGCTGAGGAGATGGTTAGATACGGGTTCCTGGAGATAAAAGTGTCTCAGTAGGACTCAAGAAAAGGCTGTACCGTACTTACTAAATTGTGTGTTTTGTACCTATGGAAGGTTTGAAGGATTGTTAAGGGTAACACGGACAACGCTGGAGTCTCACATTGTGTGCTGACTTGATGTAAGGTGCTATGCTACATAAAGCCCTTTGGTTTACAAATGTGCTGACACTTTCTTCACTCTATGAGCAGACAGAGCACCTCTTGCTATCCCATGTTGTAATGGGGGTGATGAAGCCGAGCTAATGCGAGGGCCAAGCCTAGGGTGAGTATGAGGAGAGTCATTGCAAGTGCAGGAGAGGGTGGAACCCTGTCCTTATTTAAAACATTGATATTTTGTTCATTATACAATTTTTGCATTAACTTTGGTTATTAAAAATATCGTATTAAAATATTGTTAATATTTACCTTGCTTACTGACTCTTTTGTGCTCAAGCTAGTGACTAACTTGCCTCATCATGGTCCTGGCCCAGAGTCTCAGGCCCTGCACAGTGAATGGATTAGCTAGAATCTATCCATTGTGTATAAAAAAGACACTACTACAAGTAATTTCATATGGTTCAAGCTAATGGATTCTCCTAGGCTGGAGTAGGGAGGGCTCTCACAGATCTCTGGTGCTGTCTGTGAAAGCTTCATTATTCCGCTCAGGGTCCCTGGCCTGCTGCACATTGGAACCATCCCTGGGACATTCATTAAAACCAGAACTTCAAGGTACAGGTGGGGAACTTCTGTGTGGGTTTTCAAAAAGCCTAGTGTGAAATTCTTGGTTACAGTCCCTGGATTGAACTAGAATTAAGCCAAGCTACCCTGGCAGAGGGTTCTGGATTTGAATTCTGATGCCAGCACTTTCTAACCATTCAATCTGAGGCAAGTTACATGTTATTGTGGGTAGTGAGTAAGGCAAGTAAATGTCTAGCACAGTGTTTGTTGTACCATTAAATCCTGGATAAGAGTTAATGCTTCTGTGAGCCATTACTTTGTGCAGAGGTTCAGAGAAGTTAAGTAAGTTGACTCAGGTCATACAGCAAGTTAATTAAAGAGTTGAGTTTGAGACACACATCTGTCTGGCCTCATGGCCAGAGCTAAAACATCGACCCTTGACATCCACTAAGTGGTCCCTCCAAGAACAGGGGCCCTCCACAGTTAGCCCACAGCATTTTCCAATAAGCCCCCTCCCCAGCCCCAAGAGGATGAGAACAGAGCTGATCAGGCAGAGCTAGAGTCAGGGCAGGGAGACTCTGCCAGCCCAAGCAAGAGTTCCTTTGCCTGGGGGATTTCTCTTCTGGAATGTGGGGGTGAGGGAGGGATGCCCCTGCTGCTTTGATCATCTGGCCCTGCCCACCCCCAAACTTCTGGCTGGAGCTGGCAGCCCCTTGTACTTCCTCTTTTCCAGTTTTCTCTTTTAACCTATTCTGTGCTGGCTTTTGCTCTTAGTCCTCTGCTAAAAGCAGTCACTTCCTGAATATTGAAGTTGTGGGCTCCACCAGGGACCTCTGCCTTGCAAGACACTGCAAGGAACTCCCTTCTCTGAGTTTCATTCCCTTTTCACTTTCTGCCATGCCACAGGCTGAAGAAAGTGACCTAGGCTGGCTGGTCTCAGGCCTCATCTTCTGCCACCTCCCCTCCTCAGCTCTTAACGTTCCAAATAGACCATGTGTCTGTGGGTCTCCTGCCCCAAGCTGTCCCACCTTTGTAAGGCTAAACCCCTGTTCTTCCTGCCTGGAGGGCCCCTTTCTTACTTTGATCCACATCAACCCCAATCATCCCTTTAAACCCAGCTCTGGCATCTCCTTGATTCCGATAATAAAGCTCCCATGGTATTCCATCCCCCGCCTCCAGACCGATTCTGTCCTCTCAGGTATATTAGCCATTGCTGCACCTCACAGCAGTTGTCTGGAATTTAGCTGTATCCACATCCATCTTGTGCACTAGACAATGGCTATTTCTTCATCTCCCTGGCAGCCAGGAGATCCACAATACCTCTAGTGATGACAACAACATGACTGTAGCATTTATTACACACCAAGTGCGTCCTAGCCACCTTACATACTTCTGTTTGTTCAATACAATTACTAAAATCTTCCTTATCTTACAAATAGGAAAGTGAACTGCTCGAAGCTTTAATGACTTGCCCATGGCCACACAGCTCCTATGTGGAAGAGGTGGAATTTGAAGCCAGATCTTCTAGTTCTTAGTGTCTGTGCCTTAACCATGCCATTCAGTACCCCTGGTAGGGAAGGGGGACATGAAGGAGCGAGGGAAGAGGCTCCTACTCTCAGGCAGCTGGATCCCTCCAGGGCTGGAGCAAGCCTACATGTGCACACACACACACACACACAGATACAGAACCGTGGGAAAACTGCAAGGGAACATACCAATAAGTGCTAAGCTAGGTGCTATACAGCAGTGCTTTTCAAATTTTAATGTGTATGTAAATCACCTGAGGATCTAGTTAAACTATAGATTTGGATCCAATCTGACATAGTGGGACTTGAGATGGCAATTCCAACAAGTTCCCAGTTGCTGCTGGTCCTGGGACCACACTTAGAGTAGTAAGGATGAGCTCGGGGCAAAAGGAGGTGGGAGAGGGAGATTTCAGGGGGCTGGAAAGATTCTGGAACAGCGGGCTGGGTCTCGGACAATAGCAAGGCTTAGATAGGTAAAGTGGGGGAGAGAAAAGCCCACCCCAGAATCATCCTGCTCTTGGCTCTCAGGGGCCTGAGAGCAAGGGGGTGGTTTTAGGGGCCCATACATGTGTCCCCAAACTGCCTTGACCCCCCTTAACAAACAGCTGTGCGAAGCATGAGCTCCACCTGTGAATTCCACATGAGAAGTGTCCAATCCTGATGTGCCAGGAAACATTTTGCAAATTCAGAAATCACAGCCAAAGGGAAGTGCTGTGAGGTCTACAACTCGCTATAGTGGTTCAGTGGGAAGGATCATTCCCCAAGTGGTTCCTCCTGAGGAGCGTTTCTGCTGACTCGAGGACTTTGGCAGTCTATAAAGCTTAGCAATGGAAAGTAAGGAAATTCTCAAAGAGGAAGAGTTCTTGGATATCACCCAAGAAGCAGCAGCTTTTGAACAAAGTTCAATGGAGGTCTTCGAAATCAATGGTAAAGTATTATTCCCCCAAATAATAGAATTGCCCAGGGATGTATGTTTCTGTTCGTGGTATATGAGAATAGAAAACTTGGTAGAAAGTCTAGGTTTGCACTATTGCTGCTTTTTCCACCTAACCCTTACTACTTTGTGCCTGAAACGCTTCGATTTGGAATTTCTAGAATGTTAAAAATAGATACTGTATTGTTAGCTTATCATTAGCTCCACAATTCCTATAAATAATATTTAAATATTTTCCCTTGGATAAATGCCAATGTTTATTAAATGCTCCCCTTTTTAAAAAATAAGTATCTTATTCTGACAGACAGGCTGTGTGATGAAAGGACAATATAAAACAGAGGCATTGAAAAAGTGCTATAAAACCGAAACCAAGCGCCACATACTTTTCTAATGCAACTTTTTAAAAATTCTTTAAGGGAATTCTGTTGTAACTGATGTGCTGAACAGGAAACACTTTCTTCATTTCATATTGGTTAGGATGTTTTTGGTTTGTCTTAGATTAAACTCAGGTTTTTAAAATTCAGTCAACTCTGTCCTCTTTATTTTTGCACTCAGTGTTACACAAGTGATGCATTTTTAAAATCTTCTAGAATCTGTAGGAAAGTCATGGGTATATTTGTCTTCCATGGGCAATCTTTGTTTTTGTTTTTGATACAGGGTCTCTCTCTGCCACTCTGGTTAGAGCGCAGTAGCATCATCATAGCTCATAGCACCCTCAAACTCTTGGGCTCAAGTGATACTATTGCCTCAACCTCCCAAGTATTTTGTACTACAGACACCCATCACTGCACCCACCTAATTTTATCTATTTTTATTTTTTTTTATAGAAACAGGGTCTGACTCTTGCTCAGGCTGGTCTTGAACTCCTGAGCTCTAATGATCCTCCCGTGCTAGGATTACAGGAGTGAGCCACCACACCAGGCCTTCAACAGGCAATCTTTTATTCCTTACTTTAGAACATTCTCTTGGAATCATCTTACAAGATGAGTCGTCATTCCCATCCCTACATTTTTCTGGAAGTTGTCTATGCAGGAACAATGGTATCTCTGTCCCCTGCACTGAGTGTCCCTCTCCTCCAGCACCTGTTCATGCAGGTCCCTAGCTGGAACGTATGGGGGTACAAAGAAGTGTTGGGGCTCTGCCTCTGCCTCTGCCTCTACATTTACAGTGTAGTTACAGAGAGACACAAACATTTGCCTGGCTCCAGCCTTCCCCGCGCGTTTCTGCTGTGGCTGGTCTCTCAAGGAGGACTTCTATTACCTCTATTACCCTGGGAGCAAGCTCCTGTTAGTCTGTGGAACGTAATCTGTCTGGACCTCTTACCTCAATTTCTCTGTGGGTTCAGGCTTCACATCGTCCTTCATGACATTTTCCCCCCACTAATTTCAGTTCTGATAGAGGTGACCCAAACAAAACACAACTAGAGGAGTTAAGGGTTTGGATGTTCTTTGTTTCAAAATTGACATTAACCCTTGGCTCTCAGTCGTGAGCCTAACTATTCCATATTTTTGCTATAAGGTAATCTAAAGAGACTTTTAACAGACCTTAATCCATTCGTGTTCTGTCTTACTGATGTTATTGCCATCACATCATGTAGGCGTTCTGACTTTGTTCTTCATTATGCCAGAATTTCTCAGCATCTTTAAACATTTGGCTTTACTGTAGAGGATTGTTTGGCGTGCTGAATTTTTTTTTTAATAGATTCACAGAAAGTTGCAAAAAAATGTACAGGAAGGCCTTTTTGACCTTTACCCACTTGCCCCAGAGGTAGCATTTTACATAGTTAGTACAAAGCCACAGCCAGGAAACTGACCTTGGCGCTTACTTGTGATTTCCACCCACTCATTTGAGTTTATGACTATGTTCCTTGCTAAATAGCACCACATACCTTTCACCTGTCTGCCCAGCTAATGCCAAACAACCACTAAGAAGTTCCCTATGTCTATATTGTGCTCTTTCAGAAATGTTACACAGAGGAATTTCACAGTATGTAACTTTTTTCCACACTGTATAATTCCCTTGAGACCCATCCAAGTTATGTTTATCTGCAGTTGATTTTTCTTACTGTTGAATAGCATTTCATGATAAGAATATGCCACGGACTGTTTTTATCCATTCACCCATTGAAGGATATTTGTGTTGTTTTCTTTTCTTTTCTTTTAAACTAGCAGCACAAAACGTCTGATTTAATTTTTTTCTTACATTTTTTGAAGAAGATACTCCATCTGTAAATTCAAGTTCGGCTGACCCTTTTTGGTCTTTTTGCTTAATATTTTGAACACTTCCATTTTCTTCATTTTGTAGCGCCTTTGAGCTTCTTCTCTCTCCCGTTTTCTCCTCTCAAATTCTCGTTTCTTAGCAGCACACCTAGCTTGTCTGTGTTCATATTCTTCTTGTGCTTTTTGATTTGATGTTTTCTTTTTCTTTAGATTAAAGGACTTTACTGTTTCACTAGATTGTTTTTCCGGCTGAGTCTGGTCAAAACTACAGTGATCTTGAGACAAAGCCTGGTCAATGCTACACTGTTCTTCAGGCAAAGGCTGGTCAACTTGTTTTTCCGACAAAGGCTCGTTGACTTTTCTTTGTTGCTTCTTGAGTCTTTCCTCTTCGGCTAAATAAAGATGTTTCAGATGATCTGGGTATCGATCTTTGAATTGGGATTCCGGTGATGTTTCAGTCTGCTTTTGTCTCCATAACAATTTCTTGTAATTTTGCTGAATCTTCAGTTTTCTTCGAAAAGCAAAGCCTTGTCCCTCGCGAATGCTGCTCACGAAGGCTTGCGAATAGTTGGGTTGCCATATCCTCTGTTTTACGTTCTTATTCCTGAATCCCACCAAAGAATCCTCTTTGCCACATGTCCCCAAACCCCCTTTCCGCCGCCCCCCCCCCCACTGTGCGAGTCTAACAGGCGCTATTTCCACAAGCCAATTCCCTTGTGTTGTTTTCAGTTTGGGGGTAATTACACATAAAGCTGCTATGACCATTTTAGTAATAGTTTTTGTGTAAATTTTTGTTTCTCTGGGATAAATGCCTAAAGTACAGTTGCTGGATTCTAAGTGTGTGTTTGGTTTTACAAGAAGCAACTGATGAATTTTCTAGCAAGACTGTCCCATTTTACATTGCTGTCAGCAATGTGTAACCAACCCAGTTTCTCCACGCCTTGCCAGCATTTGGCGTTATCATTATTTGTACTTTTAGCCTTTCCCATAGGTGTGTAGTGCTGGCTAACTGTAGACTTAATTTGCATTTTCCTGATGACCAATGATGTTGAATACCTTTCCCTGTGATTATTTCCATTTGTATGCCCTCCTCAGTGAAAGCTCTTATCTTTTACCTATGGATTAATTGGATCATTTGGATTTTCACTTTTTTTTTTTTGGAAACAAGACTCTCACTCTGTCACCTGGGTAGAGTGCCGTCGCATCACAGCTTACAGCAACTCTTGGGCTCAAGTGCTCCTCTTGCCTCAGCCTTCCGAGTAACTGGGACTATAGTTGCCCACCCCAGAGTCCAGTTAGTTTTTAGTAGAGGCAGAATCTTGTTCCTGCTCAGGCTGGTCTCAAACTCCTGAGTTCATACAATCCCTTTGCTTCGGCCTCCCACAGTGCTAGGATTATAGCCGTGAGCCACTGCACCAAGCCAAGAGTTCTATATATATTCTAGATACAAGTCCTTTATCAGACAGGTGGTTTGCAAATATTTTCTCCTGGTCTATAAATTTTGTCTTTATACTGATAACAGGGTTTTTTGCAGAGCACAAGTTTTTAATTCTTATGAGGTCCAACTTAATTTTTCCTTTCAAAGATTATGCTTTGGTGTTAAGTCTATGAACTCTTCACTTAGCCCTAAGTACTGAAAACTTTCTATGTCTTATTATAAAATTTTTTATAGCTTTACATTTTCCTATTAAGTCCATGATCCATTTTAAATTTATTTTTGTGTAAAGCATAAGCTATAGGCCAGTGTTTCTGTTTTGTTTGTTGCCCCCTTGCTCATATACTATTTGTTGAAAGGTATAGTCTTAATTTCAGCAATCAGTTGGGCAAATTAGTGCGGATCTATTTTCTGTGTTCTTTTCTTTTTATTTCAAAATATTAAGGGTGTGCAAATGTTTTAGATTACACAGAACCTTTTTGTAATGCTTGAGTCACAGCTATTGGTGTACCTGTCACCCAAATAGTGTTCATAGTACCTATTAAGTTGGTTTATTTCCCTCTCCTTCCTCTCCACCCCTGCCCCCCCATTGATTTCCACTGAGTTGTACTTTTCTCCGTGCACATGTGTGCTCATCACTTAGTTCCAATTTAATATTGAATACATGTGGTGTTTGTCCATTCTTGAGCTACTTCACTCAGGACAATGGTCTGCAAAAGGTATTAGTTCATCTTTTTTATGGCTGTATAGTACTCCATGCTGTACATATACCACATTTTATTAATCTACTCATGAATAGATGGGCACCTGAGTTGATTCCACATCTTTGCAACTGTGAATTGTGCTGCAATAAACATTCCAGTGCAGGTGTCTCTTTGATGAATAAAACTTCTTTTTTTTTGGATTGATACTCAGGAGTAGGATTGATGGATTGAATTGTAGTCCTACTTTTAGTTCTTAAAGGACTCTCCATCTTGTTTTCCATAAAGGTTGTACTAGTTTGCAATCTTACCAACACTTTATGTGTCCCTTTCTCTGTGGGTCCATGCCAGCATCTATTGCTTTTGGACATTTTAATAAAAGCCATTGTAACCAGGGTAAGATGATATCTCATTGTGGTTTTAATTTGCATTTCCCTGATGATTAGTGATATTGAGTATTTTTTATTTTTATTAGCCAATTGTCTTTCTTTCTTTTTCTTTTTTTTTAGACAGAGTCTCAAGCTGTCCCCTTGGGTAGAGTGTCATATCATCATAGCTCACAGCACCTCCAACTCTTGGGCTCAAGCGATCCTCTTGCCTCAGTTTTTTCTATTTTTAGTAGAGACAGGGTTTTGCTTTTGCTCAGGTTGGTCTCAAACTTGTGAGCTCAAGTAATCCACCTGCCTCAGCCGCCCAGAATGTTAGGATGACAGGCATGAGCCACCATGCCCGATCTTGTCTTTCTTCTTTTGAGAAGCTTCTGTTCATATATTTTGCCCACTTTTTAATAGGTATTTCTGTGTTCTTTATTCTGTTACATTGATCTTTGTGACTATCTCTTTGCCAATACCACACTGTCTTGATTACGTAGCTATACTATAACCTTTAATATCAGATAGAGTTATTCCTTATTATTTTATTCTTCTTGTCAAGATCATTTTAGCTATTTTAGGGCCTTTGCCTTTCCATATAAATTTTGTATCAGCTCGTCCATACCACTACAACTCATTGCTCGGATTTGGTAAGAATTGTATTATATCTATAGATAAATATAGAGAGAAGTGACTTCTTTACTATAGTCAGGCTTACAGTCCTTGAATATGTAGGTCATAATCAAAGTTTTGAGAAAGGCTGTGTGATGGTCCATTATTTCACCTCCAAGAAACACAGTCAACAGCCTTACGTCTGAATCATCACGCAAATTTCACCTGATTGTGAAGGTGAAATTTCCCTTCCCCCTGTTTGTGGGAGGGCTTCTTTGCTTCGGTCTGCATTGATTTTATGTTTCTTGATTTTTATGTATCTCAAAACTTTCATAATGACCCACATACAGTATGCCTGTCCATTAATTTGGGTTTTTTATTTTCTTAAATCAAAGTTTTGCAGTTTTCATCATATAAATCTTGTTCATGTTTTGTTAGATACATATCAAAATATTTCATTTTTTTAGAAGTGACTGACAATACTATTATGTTTTTAATTTTGGTTTCCAATTGTTTGTTGTTAGTGTATAGAAATGTGAGTGACTTTTATGTGTTGATCTTGTATCCTGTAACTTTGGTGAACTCTCTTATTTGAGGAATTTTTTGGTAGATTCTTTGGGATTTTCAATGTAGATTGTGATGGCCTTTGCAAATAAGAACACTTTTATTTCTTCCTTTCCAATTCGTATGCCTGTTTTTTTTTTCCTTGCTTTATTACACTAGCTAGAATTTTCCAGTATTGTGTTGACTAAGAAGGCAAAAGCAGACATTCTTGTCTCATTTCCAGTCTTAAGGGAAAAGCATTCATCATCTTTCACCATCAAGTAGCTTTTGATATTTTGTAGACGCTTTTTTCTTAAATTGAGAAAGTTCTTCTTTACTTCTAGTTTATGGAGAGTTTCTACTCTGAGTTTATTATTTATTATGAGTTATGATTATGAATTATAATTATGAAGAGTTTTAATATGAATTGGATTTTTCTAAATGCTTTTTATGCATCCAATTATATAATTTTTCTTCTTTAGCTTGTTGATCTGGTAGATCATATTGATTAATATTCAAATAACAAACCATCTCTGCATACATGGAATAAATCCCACATGGTCATGGCATAAAATTCTTTTCATTATGTTGCTTGATATGACTTACCCATTTTTGTTGCTGATGACCTTTTTGTCAAAGTTCATGAGAGATATTGGCCTTTAGTTTTCTTCCTTTCTTCCTTCCTTTCTATTTTCTTTTTATTTCTTCCCAAAGTATAGTTTTTCTTCAGTCCTCAAGGACTCCTTACATGGGCTTTAGTGGAAGTCCTAGTGCAGCATCTGCAGATCTAAATTTGGGGTGGGGTGTTCAGTCCAGCTTCCAGAGAATGGTTCCTGACAACCTTGCTACCTTGCTATGAATAGCACAACTCACAGAGAAATGTAACTTCACAGAGAGCTTGGGAAGCACATATGCGTTGAAGACATTCAGTTCAGAAATACACCTGATGTGCTGACCTCAAGGGAGCCACCCAACCTGGCACCCCCAGAGGTTGGGGGGTTTTAAGTTTGAGTCAAAGTACCCTACTGTACATCTATACTGCCCCTGTCTCCCTCTTTCTGTGCCTCTCTTCTTTTTGTTAATATTCCCTTTTACCCACCCCCTCTCATTTCTCTTTTTTCTTTCCTTTTTTTTTTCTTTCCTTTTTCTCTTCCTGCTCTTCAATCTTCTTATCCTTCTGGTCCTGTACCAAAAGGACTCATCAAAATCCTAGTCCAGAGGCATAGTAACTTAAAGAGCAAGAGGAAACAAAAGGAAAATTAGGGCAAGGAAGTGGATAAATCACTCATGAGGAAGAACCAGCAGAAAAAATGCTGGCAATGTGAAAAACTAGTCCAAAGCAACCACTGCAAGGGACCATGAGATAGCTACTGCAGAGTATTCCACCTATAACGAAATGTTAGAAATGACAGAAAGGGAATTTAGAATACAGATGATGAAAACAATGAAGGAAAAATGTCAAAATTACAGACAATGAAGGAAACTGCTGATCAAGTGGAAAATAACTGAAAGGAAATCCAAAAACAGAATCAAATAAGAGATGAACGATATGAAGAATATAGAAAGGATATAGCAGAGCTGAAGGAACTGCACTGAAGAAGTCAATTAGGGAACTTAAAGATGCATTAGAAAGTATCAAGAACAGATTAGACCATGCAGGAGAAAGAATCTCAGAGGTAGAGGACAAAGCTCTTCAGATAACTCAGATAGTTAAAGAGGCAGAAAAGAAGAGAGAGAAAGCAGAACGTTCACTGACAGAATTATGGGACTTTATGAAGCATTCAAAGATACCAGTTATAGGTATCCCAGAATGGGAAGACTAATGCCCCAGGGGAATGGAAGCCATACTTGAGAATATTATAATCCTTCGTGACAAATATCACGAAGGATTCTGACACTCCTTTCAGAGGGATATCAGACCCCAGGTCACCTCAACTCTAACTGAGCTTCTCCAAGACACCTTGTGATGAACCTGTCCAAAGTCAAGACAAAAGAAAAGATTCTTCAAGCTGCCAGGAGTAAGGCCCAGCCAGTTGACCTACATGGGCAAATCCATCAGGGAGACTGCAGACTTCTCTAATGAAACTTTCCAAGCAAAAAGAGAATGGTCATCTACCTTTAATCTACTTAAACAGAACAATTTCCAGCCCAGAATT
>NW_003852454.1:4471459-4473074 GCF_000181295.1 Otolemur garnettii
AATCCTAAGAAAGGAAATAGCAGAGGATGTTAACAAATGGAAGAACACAGCCATGCTCATGGCTGGGAAGAATCAACATTGTTAAAATGTCTATACTTCCCAAAGCAATCTACCTATTCAATGCCATCCCTATTAAAATACCAACATTGTACTTTCAAGATTTGAAGAAAATGATTCTGCGTCTTGTATGGAACAAAAAAAACCCATATAGCTAAGGCAGTTTTTAGTAATAAAAACAAAGCTCGGGCCATCACCATACCAGATTAGGCTATACTACAAAGCCATAGTGGTCAAGACAGCATAGTACTGGCACAAAAATAGACACATAGACATTTGAAATAGAATAGAAAACCAGGAAATGAAACTAACATCTTACAACCACCTAATATTTGATAAAGCAAACAAGAACATACCTTGGGGGAAAGACCCCCTATTCAATAATTGGTGCTGGGAGAACTGGATATCCATATGTAAAAGCCTGAAACTGGACCCACACCTTTCCCCACTCACAAAAATTGATTCAAGATGGATAAAGGACTTAAATTTAAGCCATGAAACAATAAAAATCCTCAAAGGAAGTATAGGAAAAACACTGGAAGATATTGGCCTGGGGGAAGACTTCACGAAGAAGACTGCTGTGGCAATTGCAACAACAACAAAAATAAACAAATGGGACTTAATTAAACTGAAAAGCTTCTGTACAGCTAAAGAGACAACTAAAGCAAACAGACAACCCACACAATGGGAAAGGAAATTTCTATATTTTGAATCAGACAAAAGCTTGATAACTAAGATCTATAGAGAACTCAAATTAATCCACATGAAAAAAGCCAACAATCCCATATATCAATGGGGAAGAGACATGAATAGAACCTTCTCTAAAGAAGACAGATGAATGGCTAACAAACATATGAACAAATGCTCATCATCCCTAATTATTAGAGAAACCCAAATCAAAAGCACCCTGAGATACTATCTAACCCCAGCAAGAGTGGTCCACATCACAAAATCTCAAAACTGCAGATGCTGGCATGGATGTGGAGCGAAGAGAACACTTTTACACTGCTGGTGGGACGCAAACTAATACAACCTTTTTGGAAGGAAGTATGGAGAACCCTCAAAGAACTCAGGCTAGACCTCCCATGTGATCCTGCAATCCCATTACTGGGTATCTACCCAGAAGGAAAAAAATCCTTTTACCATAAGGACACTTGCACTAGACTGTTTATTGCAGCTCAATTTACAATTGCCAAAATGTGGAAACAGCCTAAATGCCCACCAACCCAGGAATGGATTAACAAGCTGTGGTATGTGTATACCATGGAATATTATTCAGCCATTAAAAATGGAGACTTTACAGCCTTTGTATTAACCTGGATGGAAGTGGAACACATTATTCTTAGTAAAGCATCACAAGAATAGGGAAGCATGAATCCTATGTACTCAATTTTGATATGAGGGCAATTAATGACAATTAATGACATGGTGGGGATAGGGGAAGGGGAGGCAAAGAGAGGAAGAAGGAGGGAGGGGTGGGGAAGGGAATAGTGAAGAGAGGGAAGGAGGGAGGGGAGTGGGGTCTTGGTGTGTGCCACACCTTTTGGGGGCAGGACAC
>NW_003852454.1:4473269-4482589 GCF_000181295.1 Otolemur garnettii
GGACCTTGCTCCGCACAGAGGAGGCATGGAATGCATTCTCATAGCTTTGTCTACATTTTGCCTAAAAGAATTTTCTTACTGCTGTTGAACTATTTTAGGCTTATTTCTGATTTCCACACCCTAAATAAATATTAGCTCTGTTTTCATTATGGAAATGATAAAATACACACCCAAATAAAGAGACTAGTAAAAAGAATCTCCATATGAATTGTATATGTTTGTGTGTGTATGTCTGAATATTGTATAGCTTCAATATTTATTAGTGTACCAATTTGTTTATTCTATCTCTCTGTATCAATTAACTATACATTGCAAACCAACACCCTAAAACAGATTGATTTAATAAATTAATATTAATTATTTAAAAAAAAAGAAATACATCTGATGACTGCAGCCTCCAGAATGTTCTGAATGATGAACTTCTGAATAGCTTTGTTTTTAGGCATACATTGGACGCAGTTCATGCAGCGAGTAGGCTGCACATGGCCTGAGCTCTTTTTGTCATGACTGTCATTCCTTCTTTTCTTTGTCATCTTGGAAGCAAGGATGGAAGAGCCTTTCTTTCCTTCCCTTCTTTCCTTCTTTTCTTTCTTTCTTTTCTTCCCTCCCTCCCTTCCTTCCATCTTTCCTTTCCCTTCCTTCGTCCTTCTCTCCTTCTTTGATTTGTCATATTAGGATAATTCTGACCTCATCAAACAAGTTAGAAAGTGCTTCTTCCTCTTCTATTTTCTAAAACAGATTGGGTAAAGTTGGTGCTAATTCTTCTTTAAATGTTTATTAAGATGCTTTAATAAAACCACCTGGGCCTGGATATAGCTTTTCTAGGAGCTTTTAAATTAAAAATTAATTTAATGGATATAAACATTCAAATTATCTATTTCATCGTGATCAAGTTCTGGTAGCTTATGCTTTTCAATAACTGGCCCAATTTCTTTAAATTGTGAGCATAAAGTTAGTAATGGTATTTTCTTATTAATGGCTGCAAAATCTGTCATCATATCCCCTTTTTCATTCTTGATATTGGTAATTCGCATCTTCTTTCTTTTTTATCTTTGTCAGTCTTGCTAGAGGTTTATTAATTGTATTGATTTTGTTCAAATAACTAGCTTCTTGTTTCCTTGATTTTTCTTTTGTCTTCCTATTTTAAATTTTATTAATTTTTGTTCTTATCATTATTCTTTCCTTTTCCCTGGATGATTAGAATTTATTTTATTTTCTTTTTCTAATCTCTTGAGGTAGAAACTTAATTTGTTGATTTCAGGCCTTTAAAAACGCTTTTAGTGTAACTTTTCAGTGCTATAAATTTCCCTCCCAGTGCTGCTTTAGTTATATGCCATAAACGTTGATGTGTTGTATTTTCATTTTCATTCAATTCTATTTTTTTTTAATTTTTGAGACTTTTTCAAAAACCCATGCATTATTTAGAAATACTTTTTAAAATTTTCCAAATTTTTACAGATATTCCTGTTGTCTACTTGTTACTGACTCTTATTTTTATTGCATTATTATCAAAGAGCATACTATGTTCTCTGATAATTATTTTCTTCCTTTTTTTATTTTATTTTATTTTTTGAGACAGAGTTTTACTATGTTGCTCTCGGTAGAGTTCTGTGGCATCACAGCTCACAGCAACCTCAAACTCTTGGGCTTAAGCAATTCTCTTGCCTCAGCCTCCCGAGTAGCTGGGACTATTGGTGCCTGCCCAACGCCTGGCTATTTTGTTGTTGTTGTTGTCATTGTTGTTTTAGCAGGCCTGGGCCAGGGTTGAACCCACCAGCCCTGGTGCATGTGGCTAGCACCCTAACCACTGTGCCATGGGTGCAGGGCCTCTGATAATTACCTTCTTTTACATTTTGTCTGTTTTATAGAACCAGGGTATCATCTTTTTTGGTCAATGTTACATGTATTCTTGAAAAGAGTGCTTATTCTGCTGTTTTGACTTGTAGTATCTTGTAAGTGTTCATTAGATCCTATTGGTTGATGGTGTGGTCTAGTTTTTCTATACCTTTGGCGATTTTCTATCAATTGTTGAAAGACATTAAGTGCACAATTATAATTGTGGATGTTTTGGCCCAGTGCAGTGGCTCATGCCTGAAATCCTAACACTCTGGGAGGCTGAGGCAGGTGGATTGCTTGAGCTCCTGAGTTCAAGACTAGCCTGAGCAAGAGTGAGATCCCATCTATACTAAAAATAGAAGAAAACTGAGGTAAGAAGATAGCTTGAGCCCAAAAGCTGGTGATTGCTGTGAGCTATCATGACACTATGGCAGTCTACCCAAGGCAACACCTTGAGACTCTGTCTCAAAATAAATAAATAAAGTTGTGGCTGTGTCTATTTCTCCTTTCTGTTATATCATTTTTGCTTCATGTATGTTGACATTCTATTGCTTTATTGCTCAGGTCATATTATTTAATCCACTTTGACAATGTCTGTCTTCTGGTTTGCACATTTAGACTATTTACATTCAAAGTAATTATTACTATTTTAGGGCTTACAACCACCATCTTATTGTGTATTTTCTGGGTCTTTCCTCCTGTGTTTTCTATTATTCTACTTCCCTTTTCTTACCTTCGTATGGATTATTTGAACATCTTTTAAAATTTCATTTTGATTTATTTATCATATTTTTGAATACATCACTTTGAATAGTTTTGAAAATTGTTTCTCTGAGTACTGCAATATACACACAGAATTAACACGGTCTACTAACATCATACTTTACCACTTCAAGTCAAGTGTAGTAATCTTACTTCCATTTATGTCCTTTAACCTTTTCTACTTTTAAAATATAATTGTCTCAAGCATTTCCTTGACATACACTGAACACCGCCTCAGAAGGTATTATGATTTTTGTTTTAAAATTCAATTGTGATTTTAAAAACTCATGAAAAAAGGATATATATATATGTACATATATATATGCATATATATATTGCTAATTTTACCCATTCTATTCTTGTCTTTTCTTTTTGAAATTATACGTCTTTTTCTATCATCATTTCCTTTCTGTCTGGGGGACTTGCTTTAGTCATTCTTTAGAAGTTAAGTCTGCCAGCAATAAATTCTCTTCATTTTCTTCCATCTGAGAATGTCTGTATTTCCTATTCATGCCAGAAGGATATCTTCATTGGCAACAGAATTCATGGTTAACAATTATCTCCTTTCAGCACACGAAATATGTTGTGCCACTTACATCTGGTCTCCATGGTTTCAAATGAGAAATCTCCTGCCATTCAAATCAGTATTTCTTTATAGGTAATATGTAATTTCTGACTGGTTGATTTCCAGACTTTTTATTTTTCTGTACATTTTTACTTTACTCTGTCTTTAGTTTTTTTAGGCTTTTAACCATGATGTGTCTTGGTATGGATTTCTTTGGATTTATCGTGGTTGGGATTTACTTACCATCTTGAACTGTGGGTCCAAGTCTTTCACAGAATTTGGGAAATTTTCAGCCATTTAAAAAAATTTTTTCTGTGTCTCACAGTCTTTCTAAAGCCTCAGTGATATGAATGTTAGATATTTCATTACTGGCCACAGGTCTCTGAGGCTCTGTCCATGTTTGTTTGCTTGTTTTAATTGAATTTTTATTTTTAACATGAATGAGAATTTTTTTTTTTTTTTTTTTGGAGACAGCTCTGTCACCGGGGCTAGAGTTCAGATGACTCACCTGAGCTGAGTCATCTCAGCTCACTGCAATCACAAACTCCTGGGCTCAAGCAATCCTTCTGCCTTAGCTTCCTGAGTAACTAGGACTACAGGCACCTGCCACTATACTTGAATAATTTCTCTATTTTTCTATAGAGACTGAGTTTCACTCTTGCTCAGGCTAGTTCAGACTCCCGGCATCAAGTGATCTTCCCTCCTCAGCCTCCCTTAGTGCTAAGTTTACAGGCATGAGCCACCATGCCTGGCTGTGAGATTTTTGGTTTTCTTTTTAATGGTGATTTTAGTTTCATAGTTTCCATTTGGTTTTTTTTTTTTTTTTTTTCTTTAAAGTCTTCTACTTCTTTGGAAAATTCTTTCTTTTTTTTGAGACAGAGTCTCTCTTTGTCGCCCTCAGTAGAATGCCGCAGCATCACAGCTCACAGCAACCTCAAACTCTTGGGCTCAAGTGATTCTCTTGCCTCAGCCTCCCAAGTAGCTGGAACTACAGATGCCTGCCAATGCCCGGCTATTTTTTGTTACAGTTGTCATTGTTGGCTAGCTGGCCTGGGCTGGGTTCGAACCCACCACCTTTGGTATATGTGGCTAGTGCCGTAACCACTGTGCTATTTTTAAAAAATCATTTCAAATGTGATTGTTCATTGAAGCCTTTTTGTCACAGCTGCTTTAAAATTCTTTCTGGATCATTCCTGTATCTGTGTCATCTCAGTGCTGGCATTTGTTGCTTATCTCTTCTCATTCAAGTTGTGATTTTCCCTCTTTTGGGTGTGATGGGCGATTTTCCAGTATTTGCTGGATGTTTGGTATAGTATGTTAGGAGACTCTGGATCCTGCTTAACTCCTCTACTTTAGCACAGTTGCCCTGTTTGGCTTTACTGCGTAGGCTCTGGCCTACTTTGGGCTGTGGTTCCAAAGGTGATTTAGTTTTCAGAGCCCTGACTGTGCTACTCTGGTCTGCTCTGTTTACGTGGTACCCTTGGCGTTCACGCTGCCTCCTGCTAGTGTTGTTTGCATCAGTGCTTCCCACACTGCCCAGCACAACAGCTCTTCCTCATTGGTCAAGCCTCATCCAGAAGAGATATTTTCTTTTTTTCTTTTCTTTTCTTTTTTTTTTAGAGACAGAGTCTCACTTTGTCACCCTCGGTACAGTGCTGTAGCATCACAGCTCACAGCAACCTCCAGCCCTTCAGCTTAGGCAGTTCTCTTGCCTCAGCCTCCCAAGTAGCTGGGACTGCAGGCGCCCACCACAATACCTGGCTATTTTGTTGTTGAAGTTTGGCCAGGGCTGGGTTTGAACTCGCCACCCTTGGTATATGGAGGCAGCGCCCTACTCACTGAGCCACACACAGGTGCTGCCCAAGAGATATTTTCTTTACAGTTTCTTCTACCCTCAAAGAGATGAGATGATTGGTGTGTAGCAAGCAGACTTCATCAAACTCAATCCTGTACACAGTGAGTTAGATATGCCCACAGGTTCAAAGTTCCCAATTTCTAAAGTATTTTGCATCCATGCCAGGCGGTAGCGCTGAATCTAGAAAGTATTCTGGGCCAGAGTGGACATCTATGAACTACTCACACTGTTACCATATCTTGTGTTTCCTTACTTTATTTTTACTCAGATGCCTCCCATCATGCTCCTGACATCTGGTTTTAAACTATCCATATTTTCCATGCTTGCTCTCACCCTCACCCCCAACCTCTCTAATACCTGTGTCTCTGAAGCACAGTGTACCTTTCCATTCCCATCACACGTTATGTTTCATCAAATTCAGTACTGTCCATGAGATTTTATTTGCCATCCACAACCTTGTGTTGAATGTGAGGCTTCCCTTGTGTGTTACCCATCCCCTCCAGGATGGCTGCATGGATACCAAGGCCCCGAGTTGCATTCCTGAGGGTCTTCCAACATTTCCAAACGTCAGTGTTCAGCTCTGCACATCTTCAGCACCTAAACCTCCGCAGGCAATCACTCATCCATTCACTTGTTTCATCATCTTGCCAGCACTTATCATGTGTCAGACACTATGTTGCTGCTGGAATATAGCTCAAGAAGCCTCCAGGCCATCTGGGGAGATTGATCCATAAACAGACACAATCCAAGATGATCCATAGAGAGAAATATAGAGTGATAAGTGTAGCAAAGGAAGTTCCATCCTGCCCAGGGGAGCCAGAGAACATATCCTAAGACAGGAAAGACCCTACTGCTGTGGCCCCCAGCCCCCAGGCCATGGACTGGGAACCAGGCTGCACAGCAGGAGGTGAGTGGCTGGTGAGCAAGTGAAAAAGTTTCATCTGTGTTTACAGCCCCTCACCATTGCCCCCATCACCACCTGAGCTCTGCCTCCTGTCAGATCCACCTACCCCCCACCCTCTGGTCCATGGGAAAATTGTCTTCCATGAAACTGGTCCCTGGTGCCAAAAAGGTTGGGAACCACTGATCTACAGCACTCCCCAAGGATGAGTAGGAATTAGTCACATGAAAGGGAGAAGGGAATCCTATGTTCAGAAGACATACATTGTATCAAGTCAGAAGGGGTAACCACTTGTCACCTGGCCTGGCCATTGCTCAGGATCCGTGTGCAGGTGTGGTATAGAAGGCAGCCAAGACAGAACTGGACAGTGGGGCTCTAGGTGCAGGTGCGGAGTTGTTTGCCCAAGGGCACTGAGCAGACACTAAAGGGCTGAAGGCAGGGGAATAACTTGGCCAGGTTGTGTGTTGGGAATCTCTCTCAGGCTGCTGTGTGAGCCTGGAAGTAACACCAACAAAAATAACCAATACATTGACAAAACCACTCCTCTCAGTGCTGCCAGAACTATCCCTAGACCACTGTGCTTTGGGGTGCTGCTTGAGCAGGGGCTGCTGTTCTGCAGATGGCTGGAAGGAAAATCAGCAGTATAACACAGGCTCCGAGGGGGATGGGGAAAAGACCTGAGGTTTTGAATGCACCTATCAGAATAGCCAGCTGAAAATCTATCATCAGCTACCAGAAAGCAAAAATGGTGCCCCTGTCTGCTCCCTTGGGTTGCTTATTTAGAATTTCTTTCCCCTTCAGACCAGTCCACAGGGCCTATTTCAACTGGATTTGTCCCAGGGCAATGGTCAGTATAGACTAATGAGGCAACCTCAGGCCTTGGAGTTAGGCAGACCTGGGATGCATGTCCACCGGATCGTGTTAGCTTCTCTGAACCCCAGCGCTCCTCTGGAGATGCACATGCCCACACCTACTTGCTGGATTATGTGAAACTTAGAGATGATGTTGGCAAGTGCCTGGTGCAGAATAGGTTCATACTCAATTAATGTGAGCCATGGAGAGTGCAGGGCCCTCTGCAGGCGAAGGCTCTCCCTTTGAAAGCCCTCAACAAAATGATGACAGCTGATGTAAAGACGGGAGTCAGGACCTCCAGGAAAGATTTATGACAGCCTCTTCTGTAATGCCCCAAACTAGAAACAGCTCTTCAAAAGGAAAATATTTGCAGGAACTGTGGTTTTTGTCCCTAAGGAATATTAGGCAGCTAATCTCTCTCTGCAAAGAAAACTAGAGAACATTCACGAAAAGCATGCATTGCAAAAAATAATGTGCCATATTATATGTATTATGGTTTCATTTGTGTAGGATTAAAAGAATAAAAAACCCAGGTCTGTCTCAGAGTATATGGGTATTCTACAGGCAAGTGGGATGGGAGGAAGAACACACCCCAGAATGCCAATAAAGCTGACCTCAGAGAGTTAGGCCTCAGGAAGTTGATAGATCATTAACCCTAAACTCTATCACTATATTAGACATGAATTCCAGATCTCTACATTATAACCTATAAGTTATTCAACTTTTCCAACCCTCACTCTTTCTTTGTAAAATGGGAACAATCCTCTTCCTCCCAGAGTTTTGAAACTTACACGCATTAATTCATTAATTCAGTCCATAAACCTAGACTGAGAAGCTGACATGGGCCCGGCATTGTGCTGAGACTTCACATACCTCTTCCAGCTAATGATACATGGCAGGCATGTTTGCTTGCCTGGCTACACAAACAAGTGACCAACAGTGGCACTCCTTGCTTTGTGGCAAAAAGGAAGCTCCGGGGAAGATTTTAGGGGTCTTAAATTTTCGGTGTCTTTCCACTTGGCCTCCTAGGGAGCCCCTGCTCACACAGAGGGGTCTGGCACAGGCTGTGCCTCCCTGCTTGGCACTCTCGGCAGCAGCGCCCTCTGCCTGGTGTGTTTCAGACGCAAAGCCGGAGAAGAAACATGGGGTAAGATGCTCCATAGCTGTGATGTTCACCTACCTGATTCTGCTCACTGCAGGAGCCGGGATACTGGTGATTCAAGGTAAGGAAGGCTCAGTCCTGTGTGGTTCCTCCTCAGAGAAATTGGTCCCCTGAAGCAGGCTCAGGCTGAGTGGAGAGCCCTGGAACCACTGTGGTCTATCTGCGGGGAAAAAGTCCTCAGCCCATGGCAGCCAGAGTGATGGGAGAGTGAAGAGGAGTGTGTTTTGTGTATAAGTGTGTGTGAGAGAGAGAGAGATGGAAAACTCACTGTGAGCCTGGGTGGGTCTAAAGCAGTGAAAGATGTGATGATTTCACACGGAGAATGCCATGTATATCTGACATCAAGGACTCCCAGCCTCTGAGTGGAAATGGGCTTTGTTGATCCAAATGTTGATTTGAACATGTATTTACTTTCAAAGTATTCCAATTCCAAATGTCAAAGTCATGAAACAATTCCACCGGTAGATTTTGCATTCGCTCAAGAATATTGCACACAGTTGTCATAAGCAGCTGTCATAGACATATTAAGGCGACACATGAATGTTGCTCATACATATTTAGATCAGACTAGCATGTCAGTTGCAGTGCCTTGACACCCTAGGTATGAGGGAAGGTCTATAGTGCAAAATTTGGAGATTGATCATGGATACAGGTTTGGGCCATGCTGGAATGTTCTGTGGATGTGTGATGTTATGTCTGAGTGTGAAGAACGTATCTTCAGGACATAGAAAAAAAAAGACGTAGAAAAAGCTCTGTGTTCACACTAGGTCTTGACAACACATGGAATTTGTGTTTATGGATTCAGGGCCTATGGAAGTGATGCACGTGTGACACAAGAATGTCAGGGAAGGCTGGGCACAGTCTGACATGACGGCTCACATGTATAAACCTAGCATTCCGGGAGGCCAAAGCAGGTGGATCCCTTGTGCTCAGGAGTTTTATACCAGCCCGAGAAAAAGTGAGATCCTATTTTTATGAGAAAAAAAAAAGAGAGAGAGAAAATTAGCAGAGCATGGTGGCCTGTGCCTGTAGTCCCAACTACTCAGGAGGCTGAGGCAGGACAATCACTTGAGCCCAGGAGTTTGAGGTTGCAGTGAGCTGCAGTCCACTCCACTCTAACCCTAGGGTGACCAGACGTCCCGATTTTGGCGGGACAGTCCCGCTTTTCAACAATTTGTCCCGGACCCCTGGCGGTTTAAAAAAGTCCCGATCTTTGGAAAGAATGCACAAACGGGCTGGAAAACAAGAAGGGAATATACGGTTTTCTGCCGCCATATGGCTATTTCGCCAGAATATGAGTTTTATATTATTTTTGTTAATTTTATAATGTTAAACTGTAATAAATAATTGCTAAGAAGTGATTATCGAGAACTGCTTATCAAAGTTT
>NW_003852454.1:4482738-4484809 GCF_000181295.1 Otolemur garnettii
AAAAAAAAAAGAAGTCAAGCATCTCTTCAAATGCCTCAGGCTCTAATGGAGTCCCTAAAAGAATGTCATGGGGGCGGGGTCCAGTTCTGAACCTGCAGGAGCGGCTCCAGGCCCTGGAGATGCACTTCCCCAATGGCACACTGGCCACTGAGCACAAGCCGTTCTTCTTGCTGCAGTGGGGACGTCCCAGCTCACACCCAGGGCTGCAAGTCCTTCAGGCCCAACTTGCCCAGGTCCGCATGAGCCAGGAACACCTGTCGCAGCAGGTGGACAACTTCACTCGGAACCCAGGTTCGGCCTCCTTCTGTCTGGCTCGGGACTCCTTAGAGGAAGGACAAGGAAAGAGGAGCTATTTGTTCATGGATGAGACTTGAATTCCCTCCCCTTCCATAACCCTGGCCTGCTCTGGGACTCTGGAGGCCAAAGCAGGGGGCGTGAGCCGTGTGGGGTGGGGTACCAGCCCCAACGGGAGGCTGCAGACAGGGCCTTGTGAGTTGGTAGGGGTAGGAAACAAGGCCCTGACCAAGCAAAGCGTGACCTCCAGGAATTAGGGACTAAAGCAACGAGCCCCAGGACAGGTCTGAGCCACAGCGTCCCCAGACAGATTCAGCGTGTCTGTGAGCAGGGGATAAGACGCAGAGCCGCAGGAGGTTCCCAGGACTACTTCCCTGCAGCCAATTTACATTGGCCTGTGGAGAGTTAAAGAGCAATTGAGGACACCAAACTGGTCTGGACAGTGTGGGGACTGTGGAGGGGACAGCACAGCCAGACCTGCTGGGGGAAATGTGGTGGCTTGGGCAGTAGGGCTGTGGGCAGGAGGTGGAAACCCCGGGGTCTCCCTCTCCCAGGCAACCCGAGAACAGGAAGGGCTTTGCCCTCAGCCAGTTAGGGCAAAGCTGGCTCCTTTACACTGTGACATGGTGCTCTGGCCTTCATACCCAGGTCGAGCCACACGGGTGGAGTCCAGACATGAGGACTCTGGGGGAGAGTCTTCCTTTTCTTGAAGTGTGGGGAGCTCATTTTGACCAAAATGAGGAGGCTCTTCCTTAACCCAAGAAACCTCCTCAAGCTGGTTTGGGGTGACTCCCTTTCTTCATCTCTACAGTTCCTGGGGACATACAGCTCCCAGGGTCCAGACAATAGTTACAGCTGAACATCTGACTCTTTCCAAGGACTTTTCCTGAGAACCCCCCAGGTGTTTGGCTCCTGTCATCCAGTCCTTCCCCCTACCTCAACCTGACTTGAGTCTCTGCCTCACCCAGGAGGACTCAGCCTTCCGATGCAGAGCCTGGGCTCTGGGGTGGGGACAAAGCTGAGGATGCCCCCGCAGCTCACTCTGCATCCACTCTCCTTCCCCTGCAGAGCTGTTCGGGATCAAAGGTGAACGAGGAGCCACAGGTAGGTTCACTGCCACTCTGAGCCATCCCACCCTCTCCCCAAAACCTTCCTTTAAGGTCCCCATGGCCTGTGCTATTCTGGGGCTTGACACCAACTTACACTTTCCTCCCACTGATCCCCTGCAAACTCACTGGTCCTTGGTTAGTCTTCCTCTCTGGCCCTTTCCCTTGCTTGGATTCCCAGCCCCTGGGCCCTACCCGCCTGCTTGCCTGAAGCGGTTTCCGCTGTTTACCTCACCTATCCGAATCTGGCCATCCCCAGGCCAGTCCAGACTCCAGACGGCTTCCCACACCAGGTGACTCTTACCTGCCACTTGGAGCTTATCACCTGAGGTGCCATGATCATTTCTGTCCTGGAGATCCGTGATGATGCGAGGGTAACACGCAGCCCGTGCAGTCAGGCTGACCTAACTTCTAGTCCTAGGTCTCTGCTTACTCCTGTGTGATTTTGTGCAAGTTACTTAACTTTTCTGGAACCTCAGTTGCTCGCCTGTGCAGACAATAATGGAGATAATGTGAGTCCTCCTCACAGGTGTGCTGTAACACTGACGGGAGGGAGTGTGCAAAACATACCTGGCGACAGCAATTGCTCTCCCAGGACAAGGCCCGCTGCTGGTTTGCTTTTCTTCCTTCCTCACCTCGGGTGTGTGTCGCGGTGCACACGCACCTCACAT
>NW_003852454.1:4485653-4533610 GCF_000181295.1 Otolemur garnettii
TGTGTGTTGTGGTGCACACACACTTCACTCACAGGCTTGGACCATTCCGTCAGTGAAATGGTTGAACTCTTTGGTCTCATAATTTTTCAAAGATGGTCCAGATCACACTACCAGCCAGGGATCATTTTAAGGCAGTCTTACAAAGTGGCAGGAGGATTGACCCCAGATAAGCGGCAGACCTAGGGGAAACTCCGGGTCTTTCCCCAATGGCCTGAGTGTCCTGAGCAAGTTACTTAACATTTCTGAGCTCTGTGCCCACCCCTAGAAGATGGGGATAATGACAGGACCTTGTAGGATTGGTATGAGAATAAAACTAATGGTAAAAATGCTTAGCCCAGTGCCCAGCACAGAGTAGTGCTCAACGACATGGTTGTAATTACTAACATGTGCCAGGCAGTTGCTGTGACCTTATTGTTGTTGGGAAGATTAGATGTGCTGATGCTTGGATGGCCCCTGGTGAATTCCAGCTCCTCCCTTCCAAGGACAGACTATTTCAACAAATCTGTCGCTTTAGCTGACAGCATCAATGCTTAAGCCTCTTCTCAACCCAATGGGTTCAATCTGACTTTCAAATCTGCCCTGCCACTGGGCACAGTGCTCCAGGACCAGACTCGGAGCCCACTTCACCCTCACTGCAGGAGGGACACAGGCTCCCTCTGGCTGTTCTCTCTCTCTCACTCTCTTTCTCTCTCTCCTCCTCCTCTCTTCATGTGAATATATAGGTGTGTACAGATTATATATATACAGAGGGTGCAAAAAATGTATATGCATTTTAAGAAAGAAAAAAACTGTATTAAATTGATAATGCTCAAGTCGCATTTCACTTCTGCAATTGCAAGAGATGCTCAGTGACTGGTACCATCTTCTGTTATTGGTGTATCTTGAATATCACCATTTTAATACAATTTTATTTCATCTCTTAAAATGTGTATACTTTTTTTGGCCCTCTGCATAAAATCGCAACTCTATCTCTCTGTCTTTCCCAGTCTCTTTCTGTATCTGTCTCTGTCTCTGTCTCTCTCTTCCCATTCTCTCTTCTGGACCCCAGAAACCAGAGGTGGGAAGCCAATTCCAGTGGGCAGGGCTACAGAAGTCTGGGCTTCTCCATGGACACCACCTGCCTCTCCACATTCCCCACCCAGCACCCTGGCTCAACCAGGCTGTGGTCTCTCTCTCCTTCTTTGTGCCCCACCTTGCCTGGTCAGAGCTTCCTAAAGGCCCGTTTGGCTATAAAGCCCTGTTGACACAAATATATAAACAAAAGAGGAGGGCTGGGGACAGAGCTCGGAGGTCACTGGCTCAACCCAAGGCAGCCTACTTGTGGAACTGCCCTGTGGGCCAGGCTTCTGAGAACACAGATGAGGACACTGTACCTCAGCCCAGCTTCTGGGAGAAGCAGGAGGAACCCACTTTTCCCCTCCCCTGTCTCTTCCCACCTCCTTTCTTTCCTCCCAACAAATATTTGTTGAAAGTTCCATAAGGATGAGGCACCTCCACAGGCATCGGGAATCCAGACCAAAAGAAGACAGAGGAGAGCCCTATCCTCAAGGGACCTCTGTTTGTCCCCAAAGAGTGATCATGCTCCGTCACTTGGAGCATGATGTGGCCACAGCCCTGGTGGCTGCTCTGAAAGGGTGGGGCAGTGCCCTGGGGAAAGAGGCCTAGAGGGGGCCCGGCTTGCCCTCAGGCCAGGCAGAGAAACCCACATGTGCGGAGACCCTGTGCTCAGAAGACACACAAAGAAGGAAGCAGACTAGATATGCTATAGCCTTCTAGATATGCCTGGAGCAGAGCTAGGGTGAGGTGAGGGGAGAGAGGCTGGGCGCGGAGGGGCACCCAGATGCACACAGAGCATTTTCCTCTGTGCTTTGCTGACACCGTGTGCTGGCCCTGAGCAGCTGTTGCCATCCAATGACAGATGCCACCTCACAGATGAAGAAACTGGGGCTCAGAGGCTCCCTGACTTGCTCAAGATGATCCAGGCAGGTTTGGAGGAGCAGTTAAACCTCTGAGCCTGAGCCCCGTCCTTGCCATGGGGACCAGGATAACTTGCACGGCCCCACCTGAGCAGAGTTGGGAGGGAGCCACCCAGGTGGGCAGGTGATGCGAGGGGCTTACCCTGGAAAGCTCCTTTGAGTCAGGAAGTGGGGCACTTCCCCCTGGAGGGACAGCTGTAGAAGGGAGGGTGTTGTCCCTCCCACTTTCCTCCCTCTTCCCTCTGGTTAACAACCCAGCAGGAGCCCCTTCCACTGGGCTTCTCCCATGTCCCAGGACCTCATCCACTTCCCCTGAGGATCCTGTGAGATGGATGTCACTGTTCTCAGGTGCAGACAAGGACATCACGGTAGTCCTAGCAGACCTTATTCAGGTCACAGAGCTGGCCTGTGGGAATCAATTAGCAAGCCCTGAGCCAATTCTCTTTCCTGGGACACGTCTGAAAGGGATTTCTGCTGAAGTGAGGAGTTCCAGTCCCCAGTTCTACCTCCATCCACTGGGCCCCAGTCTTGTGTCTATAAAGTGATACAACATTATGGATCCTACACACAGGACTTTGCCATCGTGCTGCTCTGCCGAGGGTACAGGCTTTGCTGTTGGGAGCACAGAATCTCCTGACCACCCTCTCAATGTGTGACCTTGGGCAAGATCCAGGCCTCTCAGAAGGCCACACTCCTCCTCGGTGACATGGGGATAAGGAAGCCTGTCCTGCCCACCAGGGTTGTCATGCAACTCAAGTAAGCCCCTGTCTGCAAAGCAGTCTTGGAAACCGTAGAGAATCATGGGAGTAGCAGAATGATAGGTCTCATTTTCCCCAAGCTTGCTCACTTGTTTTCCATGAGGGTTCTCTGTGAGGTGGCCTCAGGACAGCCTTGTGTAACTAGTCTAGTAATCTAGCTCAGGCTCAACAGAATGGGGTAACTTTCACAGGGTCACCTCGCTATAGGGGCAGTGCCAGTACTTGAACCCAGGCCTGACTGACTCAGCCTCCCTCAGGAGGCATCATCTGTACATTTCTTTTTCTTCTTAGGCCATGAGCTTCCTGCAGAAGGAAGCTGTCTTGTCTTCTTTCACACAGTGTGGCTCATCCTTGGTGCTCATTGAAATTTAGTTGAGTAACTGTGTGAATGAATGGCATTATCACCTCATCCCATTGGCTGACTTGCTGGTGTCTCTGCTTCTCTTCCTCAGGGCCTCCAGGTCAAAAGGGGGCCCCGGGCCTTCCTGGCACCCCAGGTCTGCCAGGGCCACCTGCTGAGAAGGGAGCCAAGGGGGCCACGGGACGCGATGGAGCCACAGGTACTAGCCTCTGTCCCTGGCCCAGCAATTTTTTTCTCCTCCTTCTCCAGGCTTCACCCTGACTTCACCTTTCTCTTGCAGGTCCCCCAGGACCCCAGGGCCCACCAGGAATCAAGGGAGAGGCCGGTGAGTAGGGGCCTGGTGTGTACATGGGGTACACAGGTGTGCACATTGGACTGCAGACCTGGCCCCCCTCCAGGGTCTGGACACCTGGGGGTCTGTGGGAGAGGGAAGGCCTGCCTAGTGTGAGCCTCCGGCTGGGCTGAGATGTGGCTCCGAGCTCCCCTCTGTGCTGGAGCTCAAGGCTGTGAACTCTCTAGGGAACATCAGACTCCTTGGTCCAGCATGGACTCTGGAGTCTGACACATCTGCCTCTGTCACAGACTAACTCTGTGCCACTGCAAAGGTTCTCTTATTTTTCTGAACCTAAGTTTCTTTATCTGTACCCGAGAGAGCAGCAGAGGCTGCTGGGGGGATCAGAGACAATGATCCAAAACTCATGATTGTTGCTGGGAACATGATTGTTTTCATTTTTTAGGCTATAGCCTAACACTGCCCAGCCTTATAAACAGGAATGCATGGCCTGGTCAGAGAGTGTGGGGGACCCAGAGCTGTCCCCCCAGGGCTGGGGGAAGACCCAAACATGGAGTCCTCTGCACTCTGCTGCTCCCACCCCACCTCCATTTAGGCCCTCTGACTTCCAAATCCCCAAAGGCATCGAGGACGCTGAGATATAAAGGTGCAAAAACAGTAAGGCCTTTACCAGAAAGAACAGATGAGAGGATTTGTAAGGAGGGACAAGGGACAGGAGTGATAGAGCCTCCAGGCTGCTGAGGTAGAAAGAAAACACTAGTTACAGAAAGGAAACTTGTTTGTAGGACATTTCTTCTTCCAGGAACTGATTTTTAAAAAGAATTTAACAGAAACGATCCCAAAGAGCCGATTGTTCCAAGTCTCCAGCAGGGGTTTTCCAAGAAGGTTTCAAAGGGGCAGGATAAGCAAACAATAGGAAAGAAAGTTTGTGGGGCATTGAAGGCGCACACACACCCACGTGTTCACACACACACTCACGCCTGAGCCCACGTTTGTGCACATTCTCCCTCACATGCTCACACAATGATCACACTTGTGCACACATATGCACTCACATGTGTTCACATACACTCATACACCTCCTGTACAACCACACACACTCACACACACTCAGGCTGTGGGAGCTTAGAACAGGCCAGGCTTCTTCAGAGGGGGGTCGATCTCTCTCCCCTGCTCCCAGCACTCACCAAAATGGAGCCACTGAGAACTGCTTAAAAGGGCAAGCCAAAAGCCTGAGCCAGTCACTTCCTCCAGGAGGGAACAGAGTGGGGTCTCCCCCTCTCTGCAAGACTCGAGGGCATGCTCTAACAGAGGGCTCACAGCAGGGCTATGTAATCTAACTAAAGCCAGGCAACACTTCCTTCAGCCCAAATCCTCCCTGGAACCCACATACATAGAGCAGATCCACGAAGCAGCCTGCCATGGCTCTGTAGGGAGTGTGGAGCCCAGATCCCATCTGTGCCTCCCCTGCCCGAGGAAACCAGGACAATCTCCTATAATCCAGCAACTCATCCTTCACTTCCCTCCATGGAGCCACCCACTCTGCCTCCCCACCTCCCCCAGGGTCACCCAGCATCTCAAGTCTATCCTCCACACACGAGCCTGGGCCTAGTTATGATCCAGGGTATGATTCAAACAGGGTCACCTATCTCTGCAGTCTGTCCTCTATTGCCAGGCAGGCTGCACTCCCAGGCGCTGTCCCAGCCTTTGGGAAGATGGCTGCTTAGTCTGTTTTGTGTTGCCCTAACAGAGTACCTGAGACTGAGCATTTTATACAGAAAAGAGGTTTATTTAGCTCACAGTTCTGCAGCCTGGGGAGTTCAAGACTAGGTGGCTATAGCAGGTGGCTTCTAGTGAGGGCCTTGTGCCATGTCAAAACATGGGTGAGATGGAAGGGGACCAGGCCTGTGTGAACAAAAAACAAGCACAGGAGAAAGCTTCACTGTGCAAAGAGAAGTGTCAAGAGAGCAAAACTCGCTCACTCCCACCAGACAGTGTTAATCCGCCATGACCCAAACACCTCCCAACACGGCCACACTGAGGACCAGGCTGTCAGTATAGGGACTTTGTAGGGGACACGCTCAAACCACAGCAAGAGCAAACACTGTCAGGAACCACCCGGGATCTTCCATATGCTAACATGTGTGTGTGTGTGTGTGTGTGTGAGAGAGAGAGAGAGAGAAGGGGGGGAAGAGAGATCGAAAAGTAGGGGGATCTACTGGGCACCTTGCCCATCTTAGGGGTTCTAGAATGTTGGCTGATGGACAAGCTTAGGCCACAGTGAGCTCTTCTTGTTCTTTTTTCCTTTTTCACAGGCCCCCATGGACCCCAGGGCACACCAGGGAAGCAGGGAGCTCCTGGTAATTGTGCTTTCTCTGCTTGGGACCCTCATGCTTCACCCGAGGCACTGAGGCAGCCTTCCCATCCTGTCTACACAACCCCAGTCCTCCAGCCCCACTGTACCTCATCAAGACCACCTGAGCTAGCACCCCACACATCCTCTGGGGACCCCTTGCCCTTGCCCCCCCAGTGCTTTCTGCCTTTGCCTGGCATTCTGTCTCTAGGAAGACAAAGCGAGACCCCTCACTGACTGTTCTCTTACAGGCACCCCAGGACCCCAGGGAGAGAAGGGCAGCAAAGGCGATGGTGGTCTCATTGGCCCCAAAGGGGCACCTGGGATAAAGGGAGACAAAGGAGACCTGGGCCTTCCAGGTGAGGACCATATTGTAGGGTCAGTGCTTGTGGGAGGCCTGAGGGAGCTGGGGTAGGGTGTCTATTCAGAGACCCCTGAGAGCAGGGCTGTGCTCCATCTACCTGCAGCCACAGAGCACCACACACAGTCTCCTCTCTCCAAGTGAGCACAGGGGAGCAATGTGAGAAGAGAACAGCATCCTTCTAGGTGATGCTGGGGACCCACAGGGAACGGCGAGGGGCAGAGGGGCTGGGCCTTCGGTGGGCCTTGGGAGGCAGGGCAGACGGTCTGGAGGGGAGGAGGAGGTTGAATGTAGGAGAGGGGCCCCAGATAGCTAGAATCTTCCATTGATGATAGCTGCAGTCTCATCACTGCAGCAAATCAGTGATGCCACCATGGCAGAGTTCCCGGACAGGCCCAGTGCTCCTCAAGCTACTTGAGTGTGTGCTCAGATGCAGGGAGGCACAAGGGTCTGTTTTGGATCTGGGTGATCTGGGTGATCTGATCTTGCAGGCCTAGGCACCACACTTAAGAAACACTGGCTTAGGGGCTCTGCACGTCCTGGCCTCGTGCAGTTCCAGAGCCTCTCCTCTGGGGCACAGTGGAACCAGGCAGACTTAGTTCCCTCCCTGCCCTGCACCTGCTCACTTGTGTGACTAGCGCATTAGTTCACCCTTCTTAGCTTTCATTTCTTCACTTCAGAAAAGAATGGTAATTAAACTATGCGTACCTTTGTAGGACTGTGATAAGGATTAAAGATCATGTTTTCAAACTTCCACATGGTAGGCACTGAATACACAATAACTATTATTAGTAGTAGTGGTAGTAGTAGTAATAGTAGTTATCTTGTAAAGTAAAAAGGGAAGGACAGCAGTTCCAAGATCAGGCAGATCTTTGTTCTGATGTGGCTCACTGGCTGTGTGACCTTGGGCAAATGACTTAACTTCTCTGAGCCTCAGTAAAAAAAGGATGATTATAGTAATATGACCATTAGCAAGGATTAATTAATAACCAGAGTATAAGACATAAAAGATTTGTGACCCTCTACCTGGCAAATAGGAATTATTTACATTATAAGAAACCAGGAACACTTGCCTTCAGGAAAAGAGCTCTCAGCAGGGATATGTTGGCCATCCTGAATATTTGAAAGGCCTCTGTGGGAGGGAAATGGATTTTCTCTGAGTAGTGCCCAGAAGAAGAATGAGGACCAATGGGCAAAGGCTGTAGGAGGACCAGTTATGCTGAGGCAAGGCTGGGAAAACAATTCAAACCTGGGGTTGGCCCATGATGAAAGGGGTGGACATGTGTAGCCCCTCCTAGGAGGCAGACAGGGGCTGCAGAATCCTCTTTGGCAGGGATGGGGGGGATCTTTGTACCAGACAGATGGTTGGGCAGTTGACTTGTGAGGATAGTTCCAAAGCCCGTGCTCCACTGCTCTCTCTGTAGAAGGGAAAGGGAGACCTGGACTTTCTCAAGGTGCCCCTGCCAGCCCCAGAGAAGGGGCCAGAGCCAGGCCTTTGCCCACTGGGTCTGAGCCACACCATTTCCCATCCCATGCTCGCACACTGCCACAAGGAGCGTATGGATCCACCCAGACTCAGGCCTGGAGACGCTGTGGTCAGTTCCTCTGAAATTGGAACTCCCTCCTACCCTTCCTCTTCCCAAATTTCCTCTCCCAAGAGCATGAGGTCTCTCTTGCTGGCAGGTGAGACCTGACCCCAGAGGTGCTCCTCCCTCCAGCAAATCAGTGAAGCCACATGACAGAGTTCCTGGACAGGCCCAGTCTCCTCTCTGCACCACTTAGCCAGGGTTAGAAAGTTTTGAAGAAATAAGCAGCTATGCTTCCTCAGTGGCAGCCAGCGTCTGGTCCTCACACTGATGTGATATTGCCCTACTTCCCCAAGTCGTCCCTTTCTATGGGGACATAGAAGTTACAGCAATGCAGAAGCACCAGACTACTCTGAAGTAACCTCGCACGACTGAGGAACTGCCTGTTGCTTGATGGTCCTGGGCAAATTCCTCCAGGGAAACAATTCCCAGTGCCTTCTAACAGCTGCCATGGGACCCCTCTCCAAAGTGGAAAGTCCGAATGGCCAAGAATGGCCAAGAATGGCCTTGCCTGCTGTTTGAACCTTCTGCTGTTAAAAGAGACCTCATTTGTAACAAAGTTACTTACGATTGCTTGGTTTTCATCAAGCAAGAGTCATTCTCCCAAAAGCCATTCATCTCCAAGATGAATCTCCAAGCCCTGAACCTAACTTCACTCAGCGCACAGACCCAGAATGGCTTCCTTCTGCCTCTCCTCCATCGCCTTTCCTAATTCACTGGAGAGAAGGCTGGCGGCAGGCCTCTCCAGCTTCAAAATTGCCAATATCATAGATGGGGCAATAAATGCCTTTAACAAAACTCCATCCCATCAAGCCTATTTGATAGCCTACAAGGTTGCTCTGGGCTGAGATATTCTTTAGACCTCCCCTCCACAATGCTCCTTGGGCGTGGAATGGAGCATTCACACTTCAGCAGCCTTCTGAGTCATGGCCGACACAGAACTGCTGAGAAGTGAGGCCTGCTTGGTGAGGCTTGTGAGCCCCTTGCAGCTACTGCCTGATGGAAAGAAGTCACAGAGCCTGGGCCCTGCAAGGAGCCTCCCTTGATTGATATGCATTGGACACTTGCAGGAAAGGAGGGGGGGGGGGAGACAGAGGACTCAGGAGAAGACAGGGTAAGACGCGCCCCAAATGCTGATAACAAGTGGAAGATTTGAAATCCTGGGTACCAAGAAAGCCTGTATCTGAACTGGTGGCAGAAACATGAGCCACTGTGATCATTTTCTCTCTATCAATGCCTCAAAGTTGCTATTCTCAACATTGAAGATCTGCTTTCTGGAATATTCAGGTTTGAAAGGCTTTAAATTTCCAAAATGCAGACACTAAAATGAGCCAGATAGTGCTAGTTGAGTCTGAGTTGTGGGCCCTCCTGAGGGAACCAGGGCTATGCCAGGTCACCTTGCCACCAACTTCCCATGACTTTAGATCTTGTCTCTGGGGCAAGGCAGTGTGCTCCTTCAGGGCCCCAAGTAAGAGCTCAAGGAATGCTGGGTTTGCAATTTCAGAATGTTGGGAAGTGGCTGAGTGGGACTCACTAGCTGGGTTTGCCCTCCTTTCATCCCTGACCTGGACTCTTGGTTTTCTAGGAAACAAAGGGGATGTGGGCATGAAAGGAGACAGAGGAGTCATGGGCCCCCCTGGAGCCCAGGGGAGTAAAGGTGACTCAGGGAAGCCAGGCCCGCCAGGTAAGAGGCTGCATGGTCACATCCAATGACCTGGAGGTATTTCCTTTCCTTCAGGTAGGCTGAGCCCAAGGGAGAAAAAATTCCTAAAGGTTCTTCTTCATTTTAGGTTTGCTTGGTTCTCCTGGAGTCAAAGGAGATCAAGGTAAGAACTGTGGGAATCTGGGCATCATTCCAGCTACCACTGTCCCCTAGCAGAGTTAAGGTGGGGACCTGACTCCACCATTTTTTATTTCATTATATATTAACTCACAATACCTGAAACTTCTTAAAATCCTGGTCCCTCCTAAGAGAAACAGAGTGGCCGGCAGGGGGAGAGCTTAACTGATGTTCTTCTTTAGACCTTCACCCCACTTCACTGTCCTGGGCGTGCAGCTGGACATTTACACTCAGAGTTCCTAAAAAGTCCCCAAGTCCCAGACCCTGCAGTAGGGATGCATAAGTCACTGAGACTAATTTTCCTCCCACTCATGGGGCTAGGTCATGGCTTCTAAAGAAAGCAGGTAAGAGCTGCCAAGGGGACTATCAGGTGTTAGAGGATTCATGTCAGGCCCTCTGCTGAGCACCCCCACCCTGTGGTCACCACTTACCTTTCAGGACAACCAGGAGCACAGGGTGTTCCAGGCCTTCCTGGTGCATCAGGACCCCCAGGTGCCAAGGGTGAGCCTGGCAGCACTGGCCTCCGCGGGCTGACAGGTGAGGTCCCAGCTCCTGCAGTGGGCATGGGGAGTGATGTCTAAAGACCTACCCTGCCCAGCCCTCATGCCCTGTGTGATGTCTGTTGTCAAGGACTGCCGGGGATTCCAGGGAGTCCAGGAGTCTCGGGCATGAAAGGAGACAAGGGCAACCCAGGTAACAGAGGGTATGGGAAGGTGGGTGGTTGGGATCACTGGGTGGCAGGAGGCACAGGGAAGAGAACTGCCTCCCAGCAGGCCCACAGAGGAGGTAGAGAGTGTCTGGGTTCCCTAATGATGGAGGCAGTCTCCCTGCCGGAATCTCTTTGGGCTGGAGGGTGGAGAAACCCCTTCTAGTGCATTGTCCTAGGGGTACAGCTGGCAGCACTGGTCCACACCAACCAAACTCACAAGACTGTTTTATAAACCATCCTGCCAACCTAGTTAGATAACACACCATCATGCTGATTTAGTCTAGGTTACAAGCCCTTGTATCAATATAGTCTGCTTCCTAAACCATGGCACCAGTTAGTCCAAAAAGTTCAGGTCACTGTGTTAAATGCTAAGATGGCCTCAGACACACAGGGTGGTGCAGGGGACAGAGAGGCTGTTGCCTGGCAACGCAGGTACACTGCATGGAGAACTGCTGTGTGCCATTTGGAAAGCCAGGAGCAGGCAGAGGTGTGGGGCGGGGGTGATGGTGGTGGTGGAGGTCATGACATACGGCTATGTGTCTGCCAAGGATGGCTGTGGACACCTGGCCTCTCCCCCTCCTCTGTCTAAGCGGAAGGTCATGCTTATATCAGGCCACCTGGATGCCTCTCCCTGGGCCATGCTACAGACCCACACCAGGCTGGTCCTTCACAATTCTAAATGATTCATTTGTTCACTCATCACTACCTCTTGGAATCCTGCACACTGGGCCTTGGGGTTTTCCTGAAGATAGTTGGGAGCCACAGCAAGGGCAGTTCTTTCCCTGTTTCTGTCCTTCTAACTCATCCAACCTCAGAGCCATTTTCATTTTCATAGATTGCATATAAGTATAGGTGGGTCCCTGCTACCCAATCCCATATAAATACCACCTGAAGGCCGCCAGCAAGATCTTATCATGGGAAAGTCTCCACTGAGTCTCCATTGAGACTCCACTGAGTCTCCATTGAGTTCCCATTGAGACATTGAGGTATGGTGTCAGATATCCCTGACTTTTTGCTGCACTTCCTGATCTTATAATTCCATCTTTTCCAATTCCTGAACTTAGGGTGCTTCTGACTTTGGTGCCTGAAGTTTTCTTGTTCCTGACTTTTCTGCTTGGTTTCATGGACCTCCTTGCTTTCAGCCCTCATTTACAAATAGCAGCTGCCCTCTGTCCCCACCCCTATTGCCAAACTAATGGTTCCTGACTAAGCAAGAGTACAGAGGGTAAAATATGAATTTTTACCCCCAGGGGCACTACACATACTCTCAGGGTCCAAAGCCTGTCTTTTGGCAGACTGAGAGTAGGAAGTCTTGTCCTGCACTCTGTGTGCTGGGGGGGAGGGGGGGTTGCATAAGAAGAGCTGCTACAGGTCTCAGGCAGCCCATGTCAGTCCAATGAGACACACACTCCTGCTAGTGCTATTTTACAGTAAGTTGCCAAAAGTCAAACAGTGAGTGTTTGAATCTAGGCCCAGCTGACCCAGGGCTTAGGGTCTTGTTTACTGCACTCTATCCTGGGGTCTTCCTCCCCAGGTACCCTCATCAGGGAACCCTGCCGAGTGACACCTTCTCCCTCCATCCCAGTTTAGCAAGTCAAAGTAGAAGGCATCAGTTTCTTCTACTCTTAGGAGAAAACAAGAAGCTCTCGGGCCCTGTAGTAGTAGCACCTAGTTATTTACCCAAGACCCCACACCCACTTTAGCGCAGAGACCCTTGGCCAAGATGTAAGGGTCAATTTAACTCCATCCTCAATGTGTATCTATTGAGCACTTTTATGAGGTTCTCCATTAATCAGTATTCACAAATTCTAGGGGTTACCCCTTAATGCTGGCTGCCCGAGTAAATGACACTTTCAATTTGGGGCATGTGATAATTACTATTTATCCAAAACTGCTTAGGTTGCTAAACCAAGTCCAAGTGTTTGCCTCAGCGCAGTAGCTGATAGCCCATGCAGACATCTCAGAGGGGAATTCCAATGGGGCCATAATCTGGCCAATCTTATATGTCATCCTGGAGTCATGGGCTAATGAACTGCCAGAGAGATTAGATTTTATAATTTCTGAAGTGAGATAGGTAGAGTGTGCAGTGGTGGTGGTGGGGGGGAGCCAGATCTTCCCATCGTGGAAGACAATGCGGACTTGTCAACGTCAGGGTGCTGGTATTCCCCAAACTAAAGCTGCTGTGGTGATTGTCCAGATTTGATATATCAAACCAGGTTTTCAAACTGATGTGTTTTCCTTTTTTGTAAATAAAATCATTAATCTCTCAAGAGAATAACTATGATAGATGAAAACAGAAACATTATAGTGCATTGGCTTGACCTAGGTAACAGCTAGATTTCATTATGGTGCATTAATTATAAGACATAAGAGATCCTTTTTCTATCACCAGTGCCTCTGGGCCAGGAACTGTGCTTGAGACTTGACCCAGGATCTTAGTTCATTCACCCACACAGCTGAGTTTTATCATCCCTACTTTACAACCAAGAAAACAACAGTTCTGAGGGGTTAAACCCTTTGTCCACAGTCTCACAGGTAGTATACACTGAATCTGGAAGTTAACTTCCAAATCTGAGTCCAAAGCTGGGCTTTTCCAAATTTTGTTGTATAGAAGAACCTGGAGTGTGCGACTCAATAGAAAATCAGACTTGCTCTTCTTCCTCCCTCACCTCTTACCCCATGATAGACTTGTAAACCCTGACTTGGTCATCAGGCCCTCCTACCTCCACAGTAGTCACTGACCCCACTCCAGCCCATTTAGGTGAAATGCTTCCCCTTGTTTGCACTTCTTCAGGGAGAGAGTCCATCTCATATTCAAGAAGGCAAAAAGAAAATTTCTTCCATTCTGCTAAAAAGATAAACTCTACATTTTACTAAGTAGGTCATTATACCCCATAGAGCAGTGATTTTCAACCAGTGTGCCATGAGATGATTTTAGGTGTGCCGTGAAAATTTTCAGTTATCATTAATTAAATTTATTTTTGAAAGAAGTTTCAAGCACAGTCAATATATTCTTTTTATTTACTCTTTGTTGAATATAATTTAAATGTGTCACAGAAGTTTAACTACAGGTTCAGGTGTGCCATGGGATTAAAAAGATCGAATCGGTAGTGTAGAGCTTTCTCCAGGGGTAATTTCCTTCACCAATTAGAAACAGGCTCTTGTCCAAGCCCCAAGACGTAGTTTTTCTAACTTTTTCTCTTTCAAAAATTGCAAATGAATAATCAAAATATAGCTCTTCATCCCTTAGCTACTTTGAAAAGTAACATTTATCTGGAGGTAAGGACTCTACTTCAACCTGTAATCATAGCATATCTCTTTTTACCATTTCTTCCTCATGAAATGACAGCGATGTTAGACGCGGCCTAAACATTTAAACTCCAAACTACCAAGCTGGTTGGAAATTATTTTATCGCATTGGCTGTTATGTCTAAACTATAACACTTTGAATTCTCTATGTCCTTTTATTTTCTTCTTGGGACAAACCAAAATACAAACAACTTGAAATCTATTTTCTCAACTGTATTCAAAGATGTTTTATTTAAAGATAAGCAACAAAGATAATCCATAATAGCAATTAAGCCTTATATCATGACAAGAATTTCCCAGTTAATTCCATTCCTCATATCCAAGTACTGAGGCAGTCTGAGAATGTATTAAATTCTACCAAGCCAAAGTACTAAATTATCACTTATAAAAAACTGCCCCACTGTCCTGTAAGAATCTTCTGCTTCTCTTAGCTTCTCGGCTGTCTGGCCCTGCCCCCACAGATGGTACCAGGCCCCCATAGGTCATCTGGAATGCTGCAGGAAGTTACAACTTCTCTTGGTCATGATCCCAAGAAAGGGCCCTGAAAAGGTGCTCAGGAAATCCAGGGGTTGAAGTGGGAGGCAGGAAGGAATTTCCCCCGGGTGACTGCAGTGAGGATGACCCAACTCAGTGCAGTCTCTGTGATCATCATGGGCTCACGAGACATTTGGCTAAGGCCAGGCTTGTGTCTTGGAAGAGAAATAAATCAAGGGCCTGGCCATGAGCACAGATGCTCATGAGGTGCTGCCCGCATTCTGTCATCACCTTCCAGGTACTGTCACTTGGTAGTCAATACTGAGCTTGTATTTTCCCCAGGTTCATGTAACTATCTGGGGAGTCCTATTTCTCTGAAATAAAATCAACATTGGCCCTTAAAATCAAAATATGAATACCATGATATTGCTAAATGAACAAGTTATTATCGCACAGTGACCCAGCTGGGTGCTGGGGACAGTGGGTCTTGCATGAAGGTTTACTGAATAAAAGGGATGAGTGACTGGAAAGAAGGAAGTAAAGGAGGAAAGAGGGAAGAAGGGAAGAGGGAGGGAGGACGCTTCACATTCAGTGCAGATAGGATTGTCACCAATGGTTGCAGTTTTCATCTTCTGGTCATGAGACCCGTTAGCCACCTGAATCTTCAGCCACACTGACGCCGAATGAAATAAACCAACAAACATTTATGGAGCATCTACTATGTGTGAGAACCCCCAAAGCTCCCAGTGGCCACTGAGTCCCCTTCCCATTCCTTTGGAATTCAAGATAATTTTATTCTCAAAATATTTCTCAATTCCCTTCCAATAAAATGTGACTGCAAAGAAGGGAACTAAAGTTAGACACCAAGTTGAGTTATTGGTGGACAGGGTGAGCCCATGAGTCTGGGGTCTATCTAACTGGGCGCTTGCCCAGCACGCTGCTGTTCCACCCTGACGCTCCCACCTCCTTTGGTCTGTGGACTGTCTTCTCCTTTTATGCAGCAGTCGCAGAGAACCAGTGTATCTTTCCATCTGCATTAATCAGACAAAAGGTAGAGGTTGTCTTAGATTAAAAGTGTCTGATATCTGAGTTTTATTATCTCCTCCCCCCCTTTTTGTTTTGATCTTAGGATTTCAAGGACAGAAAGGAACAAAAGGAGAACCGGGAGTACCAGGTAAAGAAAGGGCTGGCTTTGTTTGACTCTCCCAGCACCCTGACAGGGAGGCCTGCCTGCTTGGAGGGTAGGTCTTGTTGACTTTGATTACATAGCTGTGACCTCCCCCCAAAATTCAGGCTTAGACTCCAGGGCTCTGTCACACAAGCCTTGATTTCTTCCCTGGATGACCTAGGGGGATGATGGGAATTTGGGGTCCTGAGGCATATAGGCTGTGGGGCAGAGACTCAAGGGGTAACAGCCTTGGCCTGTGCCGCTGCTATGCAGCTGTGCAACCATCCTCTCCAGCCCCAGGTCATCCCCTCATGTCTCTGCTGTGGTCTACTTTCCTGTTCTTCCTGGCCCCAGCCCCTGCCCTGCAGAGCTCAGCAGAGGCTGCACAGCGTCTCTGGTCTTCCCAACAGCCCTACCCTTTCAGATGCTAAAGCAAAATTTCTCAGACAAATTCCTTGAGCACCTTTGCTTCCTCATGAGCTGGATATTCTATTATTATTCTAATTTACTAATGAAGATTTTAAGGCTTAGACACATTCTAGCAAATTCTCAAATTGGCTACAACTTCCATTCAATTACATAATCTCAGAAGGACCAGCCACCTGTGGGAACCTGCCAGTTTCTTCTACCTGCATGTTCTCAACAGCACTAGGTGGGGGGTTGGCAATCAGAGCAGCCCCAGATGGACCAATGACATAGGCTGAACATTCACACCACTCATTCACCAAGGAGACATGGTGGTTAAGGATGACTCACTCATTGAACGCCAAGGCTTTTAGGTTGCCCTTGGGGAAGCAGGGTCAGGCATCCCAAAGGGATGGTCTTCCTCCTCTCAGGCCTTGCAGGCACGAAGGGAGAACGGGGACAGCCTGGGCTGGCAGGGCCCATGGGAGCACCTGGACCAGCTGGCCAAAAAGGAAACCCAGGACTGAAAGGTAAGCCTCCATTTCTGATCTGTGGGTTCTTAGGAAGGGTGCTGTTTTAAGAGGTTTGAAGGTTTTCAGGACCCAGGAGAATGGAAGTTTACTACTCAGTTGACATGTCTTGTGCTGGGGATTGCACACAGCAGTGAATAAGGTACAACCCTGGGCACTGAAAGGCAGGTGTGTAATCTGCACATGAGCCACGCCCATCCATGCCCCGATAGTTTTCACACCTCTTACCTGTCCAACATCCTCACCAATCTAACCTCAATCCTTCCCGATGTACCTTAGGCCCATTTCTCCTTGCTAAACTGTTGCTACCCATGGCACACCCAGTCCCCACGATGACAGGTCACAGGTGAGGCTGCAGGTATCTTGCAGACCTCCCCCCCTCATGCCTCCTCCCACTCCCCAAACCTGGCAAATGAGAGCAAGAAATCTTGGTGGAGTTTCCTTCAAACTGTGTGGGTTTTTTTCTCATGACAGGATCTCCTGGACTGCAAGGAGTAAAGGGAGAAAAAGGTGAAAAAGGTAATTGCTGTTCCTGTTGCCTTTAATCTGTGCTTTAGAGTCAATCCTGTACTTGAAATTTGTGTGTGTGTTAGGGAGTTCTCAGAGAAATTCCTTCTTTGGGGGAAAAGCTGATGGACTCATCCCTTGAATAAGCCTGCACACAGGCACAGCACGGCAGTTTCCCTCCCTCCTTCCTTCTTTTCTCTTTTCCCTCCTTCCCTCCATCCTCCTTCTCCCCCTCCATTCTTTCCTTCCTTCCTTTTGCTCAGCTTCTCTTTTTTCTGTCCATGAGATGTGACAGACATGGTCTACAGGACTTGCAAACTGGCCACAGAGACACCTGCTGCGATAGCCTGGTGCCCACAGGCTCAGGTGCACCGAGGCTACATTCTAGGTTGTGTTGGTGTCATAAAGTGGGACGTTCCAGGCTCCAGTGACAGCCAAGCAGAGGGGTTTCTTTTCCATAGCTATGTGTGTGCCCCAAATGGAAAGCTAGAGTCTGCATTGCATGAGGCCTCCAGTGCTGTCCTGGCCTCCCTACATGGGTTTTTCCACCCAGGTGAATCCCCGGTCTCCGTCAGGATTGTCGGCGGTAGTGTTCGAGGCCGGGCTGAAGTTTACTATAACAGCACCTGGGGGACAATTTGTGATGATGGCTGGGATAATCTAGATGCCACTGTCTTCTGCCGCATGCTGGGTTACTCCAGGGGAAGAGCTATTACCAGACAGGGAGCTGGTAAGTAGATCATCAGCCAGGCACCTCTTGATCTGAGCTGCTGAAGTGGCATTCTCTCTGACACTCTTTGGTTGGAAGTGACTCAGTGTGGTTTGGGTTAAAAGAAAAGTATTGGTTTAAGCATCCAAAAGTTCAGCAGCTCAGGGCCCCAGGCTTATATGCTCTCAGTTTGTCAACTCCAGCAGAAAGGTGGCCATCCTCTCCAGCAGGGAGACTGAAGGTCTCCTGGGGTGCTGGCTGGCCGGCTTGGGCCAAGGTCGGCCCCATCTTGGAGTCAGAATGCCGCACAGCAAGGGTGTTTGGCGGTTGGGGGAGGGGTGAGAGGGTGTAGCTGGGCTGCTGGAACTGAAGAATGGGAAGAAGGCACAGGGCAGGCAAACCCAGACTTCTCTCCAGCTGTCTGTAAACCAGCAGCCGGATTATCCAGCACTCTCGGCTACAATCATCTTTAAAAAGGTGAAAAGGGAAGAGAAAACAAGTCAGAGCAGGGATCTACTAAAATCGGTCTGGTGAAGGTGCCCTGGAGTGCCATTACTCGGCTTGTGTTTTTCAGCCAAAGTTTCAAACCTCCAGTGAAGGAGTAAGTCCTTGGGGCTGAGCCCTTTTCTTTAGCCATAAAAGCTGGCTCAGCAGGGGATCTGTTTCCCCTGCTTCTAACCTAGGGTGACCAGATTTTAACATCGGTAAGGGGGGACAACATGGGGGGGGCAGGGCGGGGAGGGGCAGGGGAAGGGACAGGGCAGGGCCTAACAATAGTGCAAACTTTGATAAGCAGTTCTCGATAATCACTTCTCAGCAATTATTTGTTATTATTACAGTTTAACATTATAAAATTAACAAAAATAATATAAAACTCATATTCTGGCAAAACCACCACATGGCAGCCGAAAACCGTATATTCCCTTCTTGTTCTCCCGCCTGTTTGTGCATTCTTTCCAAAAATCAGGACTTTTTTAAAACGCCGCAGGATGCAGGACAAATTGTTGAAAAGTGGGACGTCTGGTCACCCTAGTCTAACCTCAAAGGCTCACTGCCCTTACCCTATCCCAAAGCGAAGACTAGCTTTTTCGTCTGAGTCCAGTTGGACTATAAATCCTTCAAAATATATTTTTTCCTCATGTCGATTAAGCTTCTGTAGGTTAAGCCATATTGTCGTGTAAATGACTGTAATGAAATAATCCAACTCTTTTCAAGTGCATCAGAAGGCAGGAGCTGGGGAGAGGTATGTCTGCTTCAAAGCAGGGAGCGGCATGGGAGAGGCACGCAAGGAAGGTGCACGCAGCTGCAGGGAAGAGCAGATTCTGGGTCAAATCGTGTGGGAATTAAATATTAAATATTTGCATAAGACTTTTGTCAAAGGGTAGAGAATGGGAGAGAGGCAGAGTCATTATAAAAGACCAGACTAACCATCAGCATGTTGGGCCTGAATTTGGCGTCTACCCCAATGGAAGCACAAATGCGGCTGCTTTGCTTTCATTCTCACCTCTCTCTCCAGGCACTGGGCAGATCTGGCTGGATGATGTTGCGTGTCAGGGGACAGAGAGTACCCTGTGGAGCTGCAGGAAGAATAGCTGGGGCTCTCACAACTGTGTCCACGAAGAGGACGCAGGTGTGGAGTGCAGCATCTGACCTGGAAGCCCTCTCCGCACTCTGCCCCGAGGTGTCTGCCGGCTCACACATGGGAAGGCAAAGGCTCTTTGTGGGGTTCCCTGGAAACAGCTGAGCAGCCTCAGGGGAAGGTCATTAATAAAGTTCAAAGTGCTACCTAGCACCATCACAGGCTATGGCTGAGCATCATGGCGTTAGTACCTCCCACCCCTTCCTGATACGCCCACCTGGGGCACAGAGCATTGCATCAAATTCTCTCATGGCCATGCACATAGGGACAGGGGATCCCAATTTATAGCTGAGGGAGAGTGGGGGTGGATGATGCAATGCAGAAGGTGAGGGTCACCTGTAGTCAAAGTTAGCCTTGATGTCTCTCTTCAACCATTCAGACATAGCATCTCTCATGGCGCATTCTCCATCCAGCATTGGAGATGCTCACCGTATTTTTGGCTGCCCAGCAAATTAAGAGGTTGGCTTTGGCAGTTGGTACCACACTGCATAATAAATATGATCATGCCTTTAAGCCTAAAAACTAGTTCTCATTAGGATGTAAGTTCCAAAAATGGAACTTTCGTCTTTTTGAGCCGTCCCTGTAGGGGTTCAGTAAATATCTGTTGAATGAATGACTGAACTAAGCCACGAAGGTGAAGGAGTTCATCCTGAGAGACAGCCTCCCATCACTCCTGTCATGGATATGTACTCTCTGAGTGGGATCGCACGATCTCTCTCTCTCTCTGCCCAGGTGTTGTGACTTCTTGGTATCATCATTCCCTCTTGACCAATGAAGAAGCTCAGACTTGGCTCAGGGCCTGTAGCTCTGAGGCTAGGGTGCCAGCCACATACACCAAAGCTGGCAAGTTCGAATCCACCCCAGGCCTGCCAAACAATAATGACAGATACAACCAAAAAATAAAAATAGCCGGGTGTTGTGGAGGGCACTTGGGAGGCTGAGGCAAGAGAATAGCTTAAGCCCAAGAGTTTGAGGTTGCTGTGAGCTGTGACACCACAGCACTCTACCAAGTGCGACAAAGTGAGACTTTGTCTCAAAAAAATAAATAAATAAAAGCTCAAACTCAGAGCACTGGGAAAAGTGCCCAAAGTCACTTGTAATAGCAGGGCCAAGGTTAGAACCCAGGGAGGAGGAGACGGAACAGAGGTGAAGTAGCTAAAATTTCTGGCCCCTGCTCAGTGCCTTGGGCCTGGGCATCTCCCATTGGGATGGCTCAGGGCTCTTGCCCTCAAGATCTCATCCAACCACCCAGAACCCTGTGTGTACTTCCAGAGGCTGCAGCTGTCCAACCCAGCCCAAGCATCAGCACTGCAGGGGACAGAAGAGCTTTGGCCCTTAAGGGGAAAGGAGGGCCTTGCAAGCTGGTTATTTTAGTTTGGCAGAAGCCTCTAGAATAATGTGCTTTTCTCTGGTACATGGGATGGGGGTGGTATGTCAGAGAGGAAGGAAGACAGTTTAAACTTACTGGTGGTTCTGGGATTAATTACATACAATAGAACCTCTGTATGTTGACCACACAAGGGACTGTAGGAAACTGGTCAACATACAGAAGTGGTCAAGATAAGGACTAAGCCTACTCTACCGATCCGTACATGTGGTGAATGTCCAGTCTGTGAAAACCAGGGCAACTTAAGGACATGGTCAGTGTAGGGAGGGGGTCAACTACGGAGTTTCTACTGTATTTTGCAAATATGTCACTACCGTGTCTTCTCAGTGTCCCCTCCCTTCTTAAATCTTTTTGCCTATTTCTTATATCCCAAAAAGTTTTTTGCCCAAAGGAAGGAAAGGGTAGGCAGTGCCTGCAACAAAGATAACATCTATAACAGGGGTGTCCAACCTGGGACCCATGGGCCATGTGCTGATTTAGTAAGGACTGTTCTATTTATCTGTGGTGTCAGATATGTGCATGTGTGCACAGACCTCTTCTTTTCTGCTAATCAGTTTTTGTTAATGTTTGTGTATTTAATGTGTGACCCAAGACGACTCTTATTCTTCCAAGGTGTGGTGGCGGGAGGGGGGAAGCCTGGGCACCCCTGCAAAGTGAATCTCAGAGCTCACTTCCTGAACCTCTTTAGGAAGACAAGAGCTATGAAAATAGAATTGAGAAACAGAAATGATTTTTTAAGTTTTTTCATTTAAGTTGAAGTGCTTATCAACAGCCAAGCCTGGCTGACTTGGAGCTAGCTCCCTAGTAAGGGAGTTCTGCCCTCAGCAAACAGGAAGGGCATGTGGGGATGGTGAGAAATGAAATGAGGGGACAGACAAGGAGAGGGGGTCCTCCCTGGCAGTGCCCGGCCCAGCTCCCTCCTCATTTCCTGTCACAGGAGCCACCTCCTCAGACTGAGGGGAGCGGTTCTTGTTTGGGGAATCAATCCCCCCATCCCAGCCCTAGGTATGCCAACGTGTCCACCAGCCTCCATGCACCCACCTTGGTGTACCCTGAAGCGCTCATTCTCGACAGCCCCCTGCAGCTGGCTCAGTGTGCCGGGAACCCACACCAAGCTGCAAGCTCAGGCTGGGTCACCTCTGTAGTTTCTCCTTTGTTTGCTCTTTTTACTCACCAAATGTTTACTGAATCTCAACTTTGTGCCAGGCACTGCGCTAAGCACGGGGAATAACCAGGGCTTAATACAGACAAAGTGTCTGCCTCGTGGAGCTTTCAGGTTAGTGAGGAAGCCATATTGATCAAATAATGACAAATAAATGTGATGAATGTCTTGAGGAGATGCAAATGGCTGGTTGGGAGACCATGACGGGAGAGTTGCCTCAGTCAGAGGTCAGGGAGGAAGGGTAGGAGTTAAGTAGATGAGGGTCTGGGGAGTGGTGAGGGACTGTCCCAGACAGAGAAAGAAACATGTACAAGGGTCCCGTGACAAGAGGAATGGGGCCAATAATAAAGGACTGAAGAAAGGCTGGTGAGACAGAAGCCGGAATGCAGGGTGAGCACAGTGGGAAACCACGCAGGGTGACACGCAACACTGCGGACTTTCCATCATTACCCTAAGAGCAAGGGGAAGCCTCTGCTCTTTCTAATGGGGAGACAGGTAACTTGGTAACAAGCGCGGGTCATGACTGCAGGTCCTTCCAGAAGTCAGGTGTCAGTCGGCTACTGAGCATGCTACCCGCCTCACCAACACATACTCACACGCTCAAACACACACACACACACACCCCCAGTTCATCTGTCCAAAGGAATCAACAACTGTTTACAGGCACCAAATGGTCCAAAGCCTGGCAGAGAATGAACCATGAGCCCCCAGCACTGCTCAGAGACCTGCTGTGGCTCAGCCACACCCGGCACTCTCCTCCCATGGCTTTGGTCTTCATCCCTGAGCTGCTGACTTCCCAGCCTATACTTTCAGAGGTGGCCTCTCTCCTGTCTGCCAGCTGCCTCCACCAACATCCCTCCAGGCTGAGGCAGCTGAAGCCTGACTCACTGGCCTTCCTGTGTTCCCTGTCCCAGCAAATAGCTCCCCCCATGCAGCGTCCAAGACAGAAACAGGCATCAAATCCCTTGGCCCCCACCCCCAACTCCCTTTATCCCCACCAGGCCCCAAGTCCCACCAACCCTACCTCCCAAATATCGCCCCAGTCCATCCAATTCTCTCCATCTCTGCTGCTGGGATGGCCCAGGCCACAGGACCTATGGCTTGGATGCTCGGAACATGTCCTAAGTCATCTCTAATTGGCCTCCCTCCAGCATAGTCCACCAAACACCCATTCACCCTCCACACAGCAGCATGAGAGGGTTTTAAAAACTACACACCTGGCCACGATAAAGCCTTAGATGGCTTTCCATCCCACTGGGAGGTGAGCAAAACTTGTCGCTATGGTTTATAAGGAAGTGCCCCAGACAAGCTATCTCAGCTACTCCTCCAGCAACCAGGAAGTTTTCATTTCCTACTATATGCAGCCCTTTGTTCTCTTATGCGATGCCTCACAGCTCACTGAATAAATGAATAACTAAAAGAACAAATGAAGGAAGGAAGGAAGACCGAGCAGAGCACTTACCCCCTCTGCACTGGGGTTCGCTCATAGTCCTTCCTCGGGTGGGAGGTAGGGCCTCAGCAACCTTGTATTCTCTTTACGTTTGGGTGACTAAAGGCTACCAATGAAACTAAATAGTTTCTTAGATCAAAGGAATGGCCTTCTCCAGAGGCAAATCTAATCCTCTGCCTTTTTTTTTTTTTTTTTTTTTGCAGTGTTTGGCTTTGGGTCTGGGTCTGAATCCGCCACCTCTGGCATATGGAGCCAGCGCCCCACCCCTTTGAGCCACAGGCGCTGCCCTAATTCTCTGCCTTTTTTATTTTACAAGGTTAGCTTCCAAAACAAAGTTAAGGGGCCTGAGTTTCTTGCCTGCTCTTGACTGTGACCTTGTGACCTTCAAGCACACCAGTGAGATCCCCCCATGCCCTGGGCTGGGTCCTCACCCCAGCTCCACTTGACCCAGGCCTTGCTTTCTCTCAGCTCCCTGCCTGCTTGGTTGAACTGGCAGCCTTCACACTCTGCGACCCACTCTAAGCATACAGGGACTCTGTCTCCAGGACTTGTGAGTATAACAAGCTTTCTGTTCCTGAGTCTCTCCTGTGTCCCCTGTTGCGGCTGCACATGACTGACCATCTTCTAAAAGAACACAGAACACCAGGGCATTTCATGACATTATCCCCATTTTATAAACGAGCAAATGGAGTCTCAGAGAAGTAAAGCCATGTGGTGTGTTGGCTCCATTCCACTACCTTCATATCTAAGCCATTGGAATTTCACTTTGCAGCTCCTCTCCTCTGAAGCAAGGTCTGGGCTGGTCTCAAGACCTGCACTGGCAAGTCCAAAGTGATCACTGTGCTGGGAAGTATTTCCAAGCCTGGACCTCAAGGGGCCTTGGACTCTGGTGCTCTTTCTTGGAGTCCTGACTGTGGTATGAAAACAACCCCAGGCTGCCCTCTGGAGAATAAGTGAGCACATGCAGGGGGCTCACCTGCCCTAGTTGAGGTCACCCTCCATCAGCGGGCTTACAGCTAACCTCAGCTGTATCAGTGAGCCCAGCTGAGATCAGTCAAGTCCAGCCCACATCAAAAGACCCACCTGCCCCACCAGCCACCAAACTCTTGAGAAATCACAAGTGGTTGTGGCTTAATGACACTAGGTTTGGGGGTAGCTTGTTATACAGCAATAGCAATTGATAAAATTAACTTCACCAAGGACACACAGCTAGTAAGGAGCAGAGTGGGAGCAGGGATTCAAACCCAGGTCTGTCTGGCAACAATGAGATTGAGAGGAGAAGGAGGCCTGCTGCGGGCACCTCTGCTTGGCAGGGCTTGTCTGCTAAGCTCTCAGGCCATCCTAAGCTAAGAAAATTTCTCTTTCAGAAGCGCAGGGCTTTCATATGTATCCAGAGAGTGTCAGCATGCTGTTCTGTGGCTCATGGTCAGACTCAAGAGGAACTAGGTAAAACCAGCACAGGGATGACCACATCCTCAGCTGCCAGAGGGCAGGGCCAGACAAGAAATGGGGTAGCAAGAGACTCATCTATGCTGTTCAGATGAGATGTCTCACCTGTCACTCCCCTTTCTGGCCATGGCCTGAAGTTCTGAGCAGACTGGCTGGACAGGACAGAGGTGGCAGGGCCCTCAAAGGATACCCTGTACATAAGCTCTGCTGCCACTCCCCTGCCCAACAGGGTGACCACAAGGCACTTGCCAGCAGCAGACCACAGAGGTGTGGATGGCTGAGAACCAAGGTTCTAGAGCCCGATGGCCTGGGTTATAGTCCAGGTGCTGCCGCACAACAGCTGTGTCATTGAGCCTCTCTGGGCCCTAGTTTCCTTGTCTGAGTAAAGATAGTAATAGTTTCTTCATAGAATTTCATGAGGATTAATTGCATTCGTAAGTATAATGAAAAGCATTAGAAATGGTGCCTGCCACATAGTAAGCACTCGGCCTTCATTACTGTCATCCTTCAAGACCCTTCTCAGCCCATCCCAACAGTGCCCCTATCACGAGTTCTCGGCATCTGGGGGTGGGTCTTCTCAGGCGCTCCATCTGCACCAAGCTTGGGTGGTCTGTAGATCCTCAAGAAGCCAAGAGACTTAGGAGTACAAGAGGTCTGTTGGGAAAGAGAAGGGGTGGGGAGAACTGTGCAGGGGAGCCCCAGACTGTGATACAGACAGGACAATGGTTCAGTCATCTGCACCCGGCCAAGGGCATGTACAGGAGGGGTGCAGAAGGGGCCAAGACACTCTGCCAATCCACACACTAGTGCATCTGGGTTTTCCAGAGTCACACAGATGTACCTGAGCTTATGTAAATTCAAACTCCTGTGTTCAGAAAAAGAAAAAGGCAATTTAAACAGTGATACTTTGTACGTATTTTCTTTACTGTAGTCTGTACATTGTATGTTTACACATACACAATACCATACATGGTGTATATATAAAACAATGAATACCATACTTCATGGCTGACTTAAGAGGTTTTAGAACGTATTTTGACTATATATGAGTTCCCCCATGTCAGCTGAGATTTGCTTCTATTAAGAGAAAAATTGGAAACAGCACTGGCCAACAGTAGAGGTTGTGTGTCCTGCTGTGTGTCACTGCAGTACAGGCTGCTCCGAGAACAGGACATACAGGGTCCACAGAACACCCACTCTGGGAAGGAGAGAGGCAGGGTGCAGGGGAGGACTCGCTATTTTATAACAAGGTATAATACGTTCTGTTTGTATGCTGACAGGAATGACCCAGTAGAGAGGGAGAAATTAATAATTCAGGAGAGAGGGCATAATTTCAGGAGCAGAGTCCTTACAAGGACTAGAGGGCAAAGGATTCTGAGCAATTGGTGGGAGTAGGAATAGTTCTTTCATTACAGCAGGAAGGAAGGCAAAAATATGAATAAAGATGCAGTAGCCAGTGGGTCTGTAGCGGAAAGATGAGGGATGAGGACGTTCTCATCTGATTGCTTCAGTTTCCTCAGAGGGCATGAGCCAAGGTCAGTGGCTGAGCAGAAGGGGGAGGAACAGGTGCTGGGGGGCTGCCGAGGGAGAAAGATCTGCGTCTGGGATGGGAATGTGCACCACTGCCTTTCCTAGAAATGGCAGGATACTCAGGAGACCATCCACTGAGGGTTCACCCATGCCAGGCACACATTATCTCAGTCAAGCTGCAGGACCACCTGCAAGGTAGATATTATGGGACATCTGTATGATGAGCATCTATGGGTACAGATGAGCTGTGTGTTCAAGGTCACACAGCTGGTTGGAGGCCAGGGAGGCTTTGGACCCAGGCGTATCTGATGACACAGATGGCTGGGTCTCATCCTTCAGAAGGCGCCTTTCCTGTGCCTTCAAGTTCTCTCTCCCCGCTCCTGCCCAGCCAGGCACCATCTCAAGCTATGGCTACTGTTTTAGTCCAGTCCCATTTCACAAATGGCAAATCTGGGGGCTCTAGTACATTGATGACTGCTGATAGTTCAGCACCTCCCAAGTGCCCCCCCCCCACTGCTTAATTCTGTGCCACACCTGTTTTCCTTTGCACCTGTCACAACCCTGTTCCCTACCTTACCCTCTCACACTTGCATTACCCCTTGCAATTGGGCAGGCATGACATGTGCCTACTGTATGCACAGTGCTGTGCTGAACGCTGCTGATTCAAAGAGTACAGACCTGTTCATGTCCCCCAGGCCAGGGTCCCCAGGGAAATCAGAGAAAGCATGATCCCAGCACAGAGTGATAGGCTGAGAGGGCACAGGAATGTGGGGCCATCAGGGTCCCTGATCTGAATCCCCACCAGGGCCAGACTGGAATTCCTTCCCTTGGCCCACCCCCCAACTCTCTATTGTAAAATCTTAATGAAGGCATACAAAACTGCTTTATGGCGTCTGCTCAAAATAACACAAAAGGTAAAACAAAATTTACATGTTTATTCAAATACATAATAAAACAGCATTTTTCTGGCTTTTCTGAATAAGGTCCTCGGATAAGGTGATGGGAGCTCTTCGCTGCCCCTCCTACACCTCTTGGTGGGTAAGGACACAGCAGGTGCACAGTAGGTGCTTGGCACATATATGCTCCCGGCCTTCCCGAGGAACTTGGCAAACCCTGACAGATGACTGGCTATTGCCGGCGGTGGCAGGGCTGACCACTGAGGAACGGCATGGGGGAGAGTGGGCTTCCAGTCGGCCGCCCCCGCAAATGTCACCTGACTGTCCAGCAGCGCTTTTCCTTGTGGTGGAAGGTCTTCGGGAGAGGTTTCCTTTAGCTGCAGAGTGGGTCCGGTGTACGAGCAATCCCTCTCCCGCCACGTGGGGGCGCTGCAGGCCATGCTCAGTCTGCCTCGCAGCCCAGCTCTTTGCTGCGAGTCCCCGCGAAGTTCCTGGAGCTGCAACTGCCTGAACCCAGACACTCACCTCGGGAGAAATATGCTGCAAGGTGGGTCCCTGGACTCCCTTCTCGACCTCTCCTCTTGATCCCTGGTAAAATCAATTTAGTTTCAGCCCTGGACAGCTGGCATTCAAAAGGCTATGAATGTTCAGGTAGCCAGAGCCCTTAGGACGTAGGGACATTCCCATTTATTGAGCACTGACTGTGAACAGGTGAGGTTCTTTATGTACATTAATTCCTCAGAACAATCCCATGAGATAGTATAGCTCCCACTGTACTAAGGAGCAAACTGAAGTCCAGAGAAGCTAGATTATTTGGCTAGGGCCACACAGCAAGCTGGTAAGCAGCAGAACTGGTGGTCCCTACTCAAGGCTGACCTAGAAGGCCATGTCTTCCTCTATACCTGCCACCATCTTCCTGTGTCCACACCCCAGGATAAAGAACTTAGGTAGGACTGATGGAGGGACTTCTGAGAGCTTGGGGAGACTGGGCGTTCTGTGGTAGATAAACACAATAGCTAGTTCTAGTCCACAGGCTTTCTATGGTAGATAAAAACCATAGTGCCTGAGTTCTAGTCCCTGTTCCTCCAACTAGTGGCTCCTGACCTTGTCCTTCTCCTCTAGGGCCTGTCTCCTTGTTTGTACTGGGAAAGGTGGGACTAGACCATTGTAAACCCCCCACTATCTCTGACCATTTGTGCAGAGGCCTCCCGGACTCGGGGCTTCCTCTAAAGGGCTGGTCAGTGAGGAGCTGGGAGGGGTCTTCACACAACTCATCCAGGGCTGTGCCATCTGTGAAGTGGGGTCAGGGAATACCAGAGGACCAGGCCCCCTAAAAACTGTCCCTAGTCGCAGGTCTTCCTGAGAGGGCAGGGCCACAGAAGCCCACACCAGCAGGTGCTCACCTGTGCTCCTGGTGGGCCTGTGGCTACTGCCTGTGTCTCAGTTCCTCTGGCAACAGAGATGTCCTGGCATTTAGCAGCTAAATCTTCCCCCTTATGACACTGCCTCTCTCCTCTAGCTCCTTCCCCTGAGAGTGTTTTCAGTTTAACTCTATTCCAGCAAAACTATGTGGGCACATTCTAAGTGCCAGGCCCTGCTACAGATATTGAGCTAGGCCAGCCTTGTACTCAAGGAGCTCCACCCAGTGTTGGGGGTGGGGGCAAAACTACTGATAGATAACTAAACAATCCATTACAGGCTATAGGGACCCAGAGAAAGCTGGGAAACCCTCTGAGACTTCCTATGGGGTCCCGTCTAAGCTGGGAGAAGAACACAGTCAGCTAAGGGAAAGGCAGAGGCTGACAGAGGTGAGAGCCATCTGAGCAGGGTAGAGGGCCAAATGTTTAGGGCACAAGACCAGTGAGGAGGCTGGCCCAGCAGCCCAGCAAAGAAAGGACAGGGCAGGACAGGCCAAGGGGCATGAGAGGGAAGGCCCTCATGCACAGAGTGCAGCTGATTATTGAGTTCCTGGATGGAGTACCCAGGAGTGCAGCAGCTATACGCCAAAACCAAAATTGCAAGAGGGCAGGTTGGGGGAGGCTTAAGCTCCAGTTTTACCTGGGGGACTTGCGAGCTGTCCGATTGGCATGGAGAAGAAGGACTCATTGGGGTTAGCTGGCTCTGCTAAGGAGACCTTCCCAGGGCATCCAAAGCATGAAGAGTTCTCAGAGGCAATTAAAACAATCCTGCGATGATGCTGACTGTGGCCCCTGCTGTCATTGATAAAAGAGGCTACAATTAATTAAAAATGAGCCTCCTCCCACGGTGAGCTGCGTTTATAGCTCTTTATCTCCTGGATGAATGGACTTGCCTCTTGGAGAGGCTTATGGCTGACAGCCCAGTAGCCTCAGGCTGAATCCCCACCAGGCTAGGGGACAGAGGGGTCACTGCCTACATCAGTGTGCCCAGAAAGCCCTCCCTATCCCATCCACACTAGGAGCCCTCATGGGAGGTTAGCTCCATCAGTGCTGAGACATGTGGCCCAGATGGCAGCTTGGCCTAGAGGCAAAACTACCCTCCAAAGCCTGAGGCCCCCTCAAGCCTGCCTGGGCCGGGAAGCCACCTGGGGACACTCCCTTAACAAAGGTGTATTGAGCAGCTTCTCTGTGCCTGGCGCTGGGCCGGGGTGCCAGGAATGGAAGTCAAGATCCAGGCCCCTTCGGAGTTCTCAGTCTAGTCAGTCAAATCAAACAGGGCCTGACACATGCAGTCACAGGAGGCCGACGTGAACGTCCACAGGAAGGCATCTGGGGAGACCTGGAGCAGGGACAGGAGGAAGGCATGCTGTGCTCCTGTCGTACTTTCTGGAGGAATCAGAAGAATTTCCTTTTCATTGAGCATCTACTATCTGCCAGCTCCCTGCGATGAAGCACTTCGAATCTGCCCCATCACCCAGAAAGTACTTTCTAAAGGGAGAAACTGAGGCTCAAAAAGGATGTTCAGCTTGCTGAAGGCCACACAGTTGGTGAGAAGCAGAAATGGAGGGACAGACAGAACCCCCCAAGGGGTTTCTGACTCCAAAGGCCAAACTCTTTTTGGCACTGTCTGCTCCCACCCTCAGCAGGTCCAGCCTTGCAGGCGGCGCTGTGGGTAAAGTGGAGGATGGGAATAACAGTCACCAGGGCTTGAGCTGGGGCCTGGGAAGAAATTAGGAAAATCAGTGTCTGGCCTGAGGGGATTAGTTAACTTGGTGATGTGAACTGGATCCCTTCCTTCCAGAGAAACAATGAAGTTGCACCGGGACACAGCAGTTTGCCCAGCTAGATTAAACTCAGGTCTCCTGGTTCCTAGTTCAGGGCTCTTTCGACCCATTGAACTGTGCTACTCTCCTTGGGACACACACACATTTGCCCAAATCAGTGACTTGTTTTGGGCAACACAATATTTTGATGTTTTAGAATTGCAACAAAATGGGAATGGCTCAGAACAAACTGGGTGTGGTCAGGAACCTGTCAGGTACCCTGCAGGGTCCAGATGCAGTGACAAAATGACTTCATCAAACAGAGAATCAACATGGCGCAGAGGACGGTCCCAGAGATTCCCTGTCCTGGCTCCTGTCGGCTGAACAATTCAGTCATGTTTTTCACATGTGGAAAAGCTACCCAGTTATTGCCTTAATGTGTCATTTCACTTAACATTTGTTGTAAAATAAAAGTAATGTCTTTGCGTTATTCGAAAGTTCAAGTGGTACTTGAAACAGAAAATACATCATACCAGCCTTCCACTCTACGGTGAGCCCCACTCAGTCCTCCTCCCAGAGGAGCTTCAAATTCAACAGTCAAAACCCAGACTCATTTCCTCCAAAGATCTGCTTCTGCTTTTCTCATCTCACTTGATGGAACATCCATTTATACAGCATCTCAAGGCAGAAATGGTGGCTACTTTCACATGTATCCTCCCCACAAAATAATTTAGTATAATCTACGTACAGTATATAAACTTTTTTTTTTTCCGCAGTTTTTGGCTGGGGCTGGGTTTGAACCCGCCACCCCCGGCATATGGGGCCAGCGCCCTACTCCTTTGAGCCACAGGCGCCACCCACAGTATATAGACTTCTTATTAACATAAATGGCATAATGGTAAACACACTGTTCTCTGCCCAGCTGGTTTCCCTTCTCTCTCCTCCTGCCTTAAGGCTGCATCGTGTTTTACTAATACAGTACAGATGAGTGTGACTCATTTGCTCCATCCTCACTTGGGGGATTAGGCTCTTTACAATCTTTGCTTCACCCCTCTCAGTACATCTTGGCCTGTCTTCGTAAAGATGCCTCTGGAGCTCCTTCCTAGCGGCAGCATTACTGGATTAAATGGAACATATATTCTAAATGCTAACATATTTCTAATTTATCTTCCAAAAAGTTTGCACCAGTTGACTCCCAAAAGCAGTAAGAAGGGGCCTATTTCCCCACACCTTTGACAGATCCAGGTAATAAAAAGCATTTTATTATTTGCCAATTGGAGATGTGACTAATGAAGTTTCATTATTGTTATGAATTGTGTCTCTTTAATTATAAGTCAGGATGAGAATATTGTCATCCTAGGTTTTATTTTTAAGAACTTCCTATTCACATCTGCTCTTTTCGGATCTTTCTCTCATTGATTCTCTCAATGTAAATTAAGGAAATTAGTCTTTTGTCTGTCACATGCATTGAAAATACTCTTACAGTTTATCCTGAAGCTTTTCCCCCTCTCTGTACTAAAGCTTTTAATTTTTTAATTTTTAAATAACAGTTTATCCTGAAGCTTTTCCCCCTCTCTGTACTAAAGCTTTTAATTTTTTAATTTTTAAATACTCTTACAGTTCATCCTGAAGCTCCCCCCGCCCCGTACTAAAGCTTTTAATTTTTTGTGTAGTCAAATTTACCAGTCTTTTCCTTTGTGGCTTTGGGGTTAAGCTGTATTTAAATATTTTATAGCTCGTTTCAGTTTTCACCCAAATAAAAGTGTAAGCTGCTTAGAGCATTGCCTACAGATTTTAACACAATGCCTCGTGCTTGGAAGGCATGTTGTAAACTAGTCACTGATCAGATAGGTGAATTGAGAGATGGATGGATGATTGATAGATGAAAAAATAAATGATAGGTGATTGGCAGATACATGAATAGATTAGGTATATAGGGTAAATAGATGATATAGGTAGTCTAACAAAAAGATAGATAATAGATAGATACAGCAAATATAAGAGATATATTTGACAGTGTTAACCATTGCTTCCCATACAAAAAATGGTTTTGAAATACAAAATGCACTATGCACCTTTTTAAACATTCTCTCCCCCTTGATTTTCTTGACGTTGTGGCCTCTCACTCCACATGCTCCCCTGCCTCCCTTAGCCTTCCCCCGGCTTCTTTGTCTCTGCTTGCCCCTTAAAAATTTACACAACTCTCATCTTTTTCACCATCCACATGTTCCCTACCTGTGATAATGTCAAGGGATGGTTGGATGGGTTACCCCCCCAACTCCATCTGCTTCTCCCCAAAGGAGACAAAGAACAAAGGGAGGGAGGGGAGAAAAAAATAAGTGAAGTGTGTGTTTTCTCACTCTTACGTCAAGTTTGAACAAAACATCTTTTGAAGACTTCGTGTTTCTATTGATGTCATCTAAGTAAGAGCAGGGTGCTCTCTGTGTGCACAGAGCCTGAAGGAGATGGGACCTCCCAGCATTACTGCTGCTGCTCTGTCCCTACTGGGTGTCAGCCCTGCTGCCTAGGCCCCCTCAAACCCCACTGTGGTTTCATCATCCTCCCAGCTGCCTCACAAATGCCCTCAACCCAACAGTCTCAAGCTGGGACCATTATTTCCCCTTACTCACCCCATATTCTGTCAAGATGTCACCATTCACGTACTCTCTCAGGAAAGGAAGAAGGGCCCACTCCAGTTCCCCCAATTCTTCCAATTCTAGCTCCATATCATCTTCGAAACTTTTCCCTCTGCCCAACACCCCCTGTCTTAATCCAGACTTCTGTCCCCTCTCATCTGAAGCTTGTCTCCTGCCTCATTTCCTGTCCCCTGAGATCTCTGTATTTCCCTTGTTGCCTGAAGGTGTTTTTTAAATATTCAGATCAGATTTCATTGTTCCTGGGGCAAAACCCTAGCCCAGTGCCAGACAGAGAGTGGGTGCCCAGCATATGCATGTGGGACTGACGTGAGGTGGGGATTTTGAGAGACGGGGGCTGCAGTGAATGCCCAACCCCTCCAGATGTCCCCCAGCTTTGCCTTCCAGGCACTGCTGCAGGACCCACTCATAGTGGCTTCCTGTCTGTGGTTGCTGAATAAAAGAATGGGAACCTGACTAACTGTGGGAGGTAGGTAGGCTGAATTTCTCACAGATCTTCCAACACAGGGTAAGGTGCCCAGTCAGGGCAATGTCTGCATAACTATCCCTGTATGGGGTAATCAGCAGGGCAGGCAGCTGAGGCCATCAACTAGTAGCTTAGTCTGGAGAAGCAGAGATGTCTGTCTGAGGAGATGAGATTTGCTCTCCCCCGTCTCTCTTCCAGTTGCGCCATTATCTGGCCGCTTGAGATGTTGCATTATTCTATGCCCTTGGTTACCCTTTACTCAACCTTCCTGGGGACTCTAATCTCCCCACTCTGCTGCCTACTGACTGCTGTGCATCCTTGCATGTGTACTCTGTTAGGTACCCAATGGAAAGATTCTGGGAAACAGGACCAGTGCTGCATTGTTTTCATGCTGCCACCAGGTGCATGAAACAGTGTGTGCCCTTACAGGCTTCAGGTTTATGCACTAAGTTTGGTGTAAGTTTGGTGCTTTCCTCAGCACCATCTCCCTGACTGACCAGTGTCCCAGGTTGGGATCCACTAGACACCCAACAGCTGATTTCTGATCCACCCCCCACTTCCCTTGCAGTGTTGCCTCTGTGTGCTGCAGCCTGTCCCAGGCCACCCTTCCAGGACGGGGCATCCACTGGCTGATTAAAGTTTGAGCAGAACAACCTCCCCTGCCTGGGAAAGGAGGTCATATAGGAAGAGAATTTGAACAGGGTCTTTGGGAAGTGATGGGGTTGCAGGAGGCCTCATTTCTATCTAAGTAAAGCAGCTACTCTCACAAATGGTGACAATGAAAACAGTACAACAGAATATACTGGAAAAAGTTTCTAGTCTTGTTCTGACTGAAACCCCTTGTTGTCATTCCTTCCCTCTGTGAACAGTTTCTTGTGTATCATTCTTCATATATTTTCTATATAGAAAAGCATATGGGCTTATCTTTCCAAAAGTGTCAGTTTAGTACATGTCCCACTCTGCACGGCACTCTTTTTTTTTTTTTTGCTTAAGGAAGTATCTGGGAGATGGCTCCCCAGTCCCACAACCCTCTCTACCTTGTTCAGATCCTTGGCAGCCCAGAATTTCACTGAGTATGTGTATTGTAACCAGTTTAACTTATCTATTATTGAAGAACAGTAGACTTTTAAAGTTCCCTGCTGAATAAATAATGCTGCCACGATATCTTTGTGTATCAGCATCACTAGAATATTAGCTCCATGAGACAGTGGGGTAGGGAGAATTGTGGACCCTCAAAGATAGCCACATCCTAATCCCCAGATCTGTGAATGTGTTATCTTACGTGGCAAAAAGGATTTTGCAGATGTGATTAGACTAAAGATTTCACGGTGGGAAGATGATACTGGGTTATCTGGGTGGCCCAACATAACCCTGGGGTACCTCAGCCCAACATAATCCCCAAGGAATGTGGGAAGGTCAGAGTCAGAGAAAGGAGGAGGGGGCCATGAGCCAGGGAATGCTGGCAGCCTCTGGAAGCTTAGAAAAGGCAAGGGAGCATCCTTCCCTGGAGCCTCCAGAAGGATCACGGCCCTACTGACACCTTCCATGTGGGACTGCTAACCTTAGGCGTATAAAATAATATACCTGAATTAAGCCCCTCAGTTTGTGGAAATTTGCTACAGCAGAAATACAAAATGCATACAGGTGTGAGTATGATTTTCTGCCTCCACAATGTATCTCCAATGCCAAGAACAGTGCCACATAGTAGCTTACCTATAGATTTGTTGAACAGAGGTATGTGTACTACATTGTGAAATAAAGCCTACCAGTGGTGTTGCCCTCTCAAAGACAGTACATATATAAGATATTGGTAAACATTGCCAAATTGTCACTCAAGAAGGCTACACTGACTTACATCCTGGATAGCAGTGCACAACTGTGTCTTTCTCCCCACCCTCTTACCTCATTGTATCATTATTATTTTGGCAACATAATTGTGAAAAATGGCATCTCACTGCTTTGATGCACTTTTTTTTTTTTTTTTTTTTTTTTGCAGTTTTTGGCCAGGGCTGTGTTTGAACCTGCCACCTCCAGCATATAGGGCCGGTGCCATACTCTTTTGAGCCACAGGCACTGCCCTGGTGTGCATTTTTTAATGATGAGTGAATCTGAGTTTCTTTTCATGTTTATTGACCATTTGTATTTCCCTGTTTGTAAACTGCCTGGTTGTGTGTGCACTCCCTGTTTTTAAAAATTGAGTTATGGTTCCTTTTCATTAATTTGCAAGAACTCTTCAGATTGCATGAATATGAATATGTAAATATATTCCCTTGGTTTGTCCTTTTTCTTTGTTCATGGAATTTTTTGCCATGGAGAAAATTTTAATTCGACAAAAGTGTGAATGAGGTGCTCATTCTAGTTTGGCAAGAGAGAGGGGAGATCATTCAGTCACACCTGACAGGAGCAAGGGCTCAGAGATAAGAAAGAACGAGGAAGATTAATATGACTGGAGCAGTTAGGGCAGAGAAGGATTGATGAGGTGTGTGTTGTCAGGGCGGGAGAAGGGCAGGAAAGGGACAACGGAAACAGCTAAAAGCTGGATGGGGGATTTGGATCATCCTTATAGGCAAGCAAAGTATCTTTTTTTATTTTTTCACTCTGTTGAGAGTCTCTCTCAGCCAAGTCTCCCTCTGTTGCCCTGGGTAGAGTGCCATGGTGTCATAGCTCACAGCAACCTCAAACTCTTGGGCTCAAGTGATCCTCTTGCCTCAGCCTCATGAGTAGCTGGGCAAAGTATCTTTATTTAAATATATTTTTTAAGTTTCTTATAATCTGCAGGTTACTGTGTTAGGTATTTAAAATACTTTATCCTAGTCTATTTTCGCAGCCCTGGGAGGTAATACAATTATACCCACTTAAAAACTGGAGAAATGAAGGTTCATAGAGGTCAGGTAACTTGCCCAGGGTCACAGAGCCAGTAAAGAGCAGAAGCAGTATCTGCCTAAGCTCTGAGTCTGTGATTTCTATCACTGCACTCATGACAGTGCTATGAGGAGTAAGTATCCCACTGACAGAAGAGGAAACTGAATCTCAAAGAGATTAATTTGCTTGTTCAAGGCCACACTGCTTATAAGTAAAGGAATTAAGATTCAGACTCAGGATCACTGACCCCAAAGCCCTTGCCATTTGGGAATATCTTCTGTTAATTCCAGTGTTCCACTAAATTGGAAAGTCCCGCCCTTGCACAGAAAGGCAAGACCCAGGAAGAAGAACCAGCCTGTTGCATTTTCATCTGCAAGCAGTGGCCTCCCTGGAGAGTTTGGCCATCACTACCCAAACCATAGGCCCATTTGCCCAACTGCAACCCAACCAGGCCATAGCCAGTGAGCTGAATGCTAGATAAGACAGAGCAATTCTTAGGCAATTCAGTTTTTCACTTACCTTAGATTAAAAATCCCATTCATCATTTCCTTCCTTCCTTCCTTCCTTCCTTCCTTCCTTCCTTCCTTCCTTCCTTCCTTCCTTTCTTCCTTCCCTCCTTCCTTTCTTTCTTTCTTTTCTTTCCTTCTTTCTTTCTTTCTTTTTGTAGTTTTTGGTTGGGGCTGGGTTTGAACCCACCACCTCCAGCATATGGGGCCAGCACCCTACTCCTTTGAGCCACAGGCACCGTCCCGACATTCAGCATTTTCTATGGCCTTCCCTTAGTCCCAGGCAAAGATTCCCTACCCTGGCCTGTTCTTTAGGGCTCTACTCTCTGAATCCCTATTGGGTACCTGGGACCAGTTAGGGTGGGGAATTCTTTCCTAGCATAGCACCCTAGGTCCTGAAAGAGTCCTGTGTAGGTCACAGATTCCAGAAGCACATCCTTTGAAATGTTCTAAGCTCCCGTTGGTCCCTGAGACTTTCCATGACTGGCAGAGCCAACTATGCAGGGCACCTCTAGCCCAGATCTGGACTAGCTTGGGCTTCTGTCCATATTTCTCCCTCCCAGCTGTCCTGTGAATTTCTGCTGTGCACACGAGATCTTCAAGACAACATGATTATTGAAGGAGTACCAGGACTGGTGCCTAGGAGGTTTCCCAGCCCCCCATGGCCAGTACATTGTTCCAAAAGGATGGTCTGTGGAGTGGGTTGCAACTGCTAGCTGGCATGCTATTTCTCTAACTGGGTGGCATGGGCCTGGGCCCCTAGCATGGGACCTGCTAGTTTGGGGTAACTCTCACTCAGACCAGATAGAGGAGGAATTGTCTGTGGGACACATAGGTGGTAAGAATGACAGCAGCCATCCTTTACCCCATGTACCCCCCAACATCAGCACCCAGGATGGGCCTCACTTGCTCCTCCTTCTCCGGTTCCGTATCAGGCAGACTTTGGGGGTGGTCACACCACCTCCTCTGAAGACACCATGAACTTTTCCAGCTTACGCATTCTCTTACAGCCCCTGGGTGGTGACATCATGCTTCCCTGGCCCATTCCCACTCCCCTGAGCAAATGCATCAGTCTTCTTGCCCCCTGGCCTATCTTCCCCTGGTGACCACATCAAGATTGGTCCCATTCTAGGGATGCAGCGATTATAACTGGACAAATTCAAGCGAAGATATTGGGGGACAATGTGCTGTTTTATGTTTATGCTACAAAATTCCAAATGTAAATTTACCATGACTGGAAGAAGAATTCTTGTTCACATTTCCCTGTTTTCTATGGGCAAGGCTTGCACATGTGGCCACCAGTAACAAAGCTCAATAACAACTCGAAGACAGTCACCGGAGCGAGTACCTGTGGGCAGCCCAATGGGTGGCACAGCTTTGTGAGCAATGATGTAACCAGCATTGGGTAATTAGCATGGGGGAACGCTGAAGGAGAAAGGATTTAATTAGTTTCAATACACACAGATTTCGAAAAGCAGTGATGTTGTAAGTTAAAGCGGCATTGCCACTTTTCTCTTACAGTGGGAATATGAAGTATGCCAGGTACGTGCGTGTGACAAGATCATTGCTGGACCTGAACAGGGAGCCACAGTGCCTGGTTGCTCTGAATGATCCTCATAAGCCCTGATTGGACAATAGACAAACACAGAATTTCCTCTTCTCTGTCCATTATTCTAAATCTCTGCAATAAATCATTATACTCCACATGGATTTCAGAACACAATTTTAAAGTCAAATGTTTTCCTGGGGCTACCTACACCCTAAGGACCATTCTGTTCTTTGGGATTGTTCAAGCTGTAAAAATACACATATTTACTAATGTACATAATCCACCTAAAGCTTCTTATATTCCCTGCACTATGCTAAGCACAGTGTTAATATTATGTCACTTCATCTTCATATCAGCCTCTGCAAGACCATCTTCATTTTCTATCTGAGGAATCTAAGGCTCAGAGAGGTAAACTAATTTGCTTGAAGACACATAGCTGAGTAAGTGACCAAAGCAGGACTTGACCCAGCGCCTGTGTGGTCACAGTCCCCTGCCCTCAGTCTCTGTTATGTCGCACCAGGGCTGGGTGTCTGCAGCTGGGCAGCCCCTGTCCCCCAGGACAAACCCACCCTCAGAGCAGTGGGAGGGTGAGAGGCTTGGTGAGATTCTGTTTTCCTCTGTTGGGGGTCTGACGCCTCAAGGCTTTGTTCCTGCCTTTGCACGCCCTGGCCTTCCCTCTGCCAGGGTTGTTTCCTCTCATTTTGACTTCACAAGCCAAGGGGCTCTGCTGAGGAAGCTTTGGAGCTGCCAGCCGCCGGCCAGGCCTGGAAGGCTCGCCTGGGCCAAGGAGAGGTGTGGAGTAGAGAATGACATTGAGGGACAGGAAGATGGGCCAGAACGGGGGTAGGGCGGGGGCTGCAGGAGCAGGCAGAGGTTGGGGGGCCAGGCGTTGGGGAGAGGCCTGGATGCTTATTGAGAGTCTCCGAGTCTCCAAGTCTCCAGGCACTGAGCCATGTGAGCACCACAACTGTGCAGAGATCTCATTGTGACCAATGGACGTGGCTCAAGTGTCACTGTGTAAGTGACAGGCCTGACTCCAAAGCTTGGGGGTGTGTCCCATTCCTCCTGGGCCTCCCAGCACCTGCTGAGAGATGGAGGGAGGAATAGAGATGTGGGGTCATCGGGGATGGCCTGGGGCAATCAGCTTGGGACAGAGTGTGCATGTCCACACCAGGTGCTGCTGGGCTGGGTCCACCAGCACTTCAGTTTGACTCAGTCAGCATTTATTGAGCACCTACTGTATGCCGGGCTTTGTGGTCAGCCCTGGAGGGGCAAGAGAGGAGTAAGAAAAGAGACAGCCTGTTCTCAGGGAGTGTGTGGTCACAGGGGAGAGTGAGCTGTGGAAGTCAGGCAGCAGGTAGTACTGGCATGAAGAACAGGGGTGGTACAGGAAGTGGTGAGCACTCTCCCAGATCTTTGGAGAAGAGAGGCCCCTTCCAGAATTTTGTATGAATTCCAGGAGGGGAGAGAAATCTGGATGGAGTAGGGGGAGCACGTGTGCAAAAGCCTGGGGATGATAGCCAGCTCTTGCGGTGGCACGCGGAGCACAAGCAGCCAGAAGGCAGAAAGTAGCTAGGGAGTGTGCTGGGTCACCAGGCCTGCCTGAGCCCACAGATGCCCTTCCTCCCCTCAGGTACCCCTCCAAGGCCCAGCCCCACCTCACCTCCCCTTCCCATCCATCACAGCAGCTGTCTCTTGGCCTCCCATGGAGCTGTCCTGGTGCTCCACTAGCCTCCGTGACCTCCTAGCCACCTCAACTCTCCCACAGCTTAGTTGTCCCTAGAGTTTGTCTCCTGAGTGGGATCCCAGGTTCCTAGAGGAAAACTCTGGAAGCTGCAGTCCTAGGCACATGGCAGGGCCCAGGTGCATGGGTAGCACCTGGCTGGCAGCATGTGCAGGCTGCCCATCGGGCCACAGAGTGGAGACTTATCATGAGGGATGCAGCCCAGGAGCCCCTTTCAGGATGTCTGAGGGGCTAGTCACTCTGTGAGAGGAAACTGGCCAGAGAGGGCACCAGGCACTGGGATTTATTTGGAACCAATTCCTGCTAGAGGGGACCTAAGCTTGGGATGCAGATCCAAAGGCCCCTGAAGGAGGCAGGGAGTTGGGGTGCCCAGGGGCCCCAGGGAGAGCCCCCAGCAGCAGGTTCTTTAACCTTGTCACCAGGACTTGGACTCCTGCTGCTCATGGAGGGCCCAGGCCACAGGCAGACCGATGAAGAGGAGGGGGCAGTGTTGGGTGAGCCAGGGCACCATGGAAGACGTAGGTTCTGTTTCTGAGCTGGCAGGCTGGCTGCCACACTGGGGTCGGCATCAGGACTGCCAGACTGCACTGCTTGAGTGCTTGCTATGGGACAGGGACTGTGTGCGGAGCAGAACAAGAAGAATCTTGGCCCATTCCTGGGCGGCTTGCACCCTGCTCTCGTGGAAACACAACTGTTCTGCTCCTTCCCAGCCTGCGGGCTCCTGGCTTCTGCTGAAGGAGAAGGTAATGGAATGTGAAATCGAAAGGCCACTTTCTACCTCACGACTAGCTGCAGGCTGCAAGTGAACGCGGGAGAAGGGGGAAACATTTTACTTAACAGGCAATTAGGCACCCACTAGATGAGTTTTGTTGATGACCCAGACCAGAGCCCAAGGTAAGATCTGCAATAGGTGTGTCCCAGGACACCTCACAGACTCAGCACCAGGCCAGCCCTTGTCTAGCAGAGTCTAGCCAGTCCCAACTGAGCTCTAAATCCTCACCAAATAATCATGTCGACCAATGATACACCACACCCCACATATTTCCACAGGGTGCCAGTCTTCTCCCTAATTTTTTAGCTTCTTTAAATTCTTGATAGTATATATGTTATATAGGTAGCAAATGAAAGCCTGTACGTTGTAGTGATCCCACAAGCTCCAATCATTTATTAATTCATTCTCAGTTACAGGGAGTTTGCTCTCTGACTTAACATGTCACTAGGCTCTCTGGGAAGATTTAAAAATCAGCACATGCAATTCCTGTTCTCTGTAGACTCCCTGAAGTAAAGAATCATGTATCTCTTACCTCCTGGCACCTCATCCAGCACCTGGCATGTCGTAGAGGGTAACTGCAGAATGGATGGATGGTTGGATGGATGGATGAGCAGATACTCTTACAGGCTTGTGGTATCTTTAAGACGTCCCAATTTGGAAGCTACAGACCTCTGTTCTACATAAGGATAACAGAAAAGATGTGGGTAAAATGTGTCTCAGCAACTTTGTACCCTGACTGTGAAACATCCCTCTGCTCCTTCGGAGCTATGTTAAATAGGTTCCTGGGACTCAGCCTAGAGCAGCAGTTCTCAACAGGAGAGCCATGGCATTCGGAAGGTTGAGAACCACTGGCCTAGAGAGTCTGACTCGCTTGATCTGGGATCACACCTATGAATCTGCATGTCAGCAAGTATCCCCAGGTGATTCCAGTGCTGGTGGCTATTGGACCACACCTTAAAAGACACCACATTACCCCACCCACATCTCAGTGGTCCATGCAGACACCTTCGCCTCTTTTTCACTCTATGAGGAGTGGGTTTTCCTGCTCTGGGTTCCTACCTGATCCTACTGCTTCATAGTCAGATATCTTTGGACACACTAGTGACCCTGGTAGTTTTTGCTCCTAATGCATAATAGATGTTCAACAGCTATGACTCTCCTTTCATTTCTTCCAGCAACACCCCTGCCCCTACCCTTGGAAAACTGCTCTTCCCATTCCAGTTGCATCATTGGTTTGGCAGCCACTGATGCCACCATGAGGGGTCCAGAAGGTGGGCACACAGTCCAACCTGGATGAATCAGAGCCATGCAGAAAATGCCAGAGCTGCCAGGTGAAAGGTAAGAGTATACAGGGAGTGAGATGGCCAGGAGATGACCAAGAGGTAGGAGAGGTAAGGCTCTGAGCTCTTGCTGCCTTTCTGTGAGCTCCCCCAGGACCCTTCTCCCAAATCCCTTTTCTTTCTTGAGCTACTTTGAGTTGGGCTTCTATCACTTGAACGTAAAAATATCCTCACCTCACTAATGCTCAGCACCCTAGCTGGTAAAATGGGGATAATGGTGACTGTGGGGCTTTTGTGAGAGTGCCCAGGGCACAATCAATGCTCAACTGCTGTGAGTTTCTGCCCTTTCCTTTTAACATCACAGCAAGTGTCCCCCAGGTGATTCCAGTGCTGGTGGTCATTGGACCACAGCCCAGCTCTCCCTTGGGATCAGCTGGGTGCCTGGGACTTGGTGAGCTCTCTGTAGTGAGCTGGCAGTTCAGATGAGTGCATGGACTTTGTCTCATGCTCAGTAGGATGCCCAGTGAAAGAACGGACCGGGTACATGTGGGGCAGATACAGCACGTACTCTGATTGCAAGTTTCACATTTTAAATGTATGGTGCAATAATTTTTTTTAAAACTCCTGTCTCAATCTATCTGTCTATAGAATAAGATTTGCATAGTGGTGGGGGAGAACTCAGTAGCTTGTGATTTAGGGATGCAAATTCCTTCTTAATTTGGAAGAAAAAACTGCTTGGTCTAGAGTTTCTCTTTAGATGTACAGCCCAGACTGGTGAATTACTCCTCCAGCTACAGGGCATCAGTTAAAGATTCCAGGGCACCCTATAACTCTGGGAGGGCTGTAATTGCTGCACTAATTCCCAACTTTCCCTCTGGCCAGAGAACTGCAATCCATTCTCACTTAGCAAATCTGCTCAGGATTTATTATTTTCTTGTAGATTTACTTCAACTTTACATTTTCCTTTTGCATAAAGTCCTTGATATTCTCATACATTTGTGCCGTGACACCACTCCAACCCTGCCCTTCACAGACAGGAACTCCTGCCCCTGCTTCCTGGGTGAAGAGGTGACAGTGCCCTCAAGTAAACAATTACACCCGACAATCTGGTTCGGTACCCACGACACTCTCCACCCAAATATATGTGCACACAGACATATACTATATCTATATGTAAAGATATAATATGCTATGTCTTATTCATATATACGGTATATACATTTTACTTATGCATAAAATATATATGTATATGTGAGGTCAAACAATTAAGTTTGTGAACCCATCCTAGAAAAAGTGCTACATTCCTCATTGCTGACTATCACTATGGTTACCTTCAAAGTCCTCCTTTTGGTCATCTGGTGATTTTTTTTATTATTATTATTGCTTGGGATTCATTGAGGATACGAAGAATTAGGTTATACTGATTGCATTTGTTAGGTAAAGTCCTTCTTATAATTGTGCCCTGCCCCCAAGAGGCGTGCCATACACCATCCCCCGCCCCCCCTTTCTCCCCTCTCCCTACTCCCTCTTTCAAGGAGAGGTGGCATGATCTCCTGTTTTATAAATGGGGAAACAGGCTCAGAGACATTAAGTTTTGTGGATCATTCACCCACTAAAGGACTGAGTCAAGATTAAAGTCCATAAGGTTCATTCAAATTCAAAAATTGTGTTTTTAACCACCGGGCCACCTATCTCTCTGTTGAGCAAAGCAGACCTGGTTTTACTACAGACCTTTCCAGGCAGACCCTTGTGCACACTCTTCTGGGCAGCCTCTTCAGACCCTCCCAAGCCCTCTTCTCCCTCAGCAGAGGAGCCCAGGGCCTTCTCTCTTGTGAATAGACACTTCCAAGAGCTAGAAAACACCTTGCTGACACCCTGACGCCCTCACCACAGGCTCGCGCAGCGCAGCTTTGCCTCGGGAGCCCTCCCTGGCCCACTCCTTTCCTCCTTAAGCAATTACAAGCAGAGCGCTTCACAAGTGGGTTTGGAGTTTTTCTAGCTCTTTCTGACTTGAAGGTCAATAGCTTTAGTTTCCTATTTGGAAATTGATTTTGTTTTGTTTCAGATTTTGAACATCAGGGCTAAATTTGTTTGCTGTGAGCGTTCTTCTCCCTCGCTTGTGCTTTCTGAGTCTTCAGAAATTCTAGATAGTGGATTCTTTGAGTCATGTTAGTGAGTTCTTTTTCCATTTGAAGCAAAATTTGTGAGAGCCTAGGACTTGAGTGACACTAAGGACTTTCCTGCTGGTGACACTAAGCAGGGCTGCCAGGTGGCAGGGCTCAGCGGTTGCTCTCCCCTCCCCTGACTGCCTCCCTCACGGCTGGCTGTGTTCCCACCCCCTCCTCAACACCTCTTATCAGGAAAGCAATGGGAGAGGAGTGGGGGCTTGGTCTGTCCCTCTGTGCTCTGCTAACTGTGCAGCCTGTCACACACCAGTCTACCCCAGGGGGTTGGGAAACACTTGGTCATCTAAGGCAAAGAACCCAGGTGACCTTCAAATGGCAGCCACATTTGTATTTTCTTGGCTCCAAATAAAAAGAAAAAAAGATTAATTTTCTCTCGTCCTTGGCTTTTTTCTTCCAAGAAAGAATCCTGACATGATTCTTGCTGCCCTAGAACACGCTTTCGGCCTTGGATGTGTGACCAGCTCTGGTGTGTCTCCTATGACCGGCACACACTCGTACCCACCGCTTTCCACCACCTTCCTCCCTGGCTCAGTCAGGACAGTCGGTGGCATTTAACTCCTGCCCCCATTGTGTGTAACAGAGCAGCCCATCTGAGGTAGCCTCAGAAGACGAGTGTGTGACAGGCTGCCCTGTTAGCAGGGCGCAGAGGTAGCCTCAGCTCCTTGCTCGTTCACTAACACATCTATTCCCAAGCATGTGTAGGTATTAAGAAATGTAAAATCTGCATGGTCAGAAACAAATGAAACCCTGCCAGCAACCCTGACGAGCCAGATAAGCTGAGCAAGTTGAAGCCTGCACAGGTGAATCAGAAAGGACGCTGTCGACTGTGTTTCTTGGAGGTGAAATAATGGACCATGACACAGTCTATATCAAAATTTTCGTAGTGACCCATGTACAGTGTTCTGAGTTATTTTTTCAGACAGCCTCTTTGCTTTAATAAAGAGCCTCTCTGCTCAGCCTCATGAATGTGTTTGAATTTCAAAGGACCTGGATCGCAGCGATCTGTAATCAGAGCCGCAGGCTGAGTAAACATTTCCCCCACACACACTCATATATAAGACATGGGCTTTACTTAAGTACACAAGCATCGATGGCTGCGCACGGAAGTGTGCACAGAGACTGTGACCGCATTGGCTCATTGTTCCTTCCCCCATGCCCCATGGTCCTGCACCAAGACGAGGCACTGACAATTAAGGGACCTGTCTGGTGACCGATTAAACTTTTCTCTTGCCCCAAATGGAGTGTTTGTCTTTTTTCTGCCTCCAGCCCCGTTCTTATTGGCTGCACTGGCCAGAGAGTTAGCGAGTCAATTTTGGGAACTCAGCTAACAAAATGTGTGACAAGATTCTCAGGGATGAAGTGAGAAAGGTAGGGAGGGAGTGGTTCTCAGGAGAAGGCAGTGTGTCTGCAGCGCCCTTCTCCTCTACCAGCTCTGAGTCAGAGTCACTGGGGCCCATGGGTGGCCTGTGTGAGGGTGGGCATCACAGGGGCATGACCAAGGAAACTGAAACAGAACATTCTCCTGCAGGCACCCCCCACCCCCCAAGCAAGCATGGAAATGCAGCAGGTCAGGGAGGAGCTTGCATGCAGAAATCCTTCCACCTGGGGGGGATAAGCCTCCCTCCTCTCCCCCTGCTTCTGTATGTCAAGGAGAACTCCTGCATAGTGGCTGGGAGAATGGGAGTAGCCAGGGAATGTCCTCTCCATGCCAAAGATGGACACCTTGGATCAATGGCCTGTGGTAATCCGCCCTCCACCACTGCTGAAACTGCTGCGGCTTGTAATATCCAAGACACTCTGGGCCAGCAAAGAAAAAGGGCAGCCTGTCTGTCCAGATGCCATAGGTGCTTCCCAGACTCCACTGTGGGGGTGCAGGGCTCGCTCCCTCCCTCTGCTGCTATGAGCTCGGTCTGCCTCAGTTGACAGTCCTCTTTGGGAATTAATTGCCTTGGCATATCCAAGGCAGAAAACGTTGAATACCTACTTGATGCAGGGTTATAAAATCCTAGCACCCTCACTTCAGCTTAGGACAGCCCTGAAGGGCCCTAACAGGCTCACAGCTCTTCTCAGAGTCAGGCTTTGTGGAGACTGCACACCCCAGTCCAACTTCTCCCCTTTACCAATCCTGCTTCCTTCCCCTCCACCCGAGGGATGGTCCCAAGAGAAGTCCCTGATAAACCTGCTGGAGGCTGCTGTCCTGCTCAGTCTCCTTCCTGGAAGCTCCTTCTGCAAGGCCATTCAAAGGAGCCATAGAGAGAATGATCCATCAGACAATACACATACCGCACTGAAAGCTGTTCTCCTGGTCCTTACAAGTTAGATAGAACTCAACTGTGAGTTCTCTCATCAGGGCCTGGTTGTTTACTAAATGGTGGCACTCTAATCGCTTTCCTCTCTCTTATATGATAATTGGTCTTTTCAAGTGTTCCACTTCTGGGCTCAATTTTGGAAATGTTTGTTTACTAGAAAATTGTCCATTTCTTCTAGATTTTAAAATTATGGCCAAAAAGGAACATATAGTCTTGTAAGTATTTTAATTTCTCTTGTATCTGTGGCTGTCTGCTTTTAAATCCTTATCTCCGAGATTGAACAGAAAAACAGAGCACTTATTGGTAATCAAGAGCAGCCCACACCCGAAAAGACTTTCCAAAGCTAAAATGTGAATTTCTCAATTAAATAATATGACAGGCGAAGCAAAAAAAGATAGCTACAGTGGAAACCTGAGTTACTGGCCTAGCCAAATGGAAATATTGCCCATGTATAGAGCAAAAATGTAAGGTGATGAGAGTCATGAAAGGAAAAACAAGAGGGGTGGAGGGTGGAACCATAAACTTAACATGAAAGTATTGGAGTTCAGGAAGGAAAAAGTGTTACATAGCAAAAAGATGATAGTAAGTAACGGGAGAACATTTCAGAATGGAGAATAATAGATTCTCAGGAAATGTGAAATATTAATACTACATACGGAATCTGGAAACTGGAGAGGAAGGAAGATATTTCAAGGGAAATTCTTATAATTGTCCAAAACTAAAAGCACTAAACTACTTCAGCAATACTAAGTCAGCAGGAGCAGCAGGAGGGAAGGAGGGCGAGACATTCCAGACCGAGATAGGAAAGAACAGAGGAAAAGATGACAGGGAGGGTATTCTCATGGTCTCGTCTCAGCAGGGGAGAAACAGGACAGCAGTATAGAAATATTAATATGAGGTCTTACTCGGTGAGATAGTTGGTCTCCTATTTCAAAGAATTTTAATAGAGAAATAAGTGATTATGAGCACAAGGGAAGAGAAGGAAAGCATTAAGAAAATGTAACTATTATACCATATACAGTAACAAGGGGGAAATTAAATGAATAACAATGTAATCAAGCCGGCGAAAATAAGGGGGACAAAAGAAACAATATAAAATAAGTTAGAAATACAAAGCCCTGTGAAGGAGGGGGAAGGGGAAGCAGGCATATAGGTTACTAAACTACATGTGAACAAACCAAATCATCTCATTAAAAGATACAGCTTATTAGAGAGGATTAAAAACCAAAAACATTTATACACTGTCTAAATAAATATACTTAAAGAAATTGACAACAGGTTTCAGCTAAAGGGATGGGAAGAGGATTATTAACAAATACAAACAAATGACAAGCAAGATTGGGGATACTTAATAATAGGTAGAATTCAAGGTTAAATACTAAACAGAATTTAAAAAGGGCATTGCGTAAAAACAATGGTACAACTTGTGAAGATGAAGAAGATATTTCATAAAACTATATGTATAGGCTCAGAGCCTATGGCTCAAGTGGCTAAGGTGCCACCCACATACACTTAAGGTGGTGGGTTCGAATCCAACCCGGGCCCACCAAATAACAATGACGGCTGCAACCAAAAAATAGCCGGGCATTGTGGCGGG